>NW_008353490.1:5816769-5953387 GCF_000622305.1 Nannospalax galili
TGGGGGGGCTATGGGAGGGTGCCAGTGGGGCGGGGGTATAAAGATGATTAAGATTGTTTGATATGTTCTGTATGATATACACAAAAATTTCAATAAAATTAAAAAATATATATATGACAAAAAAATGCTCTTGGTCAATTTATCAAATAATTTGCAAGACTGATAGTTTTGAGTAGGTTCAGAGCAAAAGAGGGTTTGTAGCACATCCATGCTGAAACAGCAGCAGCCCTGTAGTGCTTCATGCCCCATACTGCTTGAAGTATGTCCAGCAGACATAAATGCCATGTGACATCTCCGACTGGTCTTAATAGAAGGGTTGAATTATCCATCATGGATCAAAGTTATGCCATCTACAGCAAATAAGCATGGAAAACCATGCCTTGGCTAGATTCAAGGTCCAGCTGACATTGATTGACTTTGGAATATTACCTATCAAACACAGTTGCTCAGGCTGAGTTGGCTGTTGTCATTACATCATAGATAGTCATAGTAACAAGTGTCATGGGAGCAAAGCAGAGATGCTTCAGTACACTGGGATGAAGAGTGTCAGTTATGGCTCTGGGGCCAAGAGCATCGATGGGAGTTATTGGTCATCCCACTAACCTTAGAAATCACCAGAAACAGTGACTAACAACCATCTTGAAGATGTCATAACAATAGAACATGAACTTAATATGAGTGGGTTTGAACAATATACAGTGTGGACTAAAACTCAAATTGTTGGTACTTTCCCCAGGTTTCCTGAAGTCCCCATCCTGCATCTCCTTCCAGCAGCTGGTTGATTCTACATTCAATGACCATGACCTGAAAAGCTTCTTTGGAAGATAGCCCTTGGCTCCTGAAGTCAATTTTACTACACATGGAAATTGTTCTAATTACCTAGGAGTTTATCTGTTCCCTTGATGCAGAAGGAAAAGTTCAAGAATCCAAAAATCCAGCTTCATTGCCTAAGGTCAGGATAATCCTAAGTAAAATCTACAGTCAGAATTATCCTGAAGCATCAGGCTGAAGCTATGTGCTATGAGATTTTTCATGTATACTTGGCCTTTTCCCTTCTGCATCCTGCTCCTTTCTTAGCCCTTGTTTCCCTGGAAGCACTTGCTTGATAAATCATCACTTCATTTGAAGCTCGTCTTCAAGTTTTGCTTCTGTAAAACTCATCGACAACATTGTCTTTTCCTCTTACCCAGAATTTGAGATCCTGGAGGTTGAAATGCCTGAGTTTCCCGTCATTATGTGTAGTGCAGGGCATGGACTTGGTAGACAGTCATTAAAGTCTCAACAAAATTCTTGAGTCATTTTAACAAACTTCAAATGATTATATATTTATATATAACTTACAGGAAATGAAATATTTGCTTACTAAAATTGAGATGCAATTTGCCTTTTTTGGGGGAAAAAATTATGGGAAGCGATTCTTTTTTGAGATCTTCATTTTATTTTGACATCTTCCAGCATGATTCAGAGACGACTCATTATAAAGGGTCCATCACATCCCCATCAAGGTGAGAGATGACACAAAAGGAATGCCTCATGGCAAGAAAAATTTATTTTTAAAGTAAAGTTTGATTTTTCAAAGATCTCACAGCATACAAATGAATTTCTCTTTCCTCTTGGCTATCATAATATTCACAGAAAATTACAATAAGATGAATCATTCACATCAGTCAGAAATCCATGATTTTAAGCTCTCATACGAAGCTTCTGATGGGATAATATATAGGGAAAGAACATAATTGAGGTAGCAGACAGGACTCTGCCTTTGATCAAAATGACAGACTCCTCCCACTGCAAATATGGGGTCCTTCATTTCCTGTCCTCATCCCAAATGCATTTCAGAGACATGTTTTTTACTTACTTTGGTGGCATGGACTATCTGTGTAACAGATGAGAAGCTGACCTTGTGAAAAATAATTGTTTTACAAAGCAATGTGAGTGGCAAACAGGGCAATGAACAGAATGCATTTGGAAGAATACATGTGCAACTAAGCGTGAGCAGGGCCAGATCTGAGCCCAGTGGAGAAGCAGCAGATCCCGAGATATATTCATCAAGAGAATATTCCTTAGTGATGTCATGAAACATTTTGGGCTCCTCACCCTCTGTGTAGTAGATTTCCACTTCCTTCCCTGAGTGCCCTAAGGCTAGTTGTTATCATGTGGTGTTCTGGTCAGGAACTATGAGCAGAAGGTGATGTGTCAGTCTGAGCTGGAGCACTAATGGCCTGTGTGGAACCTTCCTTCAGAGCTGTCTTCTGACTCACAAAACACAGTTCTCCCCTCAAGGTGAATGCTTACTGGTTTGTTTTTGCTGGCTTGCTCAGCTACCTTTTTTATATAGCCCAGGCCCACCTATCTAAGTATGGCACTGCCTACAGTGCCCTGGGCCTTTGATATCAATTAAGAATATGCCTCCTAGACAAGGCCACAGACCAATCCAATGGAAGTGATTCCTAGGTTGAGATTCCCTCTTAATTCTTCTTAAGGGGAAATAGGAGAGAGCTTGTTCTGGAGCCAAATATGAGAGGCTATGGCCTGAGAACACCAACTCTGGTTACCACAAATATCATGTTCCAAATACCATGTGGTAACAACTTCATGAAGATTTTGTAGCTAGACAAAACAATAAATCAAGATATGAAAAATATATTGATGGAAATATCAGGTAGATGGGTTACAGCAAAGCAGCTCTAGGTCTCGGATGCTATTTGATGACATTCTTAGCCTTTGGCTTGGAAGAAGGTAGAGGTCTTTTTTATATTCCAAAAGGATTTACTTCATAATCATAGGGATGATGTTAGTTCTATTATGGAGGTGGGTATAAGTGGCTATTATGGGGCCTAAAGGTAGCTCAAGGTATTTTTGCTCAGACTTACAACATTCCAGCTCTCCAAAGTCTTGAAAGTTCTAATCAGTCAATAAGTCTCATATTATCATATTATCTTCACACAAGTGTAGCTTTGTTTCTTAGAACCCGGGTTCATACTTCCCTTCTGCCACTATGGTTGGAAATATCCAAAGCTGCATTGTCAGCCCAGGTCTCCAGTGTGGGATATTGGTGAATGTAGGCCTATGTGGTGACTTATGGCAGGCATATACAATGGGAGTAGCAAAGTTTGGTGAAAGGGTACAATATGTCAATTAAACAGGAGGGATAAGTCTTAATGGTCTGTTGTACAACAAAACAAGTCTTGTCAACTTAACACAAACCAGTGTCACCTGGGAAGAGGGAATATTAACTGAGGAATTGCTTCCATTGGATTAACCTGTGGCCTTATCTATGAGGCATTTTCTTAATTGCTATTTGATGTTGGAAAGCCCAGTCCACTGTGGGCAGTGCCATCTCTAGGCAGGTGGGCTTGAGCTGTATAAGAAAGGTAGCTGAGTGAGCCAGGGGAAGCAAGCCAGTAAGCACTATTCCTCCATGGTCTCTGTTTCAGCTCTTGCCTCTGAGTTCCTGATCTGACTTCTCTCAGTGATGAACTGCTACCTGGAAGTATAAGATGAAAGAAATACTTTCCTCCCCACGCTGGTTTTGTTCAGTGTTTTATCACAGCAACAGGCAGCTGGGTTGGAAAATAAATAAGGATCATAATATATATTTCAAAATTGGTAAAAAAACAGATTTTAAATATTCTGACCACAAAAATAAGAAATGTAACTGAGGGGATGGATATGCAATTAGCTTGATTTAATCATTCTATAGTATATAAATATATCAAAACATCACATTGTATATATAGTTAACTAAATTTCTCAAAAAATTAAAAAGAAAAATATTTACTGTGTTAAGCTCCTAAAGGAATGCCCCAGTTCTTGCAGAGCATCACCCACCTTGCCCGATATGAAAAGTTGTGTTTCTTTACCGTTTTCCTTCCAGCCATCCTTTTACTAGCTTTCGTCACAGCTTCCTGACCCACTATAGCACTTCCAAGGAATCCCCACGATCCCATGGGTTCTGTTTCATTCCCCTTACCCAAACACATGGAGAAATAAGCCTACAGAAGAGATTAAGAGTTAATTTATTGGCTCTTTCTGTGGTTTTTAAGTAGGGATGAAATTTAAGGTAAATAAGTAAATAATGGATAACGAGAGTTCAAAACAGACAAGAGCATTGTGGGAGGATACAGGTGATGTTGTCTGCCCAGCGATGTGTCCTGGGTTATGCCATAGGCATGAGGCATGAGCAGGCTATTAGAGTGACGTGCACCGGTGCCAGTGTAGACAGAACTAGATACAAGTCTTCTTGCTGTCACAAGCTTTGGGTCATTAGCAGAAAAAAGTACTGCCACCTCAGTCTCTACATCTACAAAGTGGGACAAATGTAGGTAATTTATGACTCGTGACGATTTAATGGAAAGAAAGGTTAAACCCTGTGCCCAGTGTCTACCAGGAAGGTAGTAGAATAAATCTTTTTATAACTATCCTAGAATCACTATTTTTAACCTGTACAACAAATATTTTGTCTACTCTGTATGGTCAGGAACTTAGATGGTATAATCACTGATGTTTTTATTAATGATCTCTGGAAATTTTTCCTTCTCGTGTTTCAGTTTTTACTAAGTTCTCTCATTTCTTAGAGGTCTTCTGTGTGGATTAGAAGAACCAATTCCATGCCTTACATCTGCATTCTTATTCTTTCTCTTCCAGTGGATTAAAGACTTGGCCCACACACTCTTTGGAATTTTCTGATAATCAAGAATATCACACAATCTCTTTGGGTCAAGAATACTCCATTAGAGTGCTTCTCAGCTTTATACCATCCACTCACTAGAGAATGAATTTACTCAAGAATCCAAGAGGGAAGGTGTGTGTGTGTGTGTGTGTGTGTGTGTGTGTGTGTGTGTGTGTGTTTACATGCACGCATGTGTGATCATTTTGTCTGTTCTTACTTGGCCTTGTAAGAAAATCTGCCCCATGGTAGAATCAATGGCAGAATCAGGTTTGATTTCCATGGGGAAGAAAAGCTAAGTAAGTCATCTCCACCTTTGAAATTGATTTTTATCTTGATGGGAAATGGTGGATGGCTTCAATTTTGTTGTTGTTTTTGTTGCTGTTGTTTTGAAATAGGGTCTTCCCATAGCCCCTGATAGCCTAGAACTCACTATGTAGAGCAAGCTGGCCTTGATCTCACAGAGAACGGCCTCTGACTCCTGGGTGCTGGGCTAAAGGTGTGTACCACCACTCCCAGCCAGGGCTTCATATTTTTGAGAATAGGGTTATAAACTTTTTAAAGGATTTATAGGGTTTTTATTTTTTGTGTATTAATGTTTTCCTGCATGTATACATGTTTACCATGTGTGCTTGGTGCCTGCAGAGGCCTTCAGATCTCCTGGGACTAGAATTACAGGTGGTCGTGAGCTACCATGTGGGTGCTGAGAACTGAACCCAGGTCCTCCACAAGATCAGTCAAAGTGCCCTTAACCATTGAGCCATTTCTCCAGCCCCTGGTTATATAGACTTTAAAGTTACAGATCATTTATTATACTAATCACTTACTGGCTATATGAGCTTGGATAGCTTAGTTCTATACACATCAATTTCTTCACGTATAAAAAATAGGGGTATTATGTGTCTTGCTGATATTCTAAGTTTTTCCTGGGTATCAAATGATGTACTATGGGAGGATCTCATAAACATTAGGCAGGTATTATAAAGCCTCCTACTAGAGTTAGGCCCAAGCCACAGAGATGGATGGAGGATCATGGGAATGTCAAGACAATTCCATTTGGGGTAGTTCAAGTCAGAATTTTAGTTGATATGTTAAATTTTATGTGTTGGAATTTAATCTCTTTCCTTTAAAATAATTCAATGACATTGTTTTACAATTTGCACTGAAAACATTTTCCCCACACTTTACACTTTTAGAAGAATTGCACTTCAGTGAATTGAGAGTCTGTGTGACTCTGGACCCGCAGAAAAAGAAAAGTAATGACAATGTCCATTTGAGGGATTTTTTTCCAAATTAAGTATCAGTGAAATTATTTTCCAAAGCAACAAATAATATAAACTCCTCATTTCTGAGGACCACCATATACTAAAATGGCTTTGCTCGTAAAGAATGCCTTTTTCTCCTCTCTCTCTCTCTCTCTCTCTCTCTCCCTCTCTCCTTGCACTTGGCTAGCGTTGTTTATATAGAATATTGGCCAAACAACAGTTTAAATTGTAAGAAACTGTTCTATTGTGATCTAATTCAACACGGGCTTACCTAATCTAAAACTCTCTTGTTTTCAGAGTAATCCTAATAAATTTGCATGCAAGCCAACAATAAATAAAAAAGAAAAAGAGGAAGGAAGGAAGGAAGGAAGGAAGGAAGGAAGGAAGGAAGAAAACTGCTATTGTGTTTCTAACACAACAGTGATGGAGGCAGTGAAAACTCTCCTGACTGACAGGGCCTGTGGTGATAGTACAAGCCTCTTGTTGTGGAGACACCCTTGAAGATCAAGGAAAAACTCAGGGTTTCTCTGTCAATAGCATCTTCTGTAAGATTGGACAGGTAACTGAGGTACACCCTTTCAATAATGTGTGAAAAGTGGGACTCAACAGCTTTAAGGGTGCTTAGTCAGGAAGAGAAGACCCACCCAGGTCCAGAAGCAGCTCCTGGCCTTCTGTCCTGGTCTGCAGCCACCTAGCAGCTCTGGAAGAATGCCCAACTAACAAGACCTAAGCAAGGGCACCCCTAAGTGATAGGTCCTATGCTGCTTCCTGTCCTAGTGAGGATGGACACAGGACTACAAGAGTAACGTGGACTTAACACAGGAAACACTGGTCACGTGTCTCCCCAGGTCCCATGCCTGGCTGAAGACAGCTTGTAGAAATGCCAAATGGATTCTTGGTGTATTTATAGCGTTTTTGGAAAGGATTTCCTCTTTTCATTACCCATAAATCCAAGCTTCCTTTAAATATGTTTTTCCTTTTGCACAAAATCTTTCTGGAAAGACTGATGGAAGACAGATCATAGCTAGGTTATCCCCCTCCCCCTTTCCTTTCATTCCGTATTTGGAGACTACCAATGTGAATGGAAATAGAGTTCAGACATCTGGGACTTTCCTAGCGCCACAAGAATCCCCCAGTGGGGACTGGCTCGCCCAGACACTGCCCACCAGCAGCCCCACAGCTCAAACCGAAGAAGCAGACCTCTCCAGGAAACAGAACTTAAGGACAACTTATCGTGGGAAAACCTAAGGGTCGGTTACCCTTGATGCATAGCAGAGGAGCCTGCACACTAGAAAGCCTGCTCTAACTCAATGAAAATCAGAAAACAACTTCTAAGTGTTCTCTCCAAGAAAACAGCGTCTTCGTTAACAACTGTGTATCACTGGTCAGATAAATATTCTGACTGAGGATGTGTGTGCCTGACATTTTGAGTTAGAAAAATAAACGTGGCCAGCGTGGGTCTGTTGGAAAGCCACCATGTTATTGGCTCTGGAGACACCCGGCCACATTTACTCCTTCCTCCGAGTTCTGAACCTCTGAGCCCTCATAGTTATTTTCTCTTCATGTGATCTCTGAAACACAGCTTCTGGATCATTCCAGAGGTTTTCACTGTATGCTCTGTCTTCTGTCTGGAGTTCTCCCTTTCCTACCCCAGTCAAGCCTCTTGTTTAATTTTTTATCCCAGGGCTTCTTTTACCAGGCAAAAGAGTTGAAAGTACTAGGCCATGATGTTTTTCTCTAAAAGCCCAAATTCTGAGCATAGTGAAGAGATCACAGGTTGGAATGAATGGTCCAGGGGAGAGAACACAGGCAGATGGCTGCCTATGAGGAGCTTGCTGGGGGAGATTGGGCCCTGCTTTAGAAACAGTTCTTGGACTCTACACCAGGGGTGGAGGCAGGCCTGGACTCTGAAGATCTAAGAGTAGCACTTCCTCTGGTACTGGGCCCAGTAGGTCCTTCACCTTTCCCTGTTCTGGAGGGTGAGAGCCCTGTTTGCCTTCTGCGTCCAGGACCCATGTAATTCCGCAATAGAAGAGGAAAAGTCTACGTATTTCTCAGGCATCCTATTTTTTTTCTGGTGGACAATTTATTCACATATAGAAGTTATAAAATATGAACTGTTGAACTTTGAAAAAAATGAAAATCTTTGAATCATTAAAATCACCCACAACTAGAGACCGGAATTCTTAATGTAAAGGTGTATGTCTTCCTACTCTATTTTTCTATGCACAAGTATATGAAAACATATATTTCTTCATAAGTGAGGTCATTGTTGGCACATAATTCCAAATCCTTTTCTCACATAATATTATAAGAGGAACAGTTTTTCATTCATTAAATAAGTACTACTAATGGATAAATGCTCTTCCATTATATGGCTTTAATCAAACTATTTTCTGTCATCCTGTCTGACTGTTTCAAGTACTCAGAGCATCTCACCCAGACCATAAAGTGTACATAACAGAGGTGAGATGGGGTAGACAGGCTGTACTTCTTTGAGGTATTAAGCCCTTTCTGCAATGTGACACCACAGTGTTGAAGAGGGGGACTCTGCTGCCACTGCGGAGGCTCCCTCTCTATGGTTCGTGGTTCCTCCTGCCTTCCACGGGCAGTTGCATGTGTGTTGTTAGAAGAACTGCAAAGGAACTTGACACACTTCCTCCTGTAGATTTGTAAGACTTGGATAATGAGGCGAAACCCCAAACAGGTATGATGGTTTTCTTTCTTCCTCTCCCCAGCACACTTCTGACCTCATGAGAATGACTGTACGTAAGTGGTCATTCACAGTGAAAATGGCAACACTTCACAGTGGATGGGACCACCTGCCCAGCAGCTGGACCTAGAATCACAAGATTTGGTCAGGGGAAAATGGTACTGAGGGAAACCGCATCATCCATGGAGTGGAGCTAAGAGAACCCTAGATCCTGGAAAACATGGAAGGACCAGGAGAAGGTCATGAATAATTGAATGGTGTATACACAAAGAGGGAGTCCACCCCGGGACTCTCCAAAGTAGTGGATTTTGCAAGGCCCTGGATTCTTTATTACCCTGTAAGGTCAGGGATGTATCAGGTAGATATATCACTTTGAAATGAACATATTTGCTGATTCCTTCAAGAAAGTCTTAGAGGTAAAACAACAGGGCCCAAGAATATAAATATTTTTAAATCATCTTGCCTATTCTCACTGCTTTACACTAAAGAGCCAGTTTGTGCTTTTATAGAATTTCAGGTGATTTTAATTTCACTATTCCCTTGCTAGTACTTGCAATTACACAAGAGGAACTTGTCATATGAAACAATTAGGTAGGAAGATGAGGGAGACAAAGCTGGGCTGAGGTTCTGAGTAGGTATCAGTGGCCACAGAAGGAAAGATATCACCCAGGACGGTATGGCTATATCTCATTCATTAATGGGACCTTTTCTACCTTAGAGGTAGGAACAGGGGTGGCAACCAGCCATGGAAAATATGTCCTGAGACCATGCCTCACTCTGAAATACAATTCTAAATGATTTATGCGGCATCTAAACTCAGACACACGCTTCACATACATAAAGTTGAATCAGTCGAGCTATATACCAGATCTGGGCAAATGTGACTTTACTCAACAGTTTTGTTTCCTAAGGATATCATGAAAAGTACCACAAACTGGGTGGCCCTAAATAACACAAGTTTTTCCTCATAGATTTGAAGGTTAGATCTGACATCAGTATGTGAAGCAGGCCTATGATTTACCCCCTAAGCATAAGGGATACCTTTTCCAACCCTGGGTGGCTCACAGTGGTTCCTGGCATTCCTTGGCTTGTGATCTGTGGCCCTCCCATCACTGCCTCTGTTGTCACATATCCATCCTTCCTCTGTGGGGTGTGTGTGTGTGTGTGTGTGTGTGTGTGTGTGTGTGTGTGTTGTGCTGGTGCTCTGTTGCCCTCCCATCACGCCGTCTTTTTTCACATATGTTTCCTACCTGTGTGGGGTGTGTGTGTGTGTGTGTGTGTGTGTGTGTGTGTGTGTGTGTGGTGTGTGCGTGCGTGTGTGTGGTGTAGTGTGGTGTGGTGTGTGTGTCTGTATGTGTGTTTGTGTATACGTGTCTCCAAGCTTTCCTTATCAGGCTAACTCTATAGATTTGATTTTGCCTTCAAAGACACTTCAAGTAAGGTTACATTCAGAGATACTCAAGTATGTTAGTTACTTCCTTATTGCTATGACAAAACAGCTGACAAAAGAGGTGCAAGGAAAGAAGGGTTTATTTTTGCTGGTGCTTTGAAGGTGCAATCTCTCATGACTTGGAGCACACAGTGGCAGGAACTTAAGACCACTAGTCACATTGCATCTTACCAAGCAGAACCCCAGCCCATAGCATGGTGCCACCCACATTCAGGATGAGTGTTTCCTTTCAGGGTGAGTGCTTCCCTCTCTGTTTAACCCTTCTGGAAACATTCTCATAGACACAGCCAGAAGTATGTTTCTATGGTGTTTCCATATCTGGTCAACTTGACAGTGAAGATTAACCACCACAACGGGTTTAGAGTTTCACATTTTGGAGGAAACCTAAGTTTAACCACTAAGGTTATAATGTGTGTTATCCATTATAGAACAATATTGCATTGGTTTATTTTGGTGTAAAATCCTTATAAGTAGGATAGTCTCTATAAAAAACAATTCCCCTCATTTTGTTTATGAGTTCATATTGGCTATGGTCTTAGCATTAGAGGCCCCAGAGTCAAGGATTTGATCTGTCTTTTTGTATGTTCTCTCCCTAGCCCGCTTCTTGAGAATAATTGTTGTCTGTGTAGCATAGTCTCAACCATACTCAGCAGAATGCTGCAAGCACCTGGGCTTTTATTATAAAATTTTAACACAATGATGACAAAAACTAGTTCCAACAAAGCATGTAATTATTTCTCCCTCATCCTCACCCTGTTGATTCGCCACAGTGAGTTGTGGGCATGCTCCTTGTGTTTCTGTCGATTTCAGCTTCCTGGACTTCTCTGCATTCACCCATGTTAATCGTTGCTTCTTTTCCCCTCCAAACCTGTCAATGTATCACAGCCCATATTCACGGTACAATGGACACCTTATCTCTTTGCAGGTGACTGCCATGCGCTTTTGGGTGAGGGCTTGGAAGACAAGCCAAAACTGGGCTCAACTCAGAACTGGAACCCAGGATACATGTCTACCTAGTGCCTTGAAGCTTGATCAGAGAGTACAGACCCTGGAGCCTGTGGAGACCCGCAGCATACAAAGCTTTCTTTTCTCCGTTGTCTTTTGGACGGAGCCCTTGTGCAGAACACAGCACAGCAACTCTTTTTCACCATCCCTCCAGGAAGATGACCCTTCTGCATCCCTCCTCTTCTTTCTCAACAAGCAGGAATTTTGTAGTGTATCACTGAGCTTTCTCCACTGGTCTCTGCTGTGATGCGATTGGATGGTCAGTGGTACTCTCTTCTGCAAAGATCTGTGTTTGGATTCTGGAGTGGCACTCTCATCCCTCTGGCCTCCACCTCCTCCCTCCTCCCATAGAGTATCACTTGCAAATGATCCCGGGATATGCTAACTGGAAGAGCAGGAGGATGATCCTGAGACAATCTAACAGCTTGCTTATGCATCTATTTGGCTTGGATGGAAAATTAGAACAGCTTTAATCTGCTACCAGCATCAAGCAGGGAAGCACTCCCTGGAGTGAGGAGTTAGGCACATCACAGCAGGCTCTGCTGATGGCGGCTGCCACCGTGTCAGGGCAGGCAGCAGCCTGGCAGCAAAAGAGGGTGCTGGCTCCCTTAAGAAGAGCATGTTACATTGGAGGGTGGTTGTCTTCAGGCTGAGCCATCCCGGAGCTGAGTAGCTTCAGAATGGAAAAATACCAACAGATTTCTTTTTTGCTGGGTGCCCACATCAGTGTGGGTAATTGAATTGAGGTTTTTAAAAATGGACACATAATGCAGTTCGGTCAGATGAGCACTTTAGATTTTAGTAATTAGTAGCTGGGGGTTTGATGAAGTGTGGGAGGGAGGAGGGAAGAAAGTCTATTTTAGGAGATTAGAGTGATAAGACCTTTGCGTGTTTTTATCAGTTCATGTAGAATTTGACATATGGTAAACAGGAAAAGATAGTATTAAAAACCCCATAAATATACAGGGTTGGGGAAAAAAAACTCACCAAAGCTGAGAATGGAATGCCTGCCAGCCCCACTCCCTTTGCCTTCAATAGTAGGGTAGCACAAAAGGGCTGTGTGTCACTGGAGAGCCGGATCCAGCAACACAGAAAGCTCCTGCATGCCACGTTAATTAATTCAGGCCAGTTGTGCCCAGTCCTCCAGGCCCTGTTCATATCGCCTACTGGTCTCTATATTTAGAATCCTGAGCCTCACGATTACTACCCTCTCCAGGAGGAGCCAAGTTTTAGGTTGACTTGATTTGGCGCATTCCTTTGTTTTATGGCTTTCTGTCAAAACCCTCAAATTAATGCAATGTTATGTTGACTGTTTTGTTTCTTAATGCAATGAAGCTGTCTTGAAATTACAGTTGGATAGAGCTTTTTAGAAATTTGCATTGACATCATAATCGTATCATAATAAAACTATAATGGAGCCTCATAGCTTTGCATGGACATGTCTACTGTCAAGATAGGTATTAAAAGAATCTTTTATGTAATTTTTAATGTAACTTTTTACTGAAATATTTTTAAAAGTGTCAAGGCAAACATAGTCATCACAGATAAATAACATTTGCCTCTGTCAACAAAAATTAAAAAACCGTAGATGTTTGGTAACTTGTCTTAGGGTTGGACATTTGGGGAGCCTGCTAGAGGTCTTGTTGAGAAATTAACAGGTATTTGATGAGAATGTGCCTTGAAAAGTTGAAAGTATGAAGAAAACATTAAACTCAGAACAAAGTATTTTTGGTAAATGAGTAATAATGGAAGTGTAAAATAGTTCATTCTGACTGGAGCTAATTCAGTATTACAGGAAATTCTACCTATATATCTTCTAAGTAAAAGTTTCCATCTTTCTTCAAGACAGGAAATTGTACCTAATGAAATATGAAAAAAAAGATTTTATTTTTAATATTAGCCAAATTATGTTACAGTGCAGTACTATTATTTTAAAATGTATTCATATATATGCATATATATATATATATGAAAATGCTCAGGGACAAAAGCAAACTCGCCTTCAGTGTTTTTTAACCTGGCAGGATTCCAGTCTGCAGGATCGTCTTTATTAGTTCCATTTTTTTTTCCTAATCTGGAAGGAGTTGCCTGCATTTTGGTGCTGCAAAGGGAAAAGAGCTTTCTTATAAAATCTTTGCAGTGTGTCTCCTGCTGTGAGCTGCAAGTGTACACTGCAGTCCCTCAAGTGAGAGGATGGGAAGTTTCTAAGGACAGTCTGCACGATGTGGACCTAGGCCTCAGACCCCAGGTTACCAGGGGTTGACAGGGCAGAGGGCAGGAGGCGGTTTGTCTCTGGTGTTGCCAACTTAGACTTGGCTGGGCTCTGTGGAGCTTTGCTTCTGTTCTTGTGAACCCTGTCTCTGTTCAGACAGATCATCAGTAGGAGAGAAAGATTGCAGGGCTAATCTCTGAGTAATTTTTCAGATAAATACAGAAATACATATATTTAAATAAGAATAGACGTCTTAATTTAAGATACATAACACATTTTTACATCCAAATAAGCTGAATTGATCATCACTGAAATCTGAAGTCCTACATTAAAATTTCAGGTTACATCTATATGCTACTTAAGCAACCAGTTAACTCCATACCTTCAAATAAATCTGGTATCTAAACAAAGAGTTTAACTGTTTATTTTGATTAAATTAGTTTGCCACTTGGGTTCAAAAGCACAATTTATTTTTATTTTTTACAATTAATTGTTTCAAGTCACTTAGAGATGATACTATCTTCTCCTTCATGAAGAAATATTCATTCCCTGATATCAACAGTACTCAGGGATTCACAGACACTATACATGGCTATCCATAAATTCAGCAACCAATGTTTATTGAGAATTTGTAGGTTGAGTTACATAAATATACCTGGAGAATTTAAGGAATTTATGCTTATTTCCTTACTCTAAAAACTAATATTCACCTAGCAAGAATAACTACCACCTTATACTTCTAAACTGAATTCTGACATATGGACAGATAACACTGTATTGTGTGATAAATCCCACATTAAAAATGCAAAAGAAAAGGTTCATAGGACTACTTTTCTAAGGACCCAGCTTTGATTAATCATTCCATCAGCTAGAACCTGCAACGCTGATTGATTCCTTGACATGACTTTTGAATTTGGGGGTATGTTTTGCTTTGATTATGGACTTGTTTGAACTTACCCAAAGTAGAGATTACAGTTCAAGGAAACCTTGTTTCCCCCATCTTCAAGAATTACTGTCTTGTGACCCATCAAATTTTCTCCATGTTGCCTCCAGATTGTTTGAAAGTGATGTAGGAATTCTAACACTAAGTGCTTGCTTTTCTCTAGAGCTTGTTCTGCTGTGATGTTCACATGACAGATTTCTCCTTAGGGACACTTACTATAGAGTCACAATACTTCACAACCATCACTGCATTTGGGTTTCAGAACCTTTCATCTCTCCAGAAGAAAGTCCTGCACAATTAAGCAGCCATACCCTTTCCTGCCTCCTCCAAGGCCCAGAGGGCCATAATACACTTCATCTCTAGAGTTAGGTGACTCTGGATATTTACTGGAACCACACAGCATATGGCTGTCTGTGTCTTGTCTCTGACTTAGCTTGTTCTCAAGGCTCATGCGTGGTGCAGCATGTATCAGAGCCCCATTGTTTCACACAATTTAGTGATATCGCGTGTCTGCACACATTCTGCTTTGTTTCTTCATCAACTGAGATCATGTGAGTTCTTTCCATCTGTTCACAATTGTGCTGCTATGACACTCACGTACAGGCTTTTTGAACCCTTATTTTCAGCTCTGTGTGTACAGAAGTCTCCTTATTTATGATTTCATTCTCTGCCATTTCAAATACCTTTGCTAGCCTGTAGTCCAAAACTATTAAGTTGAAAGTTATAGAAATAAGAAACCCATAGTTTTAAAGTGTGTGCTGTTCTGGGAGTGTGCTAAAAACTCACATTTTACTCTGTCCTGCCCCGGGCATGAATCATCTGTTTCTCTTACAGATCTGTGCTGTGCATGCTTCTGGCCTGCTGTCACTTAGCCATCTTAGTCAACAGATGGACTGTCATGAGGTCATAGGACTTGTGTTCAAATTACTCCATCTTTCTAACTAATGGCCTATAGCACAAATGTAGTGACGCTGGCAATCTGAACATTCCAGAGACACCATAAAGTGTTTCCTTTCAGAAAAAGAGTAGAATTTCTCAACATAAGGAAAAGAAAAAAAATGCCCACTGAGGTTGTTAAGGTGCATACAATAAGAGCAAATATTCTGGGCCAGCAAGATCGCTTAGTGGGTAGAGGCACTTGCCACCAAATCTGACAGCTTGAGCTCCATCCCTAGGATCCACATGATGGATACAGAGAACTGACTCTCGCAAGTTGTCCTTAGACACACACACACACACACACACACACACACACACACACCAAAATAAATAATTTTTAACATATTTTATTTATTATTTTATGTGGATGAGTGTATTGCCTACATATATGTAAGTGCACCTGTGTCATGCAATGCCCACAGAGGTCAGAAGAGAGCATCACATTCCCCAGGAACTAGAGTTATGAATGGTTGTTAGCTGCTGTGTGGGTTCTGGGAATCGAATCCTGGGTCCTCTGCAAGAGCAGCCAGTGCTCTTAACTGCTGAGCCATCTCTCCAGCCCACATAGGTAAATTTTAAAATAAACCCTAATCTTCTGTTCATAAAGTTGTGAGGAAGGGAAAAGAAATGCATGCAGTTTTCCTATCGTACCTCACACTGTGAAGTTTGTGGTCTTGATTTATAAGAACTCGGTGAGGATGGAAAAAGCATTAAGCATAGAGCTTGGTAGTATGGTGGTTTCAGGCATCCACTAGGGTCTTGGAACTTATCTCCCACAGGAAAAGGGGGAGACCCTATGCCCAAGAATAAAGTTATTGAGTGGTATGATAATACTGTTTTTCACATACTGAGAAATGGCTGAACACTTGGCAAGGGAGCAGCACCGGGTCACATTCCCATGAGCAGCACGTAAGGGTTCTGATTATACCACATCCTCCCTAACACACACTCTGCATTACTTTTTATTGCTCTATCCATTCTGTGGGTGTGAATGATGCGGAAGCTTTTTTTCATGTTATTATCGGTCGTTCTTGTATCTTCTTTAGAGAACTGCATGCGCCCATCCTCTGCCCATTAAAAATTTGTTCAGTGTTTTATTATTGCTTAAAAGAGTTAGTTATGTATGCTGGGTACTTGGCTGTTTCCAGACATAGCTTTGCAAATATTTTTCTCCTATTGATTATCTTTTCACTTTCTTGGTATAATTCAAAGTTTAAAATTTTGATGAAGTACAATTTATTCACTTTTCTCAAGTTGTTGGTGCTTTTTGATTTTTGAAATCTAAGAAATAATTTCCTAGTACAAAGGCATGAGAGTTGCTCTAGTTTGCTTCCTGTTGTAATAAAACACTGTCAAAAAGCAATAGAGGCATAGAAGGAGTCCGTTTCAGCTCACACTTCCAGGTCATTGCCCATCACTGAGAGAATTCAGGGCAGAAACTCAAGGAAAGAACCTGGAGCAGAAGCCACGAAGGAACGTTGCTTGTTTGCTTGCTTTCGGGCTCCTCCTTAACTGGCTTTCTTACACAGCCCAGGACCACCTGCCCAGGAAATGGCACTGTCCACAGTGGGATAGGCCTTTCTACATCAATTAAGACATCCAGACAATCACTCACAGACATGCCCACAGACCGACCTGATAAAGACAGCTACTCATGAAGACTCCTCTTCCAGGTGATTCTAGGCTGTGCCAGGTTGACAGCTGACGCTAACTACAAAAGTGTTTTATGCCTGCTTTTTCCTATTAGTTCTGTAGCTAATTTTAGCTCTTAATATTACATTTTTTTTGTTCATTTTGCTTTAAGTCTTACATATACTGTTAAAGTAGGGGGTCCAGATTCAAAGCTCCACTTGCAGATAACTAGACATTGGAGCTATTCTTTCTCCCAGAGTGGTCATTTCAACACTACAGAAAACCAACAGATGATAGGTAGGTGGATAGACAGTAGATAAATAGGGATAGATAGATAGATGATAGATAGATAGATAGATAGATAGATAGATAGATAGATAGATTCTCAATTTTATCCCAGTACGCTGAGTCTTTCTGATGAATAAAGCTGTAAGCATGCACTTCCCTAAGCAAAACATTTCATGAATTCTTATTAATACTTCCAATTCAAATTCAGAACTCAGGGATTATTATTCAACCTCATCTGCAGTATCTGTATCCTTTGCTTTCTGGCACAATTAGTTCCCAGCAAAACCAAAGTAAGTACTTGTTTTGTCTGACTATACGTATTCATGCAAAAGCGTCTCAACAGCAATACACAAAGTCCCACCAGCAACAGTTACTAAGAACGTCCTTGGAGTCAATTTGGATAAGGTGAAGAATTCTGGGTTGACATACGGCACTCTCAGTACTTTAGGGCGGTCCCCCACTGCCTTCCAGCCTGCATTGTTTCCAGTGGGAAATTGAAGGTTATCACTGTTTTGTTTTCACTGATAGCATGTACCCTTGTTTCCTCCTTCTAAACCTTTGTTTTAAATCTAGGTTTAAGCAGTTGGATTATGACATGCCCTGCAGTGTTTCTTGGTTGTGCCCAGCATCTCAGCTCTGTGGGTTTATACTTTGTGTCAAATTATCTTTCCAAATACTCTCCCTTCACTTCTCCCTCTCTCTCCTGGCAACTTCAATAGCATGGACATGAAGCCACTGTCACATGAATCACTGAGGTTTTTGGTTTAAAATCCCTTTTCTTAGCATGTTTCTTTTTGGATAGTGTTGATTGCTATGCCTCTTGTTTTGCCAGTCTTTTGTCTTCCTTGTGTCCAATACGCTATTCATATAGTTTTGGGGTGGGTTTTTTTGGTCTTTTTAAGACAGGGTCTCTCTGTAGCCCCAGCTGACCTGGAACTCACTATGTAGACCAGGCTGGCCTTGAACTCACAGAGATCTGCCTGCTTCTGCCTCCTGAGTGCTGGAACTAAAGGCATGTGCCACCATGCCCAGCTATATTTTAGTTTTCTAAAACAAATCTGTTATGCCACATTTTCATCTCGAGTTTAACTTAGGAATTATTAAAATAAATTTATTTTGTCAACTTTAATTTTTCCTATAACATGTGAACATAGACTACAATTTTTAAAAATATTTTTTATTTTATGTGTATGAGTATATTGCCTGCATGTGTGTAAGTGTACCCATGTCATGCAACACCTATGGGGGTCAGAAGAGGGCGTTGGATCCCCTTTAATGGAAGTTACAGATGGTTGTAGCCACTATGTGGGTGCTGGGAACCAAACCCAGGTCCTCTGCAAGAGCAACCCATGTTCTTAACCACTAAGCCATCTCTCCAGCCCCCATAGGCTACAATTTTAAGGCAGTAGTCCCTTGGTATCTTTGGGGTACTGATTCCAGAAGTCCCCAGAATATGAAAACTTGCAAATGCTCAAGTCCCTTATATATGATGCAATATATATGCATGTGGCCTACATAAGTCCTCCTGTGGACTTTAAATCATCTCTAGATTACTTATAATACCTACTCTAGTGGAAGTACTGCACAGCTGTTGTACTTTGCTTTTTATTGTGAGTATGTATTTGTGTATAGTGCATTTTTCTGTACATGGGAGTATATGTAGGGGCCAGAAGTCTGTTCTCTCTTCCTCTCTGCCTCTGTCTCTATCTCTCTCTTATTTTTTGAGGCAGAGTCTCTGAACCTAAACTCAGTAATTCATCTATACTATGTGATCAGTGAGCTCCAGGGATCTCTTGTCTCTGTCTTCCCAGTGCTAGGATTACAGACCCACTGTTGTACCCAGCTTTCTATGTGGCTTCTGGGTATCTGAAGTCAGGCACTCATTCTTTCATGGCAAGCACTTTACCAGCCCAGCTGCTTCGCTTTCCTGATTCGGAATAATGACAAAGGAACAATGTGTGCATACTCAGTACAGGCATAATACTTTCCAAAGGGTTTCCATCTGATTTTGGTTGGCTCTTTGTGAAATTTGTAGAATGGAAGACTGACTATAGTTATTTTAGTGTTCTTGTCTGCTGATTCCATCATATGAATCCTTTCTAAGTCAGTTTTAATTGATTGTTTTCTCCCTAATTATGGTTAATATTTTCCTTAGTTTTTGTGTATCTGGAAATTTTAGTTGGATACTTTTCACTGTGATTTTCTTTTCATTTTTGACTTCCAGGTATTTCTGTATTCCTAAAAACATTCCTGAGCTTTGTGCTAAGAGGTGAGTAATATCTACTGAAAGATATTTTGATTATTTGAGCTTGCATCTAAGTAATGCAAGAAGAGCCAAAATGGTGCTTCATCCAGGCCTAAATTTGCCTTAGCACTGAGCACTCTCCCCAGTGTCCATGTGCCTGTGAGCTCTATTCAGGTTCATAGGAAAAAGTGCCATTCCCTTTTCTGTGCAAGCTGTAGCATCAGCCCCCCTTTGTCTGTGATTTCGCACTTTTTCAGTTGTAGATGCTGCCCTTGCATGTGCATCCATCAACACACGGCGGAACACTCAGAGACCCCCAGAGGGGTGGTCTGTCTCCACATTCCTGATCTTATCACCCTGTGATTGTCTCTGCTCCTCTCCCTGCAAACCTCAACTGCCATGGCATCAGTGGCAGGCCGAAAATGACCATATCCTTCCCTTCGAACCAGTGATGTCCTCATTCGAAATGCTCACTTTAATGGAAAGGGGAACAGATCTGGAAGATGTGATTAAGGAATTGTACTGGACTTTCCAGGGGGTCCAGTCTATTTCATGGCTCCTTACAGGATGGAGGTCAGCTGTAGAGTCTAGGACAGATAGAGAGGGGAGTTATCGCTGGCTTTGGAAATAGAAGAGGGGCCAAGAGCCTAGGAATTTAGACAGGAATCTTGCCCTCAAGAGCTGGGCAAGGCAAGCAGACAGAAGCTTCTGGAAGGCCCTCAGAGGGAACTCAGTCTTGCTGATGCATTTTGGAAAGAATTCTGGTTTTCAGAAGTCAGTATAATAAATTTATTTTTATTAAGCTAGGAGATGTGAGGTAATTTGTTACCAAGGCAATGGAAAACTAATAGGTCTCCTTTAACTGGCTCCTCCCTTTCTCCAGCTCAAGGAGGTGGCGGAACTCTTCCTTCTTTCCTTGTAGTCCAGACTGGAGACCCTCCAGGCAATGAGCTGTCAAGTGCAAGACTCAGATCATTTATTTCCCATCTCTCAGAGTCAGTGTCCTGTGTCACCTGCTGTGTCCTGCGTCTTGAGAATCATTGTGTCCTGCATGTGCCCACTGTTCTATCCAAATGAGAAGGAAAATCTAGTCTCTGTTGCTTCACCATGTCCAGAGCAGGAAGTGCCTGCTCCTTTCTATATGGTCACGCTTCCAGTAGGACATGCAGGGAGATTTATTCTTTAAATTGTTTCCTAATATTTGTGGTACTTGTTATTGAATTTGACTTTATAACATTGCAAAATATTTAAAAATTTATTTTTTTATAAAAGTAATTGTCTTCTATAATATAAGCTTATAGGAGAGACATTTCTGAATATAAGGTAATTATTCTTTATCATATTCTTAAACATTTGAATTATGGAAGAGTAATTTTTTATACTGAAAGACATTGGCATCATATTACTATTACAAAATCTAAACTTACCAATAAAGACTGTCCCTTTCCAAGTGTTATGTTACTATCATAGCTACTTAGGAATACTACACCACTGAAAACTTTGGATGTTCCTTGGATAAAATGCTCTTAAATTAATAGTAGCATGCATTATTTTCTTTTGCAAAAATGCCAACTTTCAAAGTCTTTTTCTGTCTTCTGTCACCTTGATTGATATATGTGAATAAAGGGTCCTTCCCTTTTTTCTTCCCAGTCTACCTTTGTATGGCAAAAAAATGCTACAGCCACTTTGATGGAATTATCCAGTGTGCACAGCCACAAGAGCACATACCTGGATTGTTTCACTAAGAGAAGTAGCACACTTGGGTCACATGAACCAATTCAGCTGTGTGAGGGTGGCCACAGGCACCTTGCTTTGGGTATCAAAGATGTGGACAGACAATAGGAAGGCCTGTGAAGCTGGGAGTGGTGGTGCATGCCTGTAGTACTAGCATTTGGGAGGTGGAGACACAGAGGTCCAGGAGTTTAAGGTCATCCTTAGCTACATAGTGAGTTCTGATTTAACCTGTGCTATATGAGACCCATCACAAAAGCAAAGTAGCTAGCTAGGCCTTATTAACTGAAACTTGATTTAACAAGGATGATGTTAAACTGCTAACTAACTAACTAAAAAAGTGAAGGGTCTGGAGTAATGGCTTAGCAGTTAAGAGCAGTGACTGGTCTGCCAGAGGACCTGGATTCAGTTCCTAGCACCCACATGACAGCCAACAACCATCTGTAATTCTGGTTCCAGGGGATTTGATGCTCTCTTCTGGGCCTCTGCAAGCATTGCACAATACAGATGCACTTACATATATGTAGGCAAAATACTCATACACATAAAAAGGCAAGCAAATCAATAATGCTGTGTGAATACCTGATTCACTTCTCCATTATAATCTTAAGCCTTATTAACTGGAACTTAATTTACAAGGATGATGTTAAACTGCATGAAGGCAGAGGGGAGTTAGAAGAAAACACAAGCCTTGATCTCTATGTTGCTTCATAGCTGGCTTGTTCCACTTCTAAACTCTCCTTGGTGTTTCCTAGTTTCTATGTAATTTTTTTCTCTGAAGTTTATACTGTTTTCTGACAGCATATATATCTGTCTTTTATGTTTTATCTTCTTATCTCTTTTGGAAAATAGACAGGAGCACCTTCAGGATGTTGTATCTGGAAATGTAAGTGGAATAAAGTTTGGGCCATTTTTAATATGTGACAGCTTCAATGTTCTAAATGATGCTCCAATTAAACAGCAGCAAACAGCACTTGTGTGCCTTCAAACTCTGTGCATTCAGTCCAGTTCATGGACGCCTCCCTCTACTGTGCATTTCTTCCATCATCTGATGGAATCCATCTTGGCTGGCTCTTCATGCTTTTAGAATGGGCTTCAATCTAATCTCATACATCTCACCATTTGAAAGTCACAGTCAGACCTTCATGGTACCAGAACAAATCTTAGATACACAGCTCTAAAAAGAGGCTGCGATGTATGATATTAATTTATTTCTTGCGTGTGTTTTAATGTTCTTGGAAGTTTGACAAATTATTTTAACTGTAATTTTTCCAACTGTAAGCTGAGACTCTAAGTCATTTGAACAGTCTATATACATTATGTCTGTGGTAAAATCTCACTAAAATATTAGCAGGTACTATTTTAAGTGCATACACAAAAACACACAGAGCCTTTTGTTCTGTTACTTGGAAAAAAAACCCAAGAGGCAAACTCTCTTTTTTCTTAAACACATTTAAAATTCGTCACTACATTCTTTATGTTTTTCTCTCACATGACACATTCATTGTATTGTTCAAAACTGATTATTATGGCTTTGTGTTGTAATTCCATGAGTCTCCTTATAAACTTAAAAGAAATCTGTAACAGTTTACGTTTTTTCCCATTAAAAATTTCTGTAAGGTATTTGCATAATGTTTTACTCATTATTTTGATCATTAAAACAGAACCTATTGTAAATTGTACGCATTTCATTTTAACATTAAACACACTGTTATTCTTATTAAAATTACAGTCTTTGGGGAATTTTTGGATTCTTGTGTGTGTGTGTGTGTATGTGTGTGTGTGTGTGTGTGCACATATGTGGTGTGTGTGCATGACTGTGCAGATGTGTGTATGAATAGGCTCAAGGAGGCCAGAGGAAAGCATCATCAAGTGTCTTGCTCAATCGCTCTCTGCTTTATTCCCTTGAGACAAAGTCTCTTACTGATCAGAGCCAGGCTAGTGACCAGGAAGCCCAATCAGTCCTCTGATCTCTGCTCCACATAGCACTGGGGTTATAGGCAAGACCACACTGATTTTTTAATGTGAGTGCTGAGGATGTGAATTCAGGTCATTTATGCTTGCAAACCAAATGCTCTTACCCACTGAGCTATCTCCACAGGTCTTATTTATTTATTATTTATTTTTTTTTTCTTTTTAAGACATGGTCTCTCTGTAGACCCAGCTGGCCTAGAACATCTATGTAGACCAGGTTGGCCTTGAACTCACAGAGATCTGCCTGCCTCTGCCTCCTAAGTGCTGGGATTAAAGATGTGCACCTCCATGCCTGGCTGAGTTACTTTTATGGATTATTTTTTTGTCCCTTTATAAGCCAGGATAAGCCTGCCCATATCCTGTGTTAGAACAGGCCTGGTTGCTGTGTTTTGGGTTCCTAGTTCCCTCTTATTTTCCTTCCCACCACTTCTTTCCCAGGAATTGTCATCTAGAACTTACTCCTATGGACTGCGGGTCCTGTATGGAAGGAAACCTGGAAGACCCTAAAGGGAACCCTGCTTCTCAGCTGTGCTCCTTGCTTTTGCTCTAAGTCTTTCACAGGTTGGGACTCACACACTGGGCATTGCCACAAATCATTCCAAAGTCAACTGTGAATGATCCCAAGTAAGCCATGCTGTTTAGTATATAATCTGCTGTAGTTACTGAATCCAAAGTTTGTTATGAAGAGTGGGATCTGTGGCCCTTCACACTCCACCTTGAACTTATGAGGTATTCATAAAGGAAAGGGGAGAAGGAATCACAGAGAACAAACCACTAGAGCTGAGCCACAAGTCAGTATTAGTTATATTCTTCCTCCTATGACAAAATACATGACAGAAACCATTTAATGAAAAAAAGGTTTATTTTGTCTCATGGTTTTGGAGCATTGCAGTCCTCACATGGCATGGACCAGGAAACCAAGAGCCCAGGACCCAAATAGTAGAGGTATTAATCCTCAAAAGCCTGACCTTGGTCACCCACTTCTGCCTCAATCCCTGAAGTTTCTACAGCCTTTGAAAGAGCATTTTAAAATGGGAACAAAGTCCCAAACTTAACTTTTCAAAGGACTTATATGATCCAAACCATTCTCCTTTCATTGCCAAAGTCTCATGGTCATCTGCTGATACAAAATATTTTCAGTCCACTTTCAAGAGTTCTGATATTTTTAGCAGCTCTAGCACCCCCAGCACTATTTAAAAAAGCCAAAGCCTAAGAGAACTTGGGCCTGGAGAGGTGCATTAGCAGTTAAGAGCACCTGGGTTTGGTTCAGAGAACCCATATCAGGCAGCGCAAAACCACCTGTAGCTCCAGTTCCAGAGGCTCCAATGCCCCCTTCTGGCCTCTGTGGACATACATACACACTGTGTGCATACATATACACTGAAGGCAGGCAGGCACACACACACACACACACACACACACACACACACACACAATAAACAAAGCTTTTTAAAAAAGAAGAAAAATGAAAGAACAAAGTTCTCTTCTGCAGACTCAAGACAAACCTCTTAATCCTGTTCACCTATAAAATAAATAATAATTAAAAAGTTACATACTTCCAATATAATGGCCTAGAGTAAACATAGTCATTTCAAAAGGGAGGGCTTTTTTATGGAACCTTGGCAAAGGCCTCTATAACTCCATAACTCTTGCATTCTGCATGCCTGCCAAACCAGCACCATGTGGCAATGCCAAGTTCTGTTGCCAGTTTGATATATAAGCTCCTCTGGGGCAGTGTGTGAAGAAGCTTTTGAGTGCCTGAACCTGGAAACATGCTTCTCTAGGCAGCTTTGAGGATGACGTTTTTGCAGCTTTGTCTTTTCAGGAACTCTCTTTTAAATAAGTCTTCCAAATGGGTTTGTCTGTTTATACCCTGGGGTCTTCTGTAGATGTGATCTTACATTCTTACTGTCCTGGCACAAAGTGCACAGCTTCTATTTAATGATACTAACCTCTTAAGCAATTTTAATCACATTGTCTGCACATACCTTCACCACAACTTTAACAGCTCTCACGTTCCTTTCCTTGCCACACTGCACACATCGTTACATTTTCTCTTCCACTGTTTGCTTTCAGTCCTTACCATAAACCTGGCTAAAAGAAACCAGTTACAGCCACGCAACAGCCTGAATGCTATGCTGCCTTTACATTTCCTCTGCCAAATTCATTAGTCTATTACTTTGAATTCAGGCTCACTCAAATTTTCAAGATGAAGGAAAAACATGGAGAGTATTGCCAGCAAATAAGATGAATCATTTCTGGTCAAATTCTTGATGATTTTATTCCCCTCTGAATCCTCTTGAGCAGTCTGTGCCATCTGCATATCCAGACATTCTAGTTTCTGAGCTCCCGCCCAAATCACCCACTGACCCTGCTTACAGAATTCCAGGCCTTCTTTGTCCTGTGGCTTCAAACTTTTCCGAAGTCCTTCCACAAACCAGTTCCAAAGGTCAGGTTTAAAATAGCAATAAACGCACCTATCGGACATCAATTTTCTATATTAATTTATTTTGTATCATTATGACAAAAAATACCTGATAGGAACAACTTATGCTGGCTAATGGTTTGAGAGTAATTTCGGTCTTTCTTGCGGGGGGGAAAGCGTGGAGGCATGAACGTGTTGTAAAGAACGGTGAATCAGGAAACAGAGAGTGACCAAAAGCAACAGCCGGGCTATCAACTGTCAAATGTCTGCTCCTATTGACCCATGTCTTCTATCTAGGCCTCACCTCCTGAAGGCTCTACAGCCTTCAAAATAGAATTACAGGCTGCGGACAGAGTGCTCAAAGTGAGCCTATGGGAAACATTTTAGATTCTAACCCTAAAAGAAATTGACAAGCGTCATTTTATGAGAACTTTGGTGACCCTTTTTTCTCCACTGAAAATAGCTGTGGTATGTCTTCCAAAAATACAAAGGCTTCACGGTTAAAAATTTCAAGCACTAAAGGCATGTAAGAACTAGTGGAACTGTCCAGATAAGGATCTGTCTTACAGGAAGGTCACTGAGGACACCCATGCCAACACTATGTGTAGCAAGTATATGTGTACACATTGGTATACACAACACATCCATATCCACACATAGTTGAATGCACCCTAGGCCAAGCAGCCTAAGGATGGCACTGTCTGCAGTGGACTGGGCTCTCCTACATCAATTAGCAATCAAGAGAATGGCACATAGGCCAATCTGATAGAGGAAATTCCTCAAATGAGTTTCCCTCTTCCCAGGTATGCTTAGGTTTGTGTCAAGTTGACAAAAACTAACTTTGACAATTAATAATGCAAGATGAGTAACAATGTTAAACATCGAAAAGAATAAATCAAATAAGAACAACCACCAAACAAGATGACTGTATCAGGACAAGCTGCCATGGATAAATGCTTCCTTTCTTCCTGTAAGAACTTTCAAATATTTTTGATTTTTTTTATATTTACTAGTTTGAGGGCAATATCCCCCAAAGCAATCAGTCACATAATGATCAATAGGGTTACCTAGTAAATACCTTATGAAAAGTTATGAAACTGTGTGAAGTCTGAGAGAACACCTTTCTGAAAGGTTTATTTTAAGAATTAGAAATGAGTCACACCATGTACTTCTCAGGCTTTTTAACAGAATACAACACTCATGCATACAAAACAGTTCTATTTTAAGTACAGATGAATTTTAGAGTAAGAATTTTATTTAAAAATAAAGATGTATCTTTGGCACTTAGCAGCGACTACTCTAATTCAATATCTCACAAACCAGGGAAGAGACAGTTCATTCCTCTGTAGAAACAGAAGCTGATGTTCCTCTGCAATTCTGACCTTTGGTACTGGATCCACTTCCATCTCAGAGACATGGTGAAGGTGTGAGAAGCTGCGCTTGCCAGGCATCCCCATGCCCACTTGCTCACTTCTGGCTGTGGTCTTGAATGAATTCCCACAAGAAGAATGAGGAGACATCTCTACCGTGACTCAGGGGACTCCCGCAATCAAATCTGCTTCCTGACGCTTTGTGTGGTGTCCCCATGGGTTGGAAGGTTTGGGAATTGTTACAGAATAATCTAAGGAAATTTTTCCTCTGGGGCAGTGAAGTATGGCGGCTGTCTGGCCAGTTTAGGATTCTCATGGTACAAGAGTCTATGAAAACCTATGTGAACCCTGAAGATATTTTGCAGGGCACAAGTTGAGACTGGGGTCCTATTATCAGACCAAATTCCTTAGCACTGTGCGTGTGTGTGTGTGTGTGTCTGTGTGTGTATTCTGCTTTAAAATCACATGGGAGATCAATTGCAGTAGGGAGAGCAAAGCAAATGGGGACACTGTCCCTTATATGCGTGTATGTGCATGTGCATATCTATGTGCACATACATACGCAAGTGTGTGTCTGTGCACACATGTGAATGATGATTTGTGGTGCATATGTGCACATGCACGTATATGAATGTATGTAGGTGTGTGAATATGTATGTGTGTATATATGCACATTGCATGCATGTGAATGTGCATACATGCACATGTGTGCATGTGTGTGTGCATGTGTGCACTCCGTCACTGTAAGATATACGGGAATTCTGACTAGTGCTGCTTGATGCATACTGGAGGGTCTAGTCATTAGGAGAAAAAGATAATCAGGGATCAGAATAAGCCATCAACAGTGAATACGCATCTAAGATACATATGATGATTGAGACTAATTCTGGGTGAGAGTTTTGTAGCTTGTTTAATTCCGCCATTCCTCCTCCTGAAACCTAAACACCAGCTGCATTAGCCACCTCTCCTCTCCCAACACTGAGAGCTGTACCTTATTCTAGAATGAGAATTCAGTGGACATGTCACTTGGGGTCTTCATGGTTAGAAAAGCTGTGCTTAAAATGAACCCCATTATATTGCAAGATTTCTCTCAATGATCAACAACTCCAGTATAGGAAAAGATAGATTTGATTCTGCATGCATTTGAATTTAGTTATCATTTTTCCATTTATTGTTCTGTTTTCCTGAAATTTGAAATTAAGGGTTAAGTAGACAAGGGATTGTTTTCTACTAGTAAAACAGGTTGAAACTCTGAGCAGCTACCTAGAAGCCATGCCACTGAGGGCAGCAAATGAAGGCAGAGCAGTGAGAAGAGGTGGAGGATTCAGTGAGGTAAGAAGGAGAAAAGCAGGCAGATTATGGATAATATGATCTGAAAGGAAAGAAGGTGTGGTAAGGACAGAACACTGAACTTGGGACTTCAGAGGAGCAGGTCTGAGTGATGTGATGGTTAATGTCATCAACGTGACAGACTCTAGAATCACCCAGAGAACACAGCTCTGTGCATGTCCCTGAGGGATTAACTAGATTAGGTTCACTGAGGTAGGCCACAACCCTAAATATGGGTGACCCCTCTCTATGAGCTGGAGTCCTGAACTGAATAAAAAAGGAGAACCTTAGTTGAGAACCAGTATTTATCTCTCTCTGCTTCCTGAGTGCAGATGCAATGTGACCATCTGCCTTGCCTTCCTGCTGCCAGGATTTCCCACCATGATGGACTGGACCCTCAAACTGTAAGCCAAAATATATCCTTCATTCCTTAATTTGCTTTTGTCGGGTATTTTGTCAAGTCGAGAAGGAAAAGAACTAATCCAGGCAATGAGTGGACTATGGATGCAGAGGAGCAGATGGGGCAGGATTAGCCTGGGAGTGTGGTGGAGCCACTGCGTGAAGATCCTGACCCCAAGCTGAAGTATTCTGTGAGCTCAGACACAGACTCCATCACAGCAGCACCAGGCAGCAGGGGTACTGTGGTTCAGGCCCATTGCTGGGTAACTGCCCCACAAAGACAAGGCCTTTGCTGGCCAGCCCAGTGCAACCCTGAGCAGTGGAAAAGAAACAAGTGCATAGAAAAAACTCCACAGATGGAGATAAGGTTCTTCATTTGATAATGTTGCTTTGGTGCTCAAAACTTGCTCTCTCACTCCAAATGCCATGGGCATGTCAAGCTATATATATTCCCACTAAAAGATGGCTTACTTACTTGGGAAATCTTGAGATGTTTTAAAGCAATTGTTCTTGATGATTGCGAAGCACATAATATAACATGTCTGTCTACCAGAGCAGGACAGCTGCTAGTGTAATGATGCCTCCCTCACCAGCAAGACTTTTGTAAACGAACTGATTCATATCCATTTTCACAAACTTGAGATGATTCTTTTTAAAAATTTAAGATTTTGCTGGGCATGGTGGCACATGCCTTTAATCCCAGAACTCGAGAGGCAGAGGCAGGCAGATCTCTGAGTTCAAGACCAGCCTGGTATACATAGTGAGTTCCAGGACAGCTGGGGCTATAGGGAGACCCTGTCTCAAAAAGACCAAAAAAAAAAAAAAATCTTTTTTTAAAGTGTTTGGATCCCCTGGAGGTGGAGTTACAGGTAGTTGTGAGCCACTCTATGGATGCTGGGAACAGAACTCAGGTCTTCTGGAAGGGAAGCAAGTGTTCTTAACTGTGGAATCATCTCTCTACTCCAACTAAAATGTTTTTCAAAGGGCGATTTGAAGTTAGTAAAACAAACACCACACATTAGCGTGTGGCCACTGTCATGCCCCAGGGTCCTCTCTTGGGACATAGGAACAATATTGGCTTGTTATATGATGCTAGAAAGAGACATAACAATCCTTTTATAAATTTTGGACTGATAAAATTGTTTCATGCTTTGGAAGTTACAAACATAGTCATAAAATTGTGCATTGCAAGGGAGTATCACGATGATTTCAACTAGTTCATGTAGAGACTCTTAAGGTGCTCCTCACCTGCCTGGCTCCTATTCCTGGTAGAAGAGCAATCGTTTCTTGATTAAACAGTCTTTTGGGTCAGTAGGCAGCAGAAAATGGGTCAGAACTGTGACACCCCCCACCACCAGGCCCTGGTTCTCTTATTTTCCTGAGAGTCTCTCACTTGAAAAATCTGTATGTAGGAAAGTTGCTACCAGGAATTGGCCACAAAGTCTGTTAAAACAAGCCACGATCTTGTCAGTCATATCTATTTTGAGCAAACTGGGTGGAAGTTAAGCCTGCACAATGTTCTCCTTTCATAAATGTCTTTCCAAGAAAATGCAGACTTGCAAAGGATGCACTGAAGTGACAAAGGAGAGCAGATGCCACTTTCTTCTGGCCTCCCTGAGTACCAGGCATGCATGTGGTATACATACAGGCAAAACACACATACATAAAGTAAAAATGGTAAGTTTTTAAAGAAAGAATTGTTTCCTGCAATGTTGACTGGGGACAATGTTGGGTGAAGAGGCCACATAAGGAGTTTGAGGAAAAGCTGAGGGTCTGAACACATGGAAGAGGTTTCCCTGGAAATGGCAGTGTGCTCTGGGAGAGACACTGAACTGCCAAGGTTTACACACAGGTCAAGGAAGGTTGCTACAGAGTGAAACTCCCACAGTTCCCACCCTCTGGTCAAGTAATTGAGTCCAAATTATGTAAGAAGGAGAATGAAGCTTTGGTGGTTTATAGGAGTTTCTGGTTTCTAGGTCATGAAATAGCCTCACAAAAGGAATTGTGTTGGAATGTGGCCATGCTACAAGGAGTGGGGTGCTTGCCAAAGCTATATTAGCAAAGCTGGCTGCAATGGTGAGTCTTCGAGAGAAGTTACAGAGCCATCTCTCCAGGTCAGAAGACTATCATTTACAGAGCCCTTGTCAAGAAATTCCAATGGACTCTCATATGAACATTTGAAAATTGCCATGTTCTGACTTTTTTCTAGTTCCCTGTCCAGAAGTTGTAATGCTAATTACTCTTGCCTGTACTCCTCCTTCACATCGCCTATTCATGATTAAGAGACTTTCTTCTCCCCTTAGAGATAAGAGTTATACAATTTGGGGGTCTTTTAGATAGACCCCCTGAAGGTGTACTCCAATTGCCTCACCCTGCGTCCCTGTTCAGCATGGAAGAAACCAGAGAGGTCAGCGTGCCTATTCCCTATTGGCAATTTGGATAACCCCTTCAAAGGATGGTGTGATAAGAATAGGAGGTAGGAATTGGCTAGGCAGTTACAGTAAAAAGACCCCAAGGAAATGTAACCAGTTTCTTGGCTAAAAGTCAAAATGTCCTTGGTCCTGTTAGCAAACATACTCTGTTCCAAAGGCCAAAAATGTCAAAAGTATTTGGGAGCTTGTATTTAATCCTTAAAAGATTTTAGGATTACCTCTTCAGAGGGGAGGGAGTGTTGGAGGGGAGGGAGTGGGCATGGATTTGATCAAAACACCTTATATGCATGTATGAAATTCTCAATAAAGCTTTTGTAAAAATTAAAAAAAAAAAAAGCAATTGTCCCAAACAAAATTTTTCCTTCTTCAAAGGTTTTCTAAAGGTTTCTACTTCTGTTGCTTGGGAACTTCCTCCTGCCTGGATCCACCATGCCTCTCTTTAGTCTGAAGTGAGTGGATGAAGTACTGGGCAAACAGCACCATCCCAACGAACACTGAGCGGTGGAATCAACTTGTTCTCTGAGCCAGAGCTAGTGCTCAGCTTCCTTCCTTCCTCCATTTTTCTCTCTAGATCCCAGCGTGCTGTGTTCTGAACAACCTTAGTGATGTTTACATGGATTTTAGTGTGATAGTTCCCATAAGCAGTCATTTTACAGCCTGTGCAATTGTTCTGATATGAAAGTTTAGAAATCACTCAACTCTGTCTACTGTCCAGATCTAGAATTTCCTTGAGGAACAAAAGTTAAATAAGGTTATTTTAATTCTAAAAAGATTTCTGTTTACCTAATTAAAATAATATTTATTAGGTAGACCTACTTTGAGTAAGGGGAGTGCTAATTTCTGGAAAGACAAGGGTGAGCTAAATAACAGGGGAAACGTGTTTTTCAGTGAAAACTTTTCAGTGTCTGGATGCTCGGGAAGTCTGCCGCTAGATGAAGTCTACGTCTAGATGCTTGGGACAGCTGCTATCTGGATATTCTAGAATTTTGTCTCTAGATATTTAATGTTGGGGATGTGTGCTGCTTAGATGCTCTGAAGATCTGCCTTATGTCTGCTTCAGAGATCACCCACTAATGCTCAGAAAGTCTAGGTGCTCTCCTTTGTAAGATTCTGATTTTGTGGAGTTCTATTGCAGCTTTACAGATTGTGGATTACTGATAGAGACACAAAATCATTCTCATCTGTAGACAATCATGGCTATGGAACATCTCTTCTCCCTGCAGAAGGAAGCTCTGGTTTCATGTCTATTTGCAACTATTTGCACATTTATTATGCTGTATTAACAAAAAAAATGTGTGCATTTTTCTTTTTCTGCTTCCTTTTTGAACTACTTAGCTCTTTTACTTGTTTCTCTTAACTGAGTTGAATGAAAATTTGCCATTTGTTTATATCTATATAATTTTATTTTTTTTCAAATTTGCTTCCTATCAAAGATGATGCGTTTGACCTCTTAGAGCAGAAAACATGCAGAAGAAAGACCAGTGGAGAGGATAAAAACAGATATCCCTCATAACTTACCCCAGAGGAAGACCTGGCAACAGGGAAGGGCTCAGTTATAGTTTAACAAGTATGTCAACACAATATCTCATGGGTAAAATTGAACCTACTCAGGACACTCTGGCTGGTGACATGTGTACTTTCTATTTTTGGCAATGTGATGATTAATGAGCCTTCTGCTTCATCTACAAGCAAATCCTGACCCCTTGAACTCCAGTTTGCCATAGGAAGTAGCTGGAATCATCCCAAGTCATTCCAAATTACTAAGATGATCTGTTGTGACCCACAAGTGTGTGGTCACCTGGCATCAGAGGGATCTAAGAAGGGACCTTAACGGGCCTGTGTTCTCCACAACCATGGGAACTTTCTTGCTTTTCTCTGGGGAAAACCATAATCAGTGTACATGCGTTATGTGTATAATAAGTATACATATGCATAGCTCCGAGGTTTTGATGTACACTATGTGGATTACTTTTATCATTCAAAATTGAACTTCTGTGGGGCTGGAGAAATGACTCAGTGGTTAAGAGCATTTGCTGCTCTTACAGAGGATCCAGGTTCAGTTCTCAGCACATATATGGTGGCTCACAACCATCTGTAACTCCAGTACCAGGGAATCTAATTCCTCTGTGGACACTAGACACGCAGGTGGTACACATATATACACAAGACACTCACACACACTAAACAAACTGAACTTCGTGCTCTGAGTCTGACCCCTCTTGCTTTTGTGTCTTCTCTGATCACCGCTCATCTAACTAGGTCCATGTGAGGGTCTGAGAGATGCTGACCACAGGTTCAGCTGTTACTAGAGCACCTAACTGTCTTCCAATCAGCAATACAACATCCTGGAATATCAATCACGTCTTATTCACCCCATAAGGATGAGGTTGGTGAGAGTTCAATCAGAATTAAGCCATAATTAAATCTAAAAGATCTTGACTCCCTTCAAAGCAAACATGCCCTAATTATTGCAGAGCTATGAATGTTGTTCTTGATTTTGTTTTTAGTCTTTACGATCTGTTTGAAGTATTGCTGCATTTGATCTTTCCTAGCTGTTTTTCACCTTGCCATTCTGATGACCAATCCTGAGAGAAACAACTTCTAGGGGAAAGATTTATTTGGGCTCGTGTTTTCAGTGATTGTGACTTTGGCTCTGTGGTAAAGATGAACGTGACAGTGGCAGGATTATAAGGTGGAGAAAACTGCTTGGCTCCTGGTAGCCAGGAAACAGTGTGCAAGAGCCAGGGACATGGGCACTTCCCAGTGACTGACTTCCTCCATCCAGGCTCTACCTTCTATAGTGTCTACCACTTCCCAAAAGCCATTGAGTCTGTCAATGATTAATCCACGGATAAGGTCAAAGATCTTGTGATCCAACCACTTCCTCAGAACTGTACCACAGAACATTGCCACATTGAGAACCAAGTCTGTAACTTTAGGGTACGTCTGGATCTAAGAAACAACACCAAGGATTCTTCCATGTTCCAAATGTAGGCTGATGTTGCAATGTCTTTGGATTTAGAAAGTCTTTTGAGTTTTTCCACTTACAGGGTCACTGGACCCTCACCTGAATATTCAGCCACTCTTCCCAGCCAACTAGTCCAGCCTTGGAAGACAAAAGAAAAATGAGGAAGAAGATCCCAATAGAGGGATGCTTTTGGAAGCCCTTGCCAAGAAACCCCAATGGACTCTCATAGGAACATTTGAAAACTGCCATGTTCTGACTTTTTTCTAGTTCCCTGTCTAGAACTTGTAATGCTAATTACTCTTGCCTTTACTTCTTCACATCTCCTATTCATGATCAAAAGACTTTCTTCTCCCCTTAGAGACAAGAGTTATGCAATTTGGGAGTCTTTTAAATAGACCCACTGAAGGGATACACCAATTGCCTCACCCTGCAACCCTCCCTGTTCAGCATGGAAGAAGCCAGAGCTCGGCGTCCCTATTCCCTATTGGCAATTTGGGTAACCCTTTTAAGGATGGCGTGATAAGAATAGGAGGTAGGAACTGACTAGGCAGTTAGGACAAAAAGACCCAAAAGAAATGTAGCCAGTTTCTTGGCTAAAAGTCAAAATGTCCTTGGTCCTGTTAGCAACATACTCTGTTCCAAAGGCCAAAAATATCAAAAGTATTTGGGAGCTTGTATCTAACCCTTAAAAGATTTTAGGGTTACCTCTTCAGAGGGGGGAATGTTGGAGGGGAGGGAGTGGACATGGATTTATCAAAATACCTTATATGTATGTATGAAATTCTTAATAAAGTTTTTGTAAATGTTAAAAAAAATTGCATAATTTTCCTCTTTCTTCCTTCATCTTTTCTCGTCACCCTCTTCCTTGTGGCAGTGGCTCACCTGTACCCTATCTCCCATGCTCTGAGAAACCCATGACTGTTACTTATTTGTAGTCATCTGTAAACTCTGCACAGTCTTCAAAAGGTAGGTACATGATAAAGCCCTTCTCCTTTCAACTGACTGGCTGATTGATGCATCCAGTAACTGACACTGAGTCTTCCTTCCTGTTTCCTGTTAGAAGAACTTTCTTCTGTTCTCTAATTCATTCAAGGAGGGGTGGAGGCTGCTCTCCTATGCCCACATATCCCCACAGGTCACTGCCTGATTGCCCTTGGGGAGATCTCTGAGTAAGCAAGAATATCCATGTCTTGAAAAGGAGAAGGATTTCTGGGAGTTATCTTGGGCTCGCTACAGAAGAAAGTCCTGTGTGTGTGTGTGTGTGTGTGTGTGTGTGTGTGTGTGTGTGTGTGTGTGTTTGTGCACACATGTGTGTGGATATCAGAGGACAGCCTTGGGTGGTGCTCCTCAGGAGCCATCTACCTTCTTTAAGACAACGTTTGTCACTAGCCTGAGACTCCCCAAGTAGGCTAGGCTGCCTGGCCATTGAGCTCAAGAATCCATTTGTGTCTGCCTCCCCAGTACTGGGATTACAAGCATATGTTGCCATGGCTGGCTTTTTATATGAGTTCTTGGGATTGAACACAGGTCCTCAGGCTTGAAAAGCAGGACTTTACTCATTGAGACTCTCCCCAGACCAACAGCCACTTTTGAGAGGAAGAAAGATCCAGTTTCCATTCAGATGGGACAATTTCTTATTATAGTATTTACTTTCACCATTCCAAACATTATGAGATGGGCTCCATGTGGACAATCACCAGAGAGATTTTGAGCATATAATTAGTGCAGTCCTAAATCTTTCCTGGTTCTGATTTTTAGACAGCTGTGGATTAGGTAGAGCACATGTCATCACCAAGCATTATGAGAGATGTCGGCCCCTCTTGGCTCCCTGAGCCTGATGTCATGATTCTCATGAGTTTGCTAGACATTTCTCAAAACTCAGCTCAAAGATATCAGTCAGCTTTCCCTGTACATTGCATGGGAGGTCACTCTGCTTGCTCTTGTGTAGTTGTGTATTTTCACTGGAAGAAGGATGGGAAGTTATGGGTTGGTTTGGAGACCACACCTCCATCCATCCTATCCCTCAGCACTGCCCTGGACTGGGAGTGTGCTCTCTCTCTCTCCCTCTCCCCTCATTTTAAATTTTCTCAGCTAGTGTAAAACTTAATGAAAGCCCTGAAGTAGACAATAGCATTTGGAAAACAGGAATCTAGCAGCCTATGAATCATCACTCACAGCAGGGACCAGGATGTGACCGTGGGCGGATCACACAGGCCCCTCTCTTTTTGACTAGGATTTATTGCAGGAAGGTCATTATTTACAAGGCACCATTCACATCCTCTAAAGAGCCGATAAACTGACTGCTGAATATGCATTTTGCTCTGTGGTGAACACAGATGTTTCCAGCTAATATCCATTTCATTTAATTTCTTTTCTCCTTTCTTTGTGAATTCTGTCTTGCTATTTCGGCAGCAGCTGGGTAACTATTTGCCTGTCTTTGGCTTGGGAATCACTCCTCATATTTATTATCATTGGTGCCATCTGAGTTGCTCTACTTAAGGGTCTATCAGTATTTCCATTAAGAGCTACTATTTCTGTGAGTTCAAAACCAGGCTGATAGAATATCCTGTGGGTCAAATGTTGGGTGTATCAAATCACTTTAACAAAGTTCACCTAGGATGTTTTAGTACTATGATTTGCAAGCTGAAAAGGATGATCACAAAAGCTCTTTTACACTTCCATAAATGAAATTGTTTTTTTTCTAATTATACATTTTTAAGGCGTTGATCTTTAACCTTTGCTAAAGTTTGAGGAAGAGGAGAATTGGCAATGATTCATTTTTATATGAGTGAATGTGTGTAGTTGCAATGTGTGTGCACATGAACTCCAGAGGACAGCCTCTGGATCACTGAGCCTGATGCTTTAATCCTTGTTGTTAGATTTAAAAGATGGCAGGGGTCAGGATCACAGTGAAACAGAAACCGAGAAGACTCCGGCAAAGCGAGCGTTTATTTTGGGGTTAGTGGGGCTGGGTCTCAACTTGGGAGTGAGTAAAACCAGCAGCCTAATGGCTACAGAGAGGTAGCTTATAAAGGGATAAGAATGCAGAAAAAGAGAATATTTTTCTGCTGTTTGGGTGTCTGGGGGCTGTTCAGGGATGGTGTGGGGTCTGTACCTGGTGAAACTTATCGAGGAAAACATCTACTGTAAAACATGCTTTCTAGATGTTTTCTACAATTACAGCATTCCAGGAACCCATTGAAGCTACAGGGCTTGGGAGCCCTGTTTGTCAGCCTGTGGAGCATGCTCTGGTGACCACAATGCATTATGTCGCCAATTCCTGGAGCCGCTTTTGTCAACTTGCAGGTGGCTGGTACTTGGCTGACTCAGTTCCTCCTAGGGGCCTTATGGTTTCTGGGTCTGGAGTCGCCTGGACCTGAACCCTATCACTTATTTGGTTTGCCAGACACGTCTCAAAACTCAGCTCAAAGATGTCAGTCAGCTTTTCCTAGCCCCACACTGCTGCGTTAGTGTTAGTCTTCAGTTCCCATGCAACTTTTAATTCCTTCTTCCCTTCCTTCCTTCCTTCCTTCCTTCCTTCCTTCCTTCCTTCCTTCCTTCCTTCCTTCCTCTCTCGCTCCCTCCCTCCCTTTCCCCCACCCCTGTCTTTTCACTTTCTTGTTTGAAACAGGTTCTCTCTCATTGACCTGAAACTCACAAGCTGGCGTGGCTGACCTGTCAGTAAGTACCAGGAATCTGCCTATCTCCACCTCCCTAGGATGGGATTGCAGGTGCACAGCTCCATGTCCAGCTGTTTCATTACATGGATTCTGAGATGGAATGTGGGGTCATTGAGTTTATAAAGGCATGTACTTTATTGACTGAGCCATCCTCTCAGCTTGAGCAATCCATCTTAGAATAAAATTTTACACAACGTAAACTTGCGGAGACAATTGTACCTCTTGACAGTCTCCATCCTCTTTGAATGGCATGGTACCATAGCGGTTGCATTCCATCCTCATATGGGGCTCAGGTCTGTGTCTTCAGTGTAGTAGAGTCGATCTGTGATGATCTGATCGAAGTCTTCCCTAAGTGGACTGTCTTTAGCAAATACTTAGGCATCTAATTTTATCACAGATTGTCCAGACAGAAGCATTATGGTCCCAAGCATGAAGTGTTATTCTAACTAGCCTGAAAACTCTTTCTTGTAAGGACTATAGATTAAATAAATACATTTTTCTTAAGCATTTGGTATTTTGTTAGGCTAGAGTCTTCTGCTGTTTGTTTCAGGAGTATTTCGTTGATTGGCCTCACAAAAACATTGTGTGATAGATAAAACCTCTGCTAGCTGCTGTGGGCATTACTTTCTATGAAGCTAAGAATGGCTATACCCTGCATATGTGTTGGATTGTTATATCAATTCTCAAGTGCAGTTAATGAAGTCATACAATTTGCAAAAAGCAAGGAATATCAACAAGTTAGAGGACCCAGGAGAAGCTCTTGTTTCTGACCTCCAGGGTCACTTCCCTGATCTCTGAAGTTCTGTTTACATTCAGAACAGGGCGAGAGGCAAAGGGTGTACAAATTTGCCAGCACACGGAAAGCCATTCCCAAAGAAATCCAGAGGGTATATCACTGAGAATTTCAGAATGCTGCTCTTTGCTCAGGATGAATTGATTCAGGAAAGTTCAGGTCCTCTTTGCATTTTAGTGTGAGTTTGGTCATCAGATGTTAAGTGTGGAGATTATTAATGGAGTGCTAGGAGAGGATTAGTGGAGAATTGTCTTCCTGAATACTTAACCAAGCAGGTTAAGTACACTGTGCAAAGTTAGATGCTCAAACTATTCCTGGTTTAAAATCATCTTGGTATGCATTTTCATAGGAAATGGAGATAGCTCTTTTAGCCTGATTAAAAATGGTCAAGTTTACATTTTTAAAACCTCTAATTCAACCTCTGGTATTCATTAACCTTGAAAGAGCCTTTTGGATTGAATTTTTTTTAATGGAAGGTCTTCAAGTATCTGTTCCTGTGATAATTAGGTTTTAAAAACAAAACAAAACAAAACAAAAAAACTTTCCTCTCGCTGAGCATTGGCCTTGACCACTTTAGTGTCTGGGGTGGTTTCTGGTGGTCAGGGACAGTGCTGTCTGTGAGGTCTCCAGTTCTCTCACCTCAGTGAATTTCTGGGCTGGCACTTCCATCTCAGATACTGAGATGGTCTTTTAAGCAGGAGCCGTCTTGTCTATGGGGTCTTGCATATGTTCTCCTCACTTAGGTCAATCCATTCTCATTTCTGTGTCTGTGAAGTGAACCTCAGAAACAAATGGAAAAGAAAGCACTTTGATGCCAACAACAGGGCAAGCATAACGTAAAGGAGGAGGTGTGACTGTGTGCCTGGGCATTCTGAAGACAGACTCTACCCTTCAGAGACTTGCGTGTACCTGGGGATTTCCCAGGACCAGATGCTCCCAGCTGGGGTAACCGCCCCTTTGGTGGGAAAATGAATATTGCAGGGCCATGCTGAGGGATACCCTCACCCATTTGCTTTCCAGTCCTAAAATTGTCCCTCTTTTCTCCCTCCTCCATTGCTTCTTCCTCCTTCTGCTCCCTTTGTATTCAATATGCTGTAAAGAGAAAATATTTACTGACTCAATTAATATATGTATATATATACACATGTATAAAATTAAACTTCCTACTGTTTTTAAAAAATTACTTTAAAGCTTATAAATGTTTGGCTTTTCAAGTCTTCAACTTTATAGGTCGACAATTAAATGATTAAACCTCAAGTGGGTAATAGTGATGACGTTTATTATAAGAATCTTGTAATTATGTAAAAACTCTGTAGTGACTATTGGTGGGTGTATTTCTGCCTACCATGTACATGATGCACAGTTTCAGACTGTTTTCTCTGACTTATGATGAATCTGATTTATGTAAATATTTATTCATCAAAAGTGGAGTTTACTTGTTCCTTTATTTCCATTGTTAGCTGAAATTGATTCAGAAATAGGACTATGTACTTTAAATCTGTAGTTGAAAGACACACCATGAAGCATCTTGGTAACTTCTGAGTTAAAATTGTCTTGCAGAGGACCCGGGTTCGAATCCCAGCACCCACATGGCAGCTATGAACCATCCTTAACTCCAGTTCCAGGAGAATCTGATGCCCTCCGCAGCATTGCATGACACAAGTGCACTCACATACATACAGACAATACACTCATACAGATAAAATAAAAATAATAAAATATATTTTAAAATGGCCGGGGGTGATCAGAAGAAGAACAGCATCTTTGCTTAAGGCACTCAATTTCCTAAAGAGAAACAGAAAAGATAAAACTTCTCAACATCAAAATTAGTCAAGACAGCAGAATACTATTCATCTTCAAATGGAAGGAAATCATTACATACACTAAATACTCATGAATTCAGGATGTTATCCTGAATGAAATAAACCAGACACAAAATGGAAAATACTGCTTTACTTATATAAGATACCCACTATAAACTATAGATAGAAAAGTGGACTAAACTAAGCAGAATCAGCAAATTTTAGAAATCATCAACACTATCCAATTTATATTTACAGAATAAGCCAAAGTCCACAGAGTACACACTGTTCTCCTGAGCCTACATAATATATATGAAGAAATATCCTATGTAGAACCATGAAAAACACCAACAAATTTAAAATCCTTGAAATCCTACAGGAGTATAGCAAAGCCCAGAACACAAGGGCAATAGACAAAATCAACTGCATGTCTACCTACTAACAATGCATATTTGAAAAAAGAAATAGCTATAAATAGCTATAACTCTAAAATAATAATATACAGACCTTATGTACTGAAAATGGCCAATCATATATGAAAAAAAATACAAGAAGATCTAAAGGCCTGGAGGGAGGTGCTGTGTTCATGGAAGGCCTGGTACAGAAAAGTCATCCATTTTCCACAAATTGAGGCAATAGCTTTAATGAAATTTACATTAAAACCCCAGAAAGATGTTTTATAGATATAGACAAGGTTATTCTGAAGTCTATTGAAAGACAATACAACAAGAATAGCAAAAACTATGTTAAGAAGAATGCAGCTTGAGGGATCACTACCCAAATTCAGTACACATTATACAACTGAGGAATCTGAACTCTGAAATGAGTGTGGAGGGACAGACATAAAGAACAAAAGAACAGAATGGAGAAAGCAGAAATATTTCCCTACACAAGACCCAATGATTTTTGACAAAGATGTAAAGCTATTCAACAGAGAAAGACTTTTAACAGCGTCTCGGCCAACAGAAAATAGAGCTCTGCCAGATCCATATCCTGCAAACAAAGACTGAATCACTTAAATAAAAAACAAGAAATGAACACATTCATGAAACCTAGTTCTACACCCTCATCATGAAGTGTTCTTAAATGAGACAATAAAAGCACTCAGAACAGGAGAAAACGCTTGGACTTCATTAACATCAAAAATGACTTCTTTGTAGAGGGTCCAGCTCAGGCTCAACAAAAAAATAAGACGAAGGGGAAATATTTACAAATCACATATCTGTTAGAGGACTTACATCTAGAATGCATGAAGCAGTCTCAGAATTCAACAGCAAAAAAAAACCAAAGGATGGAATTAGGAGATGGGCAACAGATGTTGGTTGGGAAGAGTGGAGATTTCCAGCCTTACCAGCCACCAGAGAATCAAGAATGAAGGTTTGGACGAAGAGTCTCTAAACACTTATTAAGCCAGCTGAAATGGAATAGACTGACAATACGAGATACTGCAAAGACACTCTCTGCGATGCTGCCCCAGAAATGCAAGGAGGCTGTGAGACTGTGTCCCTGGGCATTCTGAAGACAGACTTTACCCTTTAGTGGCTTACACGTACCTGGATATTTCCCAGGACCAGACTCTGGTGCCTGTGCTTCAGAGAAAATATCTGGCGGCTTCTGAAATAAATCAAAAAACTAACTTCAGACTTTCCTGTCCTGGCAGCCACACGCCTGAGCATTTGTCCCAAGGGAATAGAAGCTTATGTATACACATTCACACACACACACACACACACACACACACACACACACGGTCACTTTTGAAAGATCATATACTATATACCATTTATAAAGCATCCTTGAAATTATAAAATGATAGAGGTGAGCTTTTCTGTGGATGTCAGGGAGTAGGGCTAAGGAGGAATGGGGGTCTGACTAGGAAGGGAGATCTTTGCATCTGTTGGTTACAGTGGCAGATACAGTAACTTACATATGTGACAGATGCTGCAGAACCATGGCCATTTTGAACCAACGCTAGTCTCCTGTTTCTAATATTGTTCAGCACCCAGGATATTTTTCTATAGTTTTTGCAACTTCCTGTGAATCTGTAGTTATTTCAAATTTTAAAAATTTAATCTTCAAAAATTAATAAAAAGAAAAGCTAGCCTATGCTTAACCCAAGAACACTTTCAGGAAAACATAAAACACAAGAAAAATCTTCATTAAAATCAGGAGTAAGACATTTATTTGTTATTAACAGTACTTTAATTTATGCTGAAAGTTCCAGTCACTGAAGAGGAAGCACACATTTTTAGAAATATACCCAATAATTTTGAAGAATCTACAATTTTTGTATACAATGCTAAAAGAATCTTTAAAAATTCTCATTGAAAGGAAAATGGTTAAATAATTTTTCAATCAAAAGTCAAATCATCATAAAATAATTTTCTATATAATGATAAAATGATAACTTTAAATATTTGTGGCTACCGCTTATAACACTAGACAAAAGAAATCAGTAGTTCTCCTCTTAAGACTTTTGGTGAAAGAAAATGATGACTGTGACTGCTTAGCAACAAAAAGGAAATTTAAGACATGAAAATGGCGGGGGGGGTGGCTTATTTAGTAAAGAACCTGTGGTTCAAGCATGAGAACTTGTTCGGATCCCCACCTACAAGCTGGGCGTGGTGGTACTTGTCTGTAATCCCAGCAGTGAGGCAGGGGAAGTTGGAGACAGGTGCATCCCTGGAGCTCAAAGCTCAGCCAGTTAGCCAAATTAGCAAGCTCCAGGTTCAATGAGAGAACTTGTCTCAAAAAACTAATGTGGAGAGCAACCGAGAATAACTCTGGGCTTCAGCTTCTGGGACTCACATGCATGCTCACACACATGCACCAGTGTTCTATGTCCACCTGCGCACACACAAACCACACACACACACACACACACACACAGAGAGAGAGAGAGAGAGAGAGAGAGAGAGAGAGAGGAAGAGAGAGAAAATGTTATTTCATGTTTAAGAAATTAAAATGCTTATTATATTTATGGACACCAGGTTATCATGGCAAGTATAACTATTTACCTTAAACTCTAGTATGGAAATGATAGAATTTTCTGGGATACTCAATAAATGACACATAATAAGATAGAATAAATAATGAGGCTAATCCTCAATAGGTTTATTGGAGATTTTTTTTCTATGATTCACAGTATTCAGTTAATTACATTTTGGGCATGTTCCCATTTTAGAATCTATAGCAATTTGCCGATTTCAATGATTTCAGCAGTTGATGGCTGCTGGGGAAGGGAGAGTAAGCTTTTGTTAAGGGTATGGCCCCTGGTAGGTCAACTGTGCTTCCATGAATGGCGGCACAAAATCCTTTCACTTCATACGTACATGTCAATGATCTTTAGCAAATTTACAAAACCGCAATTGTCACCAGAATCTATCAAAGCTACGGAAACATCAGTCCCATTCTCAGTCACTGTCACTGCCCCATTGACTGGCAGTTGTAATATACTTTCTGTCTCCACAGAATTCTTTATTGAGGACATTGCAAATGAATGGAAACATGTGACATGTGACCCTCTGTGGCTTAGCATGTAGGATTTCTTCCTTTCCATTGTGATGATTTTCCATTCTATGGCCGCACCACATCTTCTTCATCCACCACAGTGGGTAGGATATTTGGGTTCTTTCTGTCTGCGGCTATTATGATCTATGCTTCTGTACATAGTTGAATATAAGTATATGTCACTGAGTAAGCTTATTTCTCTTGGGAAGATATTCAGATGTGAACTTAAGTCAGTTGATAAATGCATGTTTAATATAAGAAACTGAAAAAGTATTTCAGTGTGTCAGCACCATTTTACAAAAATGATTTTAGAAATGTAAGTATGATTGGAGCTGACCTGTCAGGTTTAGAAATCGATTGTTTTATATACTGTGTACTATATGATATGCTAAACAAACACATCATGTGTATTATAAATTACAGAAGTCAAAACACCTAAAATTTTTTAGTCATAAAAATAGCTAAGCAGCTTTGTAGAATGGACTATCTTGCCTAAAAAAAAAGAATAAGGAGACACTTGTTTTTTAATGTGTAGAAAGCATTAGAAACCACTGTGGAAATCGTGGGTTGCTTGACCAATTTGCTAAATTGGTATTTACCTAAATTGGTGTAAGCTGACTCTTACAATCTAAAATAAATTTTCAATAAATTGAGCTAAGTATAAAAAAAAGAAAGATTTTTTGCTGATTATGTATAAAATTACCTCTAGGTGGTAAAGGTATTTCAAAAAACAAATGAAATAGAGCAAATAAGATTACTTGAGAAATAGATTTAACTCTGTAAGAATTATACCAGTATGTACAAAAGGAATTATACCAGTATTTAAAATTTTGACAAATGTGATATACAAAATTGTCAGGCAATTTAAAAACTATAGGAAATTCAGCTTACAGGTCAATGAGATATTCGTTTATCCTAATGATGCAAAACCCCTCATAATCTGTAAGACAAAAATTAATACCCTACTTTTAAAGATGGAAACATATAATTTGCAAGAGAAATTAATACTGAGACCAAATGTATTCAACTTCTTTTGTATCAAGTTAAATTAAAAAGTGGTATTTGAGAGGGTTGGAGAGCTGTCAGTAAAGTGCCTGCTACACAAGCAATAGGCTGCCCCCCAAGTGTGAGTGTAGCTGTGCAATACCGTAGTCCCACCGCTGAGTGAAGGCAGAGGCAGTAGGATCCCTGGCGCTCATTGGCCATCCACCCAAGCTGAGCCTATGAGTTCCACCTTCATTGAGAGACCCTGTCTCAAAAAGTAAGAGGTGGAAAGCAATCAGGTAAGACACCGGATGTTGACCTCTGGTTTCTCCATGTACAGGCATACACAGGCTCACATATCTGCTCACATATGGACCCACCCACATGAACATATATGTACAACACACACACCTATAGACCCAAAAGAAATACCATTTTTTGTCTGTTCACAGTCTTTAAGGACGGAACTTCATGAACGGTACTCCATGCTGAGGAAGGAACCAGGAGTTGGATTTGCCTGTGGAGGGAAGGAGGGGTATGTTCGCAATGAGGAAACTGGGCTTTAAGAAGGTTCAACCCCTTTAACTCAATAATTTCATAGCTAGGAATACAAGCTAGAGAAATGCCTAGACATTTGCTCAAAGATTTATGTATGGGGTAGTCATCATCACATGATTTATGAGACAAAACTAGAAACCAGTTGAATATCTAAAAATTGAGAAATGGGAAGATAAATTATGATACAGCCATTAAAAATATTTTGTAGCCGTTAGGAAGTCATGCTTTCAAAGACAGCTTAGTGCTGTGTTAAGATCCTCACAACACAACATTAAATAGTGACACGCCGTAGAGGAGCACATACAGTACAATCCTGACCTCATGAAATCAAACTGTGCTTGTGTTTACCTCTAGCTTTCTTTTGGGTCAACTTCAATAAGCATAGAAATAAATGTCCAAGAATAGGACTATACTTATTTCTAGAATGAAGAACTGCAAGTAATTTTAAACTTTCTTTATATTTTTCAATATTTTCAAAATTTTACAGAAGAAAATACATGTTGCTTAATACCAGAAAAGAAAAACAAGGGCTATGGGGGTGGAGAGGTCCACTTGGCAAGACTTAAAACAATGTGCGTATGTGTACGTGCCTTTTTCCCTTGCAACTTTCTTTGAAAATTGTACAAGTGAACAAAATATTCTTAAATAAAGATACAAAGCATAAATATAGTTAAGAGAAGTAAAAGGTGGATTAGAACAGTCAGAATAAGAGGCCAGAAGCAGAGACCCATTTCAATCTGCATGGCTGTTTATATTTCAGGGCACTATGTGTGTGTAGGCCTCCATGTATGTGCATGTGCACACTTGCATATGTGAGTGTGTACCTGTGCATGTGTCTGCATGCATGCTCCTGATGCCATGGTGTGCATGCATATATATGTATGTGTGTGCATGCATGTATGCATGTGATTATTTCAGTTCTGTGGCAGCCTTCCTCGCTGTCCTTGACATACTCCTCTTTGTGTTTTACTTCTGATTTTATGCTCTTTCCTGAGAAGCAAGGCTCTTAAGCTGTGTCGTGTCCTGGGTTTCTGTCTTTGTGGGCATACTTCCTTTCCTTTCTTGATTGGTCAGTGGGTGAGGTGAGCACTAAATGCCCTCTGGCCCTGGTTCCAGAATGGAAAAGCTGGTAGATCTTCATTCCTCTGTAGACCTTCATTAACTCAGTTACTTGCGTTCCCTTTCAATTAGAGTGCTGCCTGTATGTAATGGAAAGGAAGCCTGGCCCCTATGCCAGCCATATTTAATAAGCCCAAAGCACACTGTTTATCCAGGACCCTCCAGCTTGTAAATCGTTCAAACACCAGTAATTTATGAGGAGGGGCAGTGGAAGAGTGTGTGTGGGGGGGGCGGTGAATTTGGCCTGCGTGTAACACAGGCCCAGGTCATATGCTCAGGTCCTGGACTGGAGGCCTCAGAGCATTTCTGAAGGAAAGCTGCTTGCCTTGGTGACATCCACTGTGACTCCAGGCCATGCTGGAGGTGTCTGGGACAAACTGCCTAGTCTCCACTGTTGGTGTGACTGTCCTGGCAGCTGAAGACAGGGCTGAGTGTTCCCACTGCTGGCTGCTTCTGCTTTACTTTGGCTTCGGGAAGGAGTGAAAGACCCCACAGGGGGCACCCAGGGATTACTAAGCAGTTACTAATCATTGTTGGACAGAGGTAGAAAGGGAGGTGGCAACCATGGAGGACAATAGAATGCAGGAGAACCTTCTGGAAGGAATGGAGGTAGCATTTCTCCTGCCCATAGATTTATCCCAGGAAGCCAGCCCACAGCATCTCATGTCGGTTTTTCCTGCCCATGACACACCGCACAGCTCCGGCTCAGAGCAGCAAGCAGTGGATGACCAGGCTCCCCTGGAGCTGTAGAAACAGTGGAAACATGTTTTGAAAAATCAGTTTTAATAAAGCCCCAGCACTGACCCCAGAAACGTAAGTATTTATATTATTGACTTCTGTATGGGGTGATTTGTTAGGATAGAAAAAAACAGTCTTTTTACTCTTGTCTTGAGACCTGAGGAAAAAAATAACTAAAATTAGAGAAACTGGATATATAAACGCAGTGGGTAGAATAAAGCAAAATACCTCTGGGGTGTTCATCGGCCATGGCAGTCGCTTCGGATCTCATCTGTTATATGAATGGGTAGCTCGTCCCCTTCTGATGGTATCATTACGTAGACGCTACAGATTCAATTCCATTTACAAGTCAATGGTGTGAGATTTTATGACAATTCTTTTTTAGTGGGTTGATTCTGTACGATCCTTCTCAGGAATGGAAAAGGAAAATTAAAAAGAAGGCTGAAACAATCGCTTTCCAGACTTTTCCATGAATGACTCTCATTTTTTATTGCAGGTCTTTAGTTTTACATGCAGGGGAACACCCAGATGCCGGATGATGTGAGCCTCCCTCTTGGGCAGACAATGGTGCCTAGGTTCAAAGACCTGGGGATGACAACAAATGCTTTGTATGCCATGAAGAGAATTTTAAAATGAGAAGGCAGCTACAAGGACCTATGCAAGATCTGTACAAGTTTGGGTCCCTCAACATTCTGTCATGGATTGGAGGGCAGCCCATGAGGCCCCTCCCTTGACTGATGAGCTATTGGCAGTTAGTGAGTACTGTCAGAGGAAGAGACATTTTCTTCAGTGGTACAGCCACTGGTAGGTTGTCCATGCTCTTAAAACCTCCCACCCATGCTTCTGTAACCATCCCTATGAAACTCATTGGGCCACAAAAGAAAATAAAGGAAAGGAGGGAGTGAGGGAAGGAAGGAAGGAAGGAAGGAAGGAAGGAAGGAAGGAAGGAAGGGAGGGAGGGAGGGAGGGAGGGAGGAAGGGAGGAAGGAAGGGAGGAAAGAGAGGAGAAAAGAAGGGATGGGTACTTACTAGAGCCAAGGTGTGGCTCCTTTAGCGCCTTGACCCTGGTTCTTGGAAGGAGGCAGTGAAAGAGATTGGTTGACTGCAGATGAAAGCATCACATTCCTCAGCATGTGAACAGGGTTGTATATCGAGTGTGTCAGTGTTTTGAGATGGCCTTTAAAGAGGTTTTGTTAAGATGAAGTCATGGTAGAGGTGCTAATCCAATATGATTGGTGTCCTTATAACAAGAGGAGATTGGACTGGATCATGTCCAGAAAAAAATGATTTGGAGACAGCAAGGAGGCTGTCTTCAGGAAAGAAGGAAGATCTGAGTGGACTATGCCCCCCACAAGCCTTCAGATGGAACCCACCTCAGTGACACCATGACTTTGGCTGCCCAGTTCCTGAGGCTGTTATTTGAGCCCTTTTAAGCTCATATGAAGGGGTATTGTTGGAGAGCACACAACATGCAGTGGGGGCTTAGAAGACAAAGGAGGGGGACCATGTCAGGCAATAAGGAAATCCTCATGGCACTTTGAAATATTATTTGGGACATATTCTCAGTGGGGTACCTGATGCCATAAAGTAACATAATGGAGTACCTGCCTTGTGTTCCACTGGGGTAAAAATGCTAAATGTCAAGAAGTCTACATGTGCTTGTGAAAGACAAATATGTTGGAATTCTGAGTGACAAGTGCTGTGAGACTTCAGAGGCATATAGGTGAGTATTGTTAATCCTCAAACCCTAAGTCCAAAATAGTCCAAAGCCAGTGGCACAGCACAAGTGGAAATGTCCATGCCCAACCTTGTGTGGCCAGGTGCAGTCAAAATGTGGATGCAGTACAGATGTTGCATCGCTGTGCCTTCAGACCAGGGGCACAAGATGTACATGAAGCAAAGATCAACTCTATATTTTGGACTTCAGTCCTATCTTCTTCAAAAGTCATCCCAAATACAAAATATTTCTGGTCCTGAGCATTGTGGATGAGAGACACTCAGCCTGTAGTATCGGAGATTCTACTTTAAAGGTAGTCTACATGATGAGAAAAGGTAGATGTTGAGGCCTCCAGGGGTGGGGGAGAATGAGTAGGGATCTGATGGGGTAAGAAGATTCTAGACTGCAGGGATCATGAGAACAAAGAAAAGAAGGGAGTGCCAGAGGGAGCCATAAAGCTGCCTGGGCAGAGGGCTCAGCCTGAAGAGAGATCAAGGCTCTGGGATGAAGGGAGTTGGCTTCCAGGGCACACAGTTCAGCTTGAAGCTCCAATAATGGACAATTTTTGCAATATTTTTAACTTTTATTAGTTGGTGACATGGGCTCCAAATTTATTTCTTGTACATCATTCTTGCTAACTGCTTTGGACCAATCATTGTGTGGCTGACATTGTATAACATCAATGTAATTACATCAAATAGTCAGGACCAATCACTGTGTGACTGACACTGTGTAACACCAATACAATTGTGTCAGCCATACAGTGATTGGTCTAAAATGGTTGGCAAGAATGATGCTGATAGGCGTTAGGGCTGTGGCTCAGTGGGTAGGGTGCTTGTCTAGGATGTACAAAGCCCCAGGTTTGATCCTTAACACTGCATAAAGTGGGCACATACTTAGAATCTCAGCACTCAGGAGGTAGAAGCAGGAGGATCAGAAGTTCAAGATCATCATCAGTTACATTGTGTGTTTGAGGCTGTCACAGCCAGATCTCAAGACGCCCAATGACCACCAAGGAGTCCCAAGTGTATGCAACAGTAAAGAGCCTTTATTCAGGCTTAAACTCAGGCCCTCAGATTTCACCAACGCAGTCGATCTGTACTGAGAGCCCCGATCTAGGGTGGGGTAGGCTTTTATAGGGAAGTGTAATGAGTGTTTTAGAGTTAGGATATAATTAATATAATTTATACTTGAAATTATAAACTGGTAATATTAAGACTCAAGTAAAATGTTTATTTGAAAATGGATTGATATGAATGTGTGAAACACAGATAAGACTCGAGCTAGCCAGATGTTCTACTGGCAAGCGACCAAGCTAATGACACAAGGACTGATAACCAGATGTCTGCTGAATCATGGACTCAGACCTTAAAAGCTGGATCCTCGAGAACCTCAGTGGCGCACTCTACTCAGAGCATCCCGATGCTGTGTGCGGCCCCTTCTTCTTGCTGATCCACGCTCCTCTTGCTGACCGCCTCCAGAGGAATCGAGATGTCGCAAACCACATTGAACCTCGCAGCCTACCAAGACTGAGCCATTGGCACAAACTACATTCCAGTGACAGAACTTGAGAGTCTAACTCTCTGGGACTGGCACCTTATTGTACATTTGGCTTGTGTTGTTTGTGGTGTATAAATAAATACATGTAAAAGACAGACACGACTAGCGTGATTCCTCTCTCAGGGGAATGACCCTGAGGTGACGCTCACGACAGGAAGTTTCACAGAAGCCCGCGCTTGCGTGCGCCAAGCATCTTTAAAATGATTGGATGGTCCTATGCCCTGAGTACGGGGAGGATTCTTATTGGTAGGTGCTATCTTTAGGGCATTGGAATGTGTTGACTGTTATCTGTGGGGCCAGAAGTTTCTGTTTTTATCTTATAGGCTGCTATATGCCCCAGCTTGCTTAATCTATAGCTTTCCGTGATGGGGGTGGTAACTGAAGATTACGACATGCCTGGGCATGCCCGGGCTTGCCTGAAATAGCTAGTCAAAATGAAGTCAGTGCCGCCTTAAGCCAAGCAAATTATAGAAGCAGAAAGAAGTGGCTAGACGAGTCATTTCCCCCTCTCCTAGTAACTAGGCATGACCCAATCATGGGTCTGGGTTGGGGTCTCTAATGAGGGGTCTATGGGCTGATATGGGACCTCAGGACCGTGAGTTGTACTGCACTCACCCGTTCTCTAATGAAGGCAGTCAGACAATTGATGACACATGGTCCAATAGTTAACATTATTAGGACTATGATGTCTAGGGGTTCTCGACAGCCCACTTGGGGGCAGTCGGCCAGGACTATGATGTCTAGGGGTTCTCAACAGTCCACTAGGGGGCAGTCGGCCATGCCAACCACCTGGTTTCTTCCTTGGTACATTTCCCTGACAGAGTGTTGGGAAGGTCAGGATGAGAGTTGCCAGAAGACAATATAGAAGCCATTAAGAACAATAAAGTCTTAGTTTGAGGGGGTTGTCTGCGTCCTTGTGGACTTTTCATGTTTTGGGATCCAGTGCAGTGATCAGCAAAGGGCAAAGGTCATCTGGGTCTGGGTGTGGGTTCCCTAGCTGGACGAGGGTGTAATGAATCCAGGTGGTAACTCCGTCTACTTTTACTGCAGCCGGGGTAGTCAGGAGCACCTTGTACAAGTCCTTTCCAGAGAGGTTCTAGGGTCTCGCAGCAGTGTCTGTGGACGTAGACCTAATTGCCAGGTAGTTGTGTGGGGTAGGAGGAGGAGTGGTCTCATAAATAGCTTTCAGATGGGGCCACATGTCCTTGTGGGCATGTGCCACAGCCTCAAGAGAATCAGGCAATTGACGGTTATCAAACTCAGCAATTAATTCAGCTTTTAAATTGGGGAGGATGGAAGGGGGGGTCTTCCAAACATGATTCCAAATGGAGTTAAACCTAACAGGTAGGGTGAGTTTTGCACCCTATATAGAGCAAAGGGAAGGAGAGCCACCCAGTCCCTGCCAGTCTCCACGGTTAATTTAGTAAGGGTCTCTTTTAGGGTTCTATTCATCCTCTCTACCTGTTCAGAACTCTGGGGCCAGTAGGCACAATGTAATTTCCATATTGCCCCCAATACTTTTGCTAACTCTTCTCTTACTTGCGAGGCAAATGCTGAGCTCATTGTCTAAGCTCAGAAGAGCTGGCATACCGTACCTTGGAAGAATGTCTTCCAGTAGCCGTTTGGTGACCATTTGTGCAGTTTCATGCTTGATGGGGTATGCTTCAGTCCATCCTGAAAAAGTATCTACCAGAACTAAAAGATATTTATAACCATATTTGCCCAGTTTTATCTCTGTAAAGTCCATTTCCCAGTGGGCTCCGGGCTTGGAGCCTCTCATCCAGGTCCCCTGTTCTTTGGGAAGGTTTTCAGCATTCGTCAGCCTACAGCTAAGACATTTGGAGGTGATTGAATCGACATGTGATTGGAATTTCAGAACCTTGAGATGAGCATTTCTTAGGAGGTCTTCTGTCTTTCGAGTGCTCAGGTGCGTGGTCCAATGGATGTGATTGAGAAGATCTTTGGCTAGGTTACTTGGCAGGATAATCCTGTAGTCCCCTGTGTGCCACCAGGCATCAATCTTTTGGGTTATGGGAAGTTTGTGTATCAGCTTCAGATCTTCTTGAGAATAATCAGGTTGGTCCGGTAGCACAGGTGGCCCTGGGTCCAGCAGATGGATAGCCAGGACTAAGGTTGCTTTCGGGGCCATCTCCTTGGCAACCTGGTCTGCCTTCTGGTTTCCTCGGGCTATAGGCATATCTGTCTTTTGGTGCCTGGGGCAATGGATGATAGCCAGTTTCTTGGGTAGCCATAGGGCAGCCAGTAAGTCTAGGATTTCTTGTTTACTTTTAATAGTCTTTCCCTCAGCTGTGAGCAGCCCCCTCTCCTGGGAGATGGCCCCATGTACATGGGCTGTAGCAAAGGCATAACAGCTATCCATACACATGTTCAGTTTTTTGTCCTTGCCTAATTTAAGAGCCTCAGTCAAGGCTATCAGCTCAGCCCTCTGGGCTGAAGTCCCTGCAGGTAAAGCTGCCACCCAGACAGTTTTGGTCTCTGTTACTACTGCTACTTCTGTCCATTTTGCATGAAACTGCTGCCATTGGTGAACCAAGTGGCTCCTGCATCAGGAAGTGACTGGTCAGTCAGGTCTTTTCTGAGCCTGTGCACTTGGCTCAGGATCCCCGAGCAATCATGCAAGGGTGTGTCCAGGTCCAGATCGGGCAGCAGGGTGGCTGGACTGAGGGCTGTGCTCGGGAGAAAACGGATCCTTGGGGGAGTTAAGGAGCAAGCTTTGATGGTGAATCATCTGGGCATTGCTCAACCAGTGGTCAGGTGGCTGCTTGAGAACTCCTTCAATGGTGTGAGGGATTGTGATACATAATTTTTGCCCTAAGGTTAACTTGTCTGCATCTTTGACTAGAAGAGCCATGGCTGCTATGATTCACAAACATGGCAGCCATCCAGCAGCAACCGGGTCCAGTTTTTTTTGATAGATATGCCACTGGCCTATTCCAGGGCCCCAGAGTCTGAGTTAGGACTCCTTTGGCCACTCCCTTCTTTTCATCTATGAAAAGATGAAAAGGCTTAGTAACATCCAGGAGTCCTAGGGCTGGGGCAGCCAGAAGGACTTGTTTGATCTTACTGAAGGCCTTTTCCTGGACCTCTGTCCAAACAAAGGGCTCACTTTCCCATGTGACTTCATAGAGGGGCCTCACCAATTCAGCAAATCCTGGGATCCATAAGCGACAGAATCCTGCTGACCCCAGGATTTCTCTCACTGCTCTCTGGGAGTGAGGGGTGGGTATCTTTCCTGGCATCTGTAAGCCATCTTTGTCCTTCCTTTAATATGTATCCCAGATAGGTGACCTCTCTCCGGCATATTTGAGCTTTCTTGGCAGATGCCCGATATCCCAATCTGCCTAGGGTCCCCAGGAGATCTCTGGTTCCCTGCTGACACTGCGAGGTGTTATCAGGAGCTATTAAGATGTCATCCACATATTGTAATAGGGTAAGCTGGGGGTGTTCCAGCCAGTACTCACCCAGGTCTTCATGGTGAGCCTCATCAAACAGGGTGGGCAAATTTTTGAATCCCTGCAGCAGGCAGGTCCAAGTCAGCTGCCCATTGAAGCCAATCTCCTGGTCTTGCCATTCAAAAGCAAAGAAGGGCTGGCTCTCTTTGGCCAGAGGCAGGCTAAAGAAGGCATCTTTCAAATATAACACCATGTACCAGTTTCTGGAAGACAGCAAGGAACTCAGGAGAGTGTAAGGATTAGGTACCATTGGATGAACATCCATAACCCGCTTGCTTACCTATCTGAACTGGCCAATAGTCGGTTGATTTTGGCTTTTTGACCAGCAGGAGGTGGGTATTCCAAGCCAATCAGCAAGGCGCCAAGAAACCTTGATCCTTCAGGCGTCGGATATGAGGAGTGATTTCCAGCCTGGCCTCCTGGGACATAGGGTGCTGTTTAACTCTGGCTGGTAGTATTCCAGGCTTAAGCTCTATCCAGATGGGGGGCTGGTGGGCAGCCAGCCCCATACCCCCTGTCTCGGCCCAGGCTGTGGGTAACTCCTTCAGCTGGGTAGAAACCTCCTCCTCTGGTGGGGAGGCCGGTTTTTGATGTAACCTAAACTCATCTTCCAGTTGTAGGGTGAGTACCTGGATCGGGTGGCCTTCTTGGTCAGTCATTTGGCTCCCACTAGGGGTGAAATGAATGTAGGCTCCAATTTTGGTGAGCAAGTCTCTGCCCAGGAGTGGATAGGGGCACTCTGACATGACCAGGAAGGAGTGGGACACCTGGTCCTTGTCCAGGCCCACTTTCATCGAGTGGTTCATGCCAGTAGCCCCCTATACCCAGGACTTTTTATGTGATAGTTTTCTTTGGGGCTCAGTTAATACCGAGTGTTGGACACCCATGTCTACATGGAAGCTCATGGGTGTCCCCTCCACTTTGAGGGTTACCCTAGGTTCAGGGAGGGGATCTGAACCCCGACCCCCCCTAGTTGCTCATTTCTCTGAGCTTGAGGATTTGCACTCCTTCTTGGGCCCTGCCTCACCCAGCAGGTTTTTCTGGGAAATCTTTCATCCAGTGGCCCATCTTTTTGCAATAGGCACATTGGTTCCTCTGTAACCTCAGTCTCCCTTCTCAGGGTTTCCTACCTGAGTCCACAGAGAGGTAGCACAATCGGCATTCCCGCTCATCAGGCAACTTTGTAGTCGTAGCCAGAAGAATCTTATTGAAGTCTCGGGTCTGCTTGGTGCTAGCAGTGGCTGCGGCTTGAGCCAGTTTGTCTTCCAGGCTTTCTCTGTGGTTATAGACCCTCTCTACCACTGCCAAAAGTTCCGGCAGAGTCTTATCTGCCAATCTATCTAGTTTCTGTAATTTGCACCTAATGTTGGGTGCTGACTGGTTGACAATGGCCAATACGACTGCATTCTTGTTTTCTGGTGCCTCTGGATTCATGGGTGTATAAGCACAGAATGCCTCAAGGATCCTCTCCTAAAAGGCTGCCAGGGATTCTGTCTTTTCTTGCTGCACATCACTAATCTTAGCCAAATTAGTCAGGTGCCTTGCGGCAGCCTGGAGACCCCCCTAAAGTCTGGCAGTAGGCCTGGAGCCTCTCCTTACCTTCTGCCACATTGAACTCCCAGTTTGGTCAGACTAATGGGAAGGCTTCATCGATCAGTGCCTGGTTGGTGGTGGGATACCCATCCACCCCGGGGAACAGCTTCCGGGCCTCAGTTTATATCTGGTCCCTCTCCTTGGTGGTAAATAGAACCTGTAATAGCTGCTGGATGTCATCCCAAGTGGCCTGATGGGTGAAAAGAACAGATTCTAACAGATCAATAAAGCCCTGTAGTTTCTCAGAGAATTCGGCCGTTTGCAATTTCCAGTTGTAGAGGTCACTGGTGGCAAATGGCCGATATTACACCTGTTGGTCTCCTGCTTCGTTAAGGGGTCCCACTGCCCTTAAGGAAGGATGGTGGAGTCTGCCACTGCTCATGGCTGTCCTCTCTGGACCCTCCTCCAAGTTTGAGGGGGGGGGGTCTTATCCCTAGGGGCTTGTGCTGCCTCATCCTCTCCTGGGGGCTCTAAATGCCCTGGTTGTGCTGGTGTGGGCAGTTATGGGGGAGGCTCACGCAGAAGTTCTTCCTCCGTTCCGCCCTGGAGGATAGGATAAAGTGGGGCAGATAGTTTAGTTTCCCTTTTCTGCCGCTCGTCATCACACAAGGCAAGGATGGTTGTCTTTGAACCCTGTGGGGGCAAAAATAGTTTGAGCCATTTGAGGGGCTCTTCAACCAGGGCCTGCCAGGCCACAATATAAGGAACCTGGTTGGGGTGTCCTGGCTGCCTGAAAATATTTTTAACCTTGAAAATAGTGGGGAGGTCAAACGTTCCCTCTTCCAGCCATCCAGCATCAAAGGTTGGTCATTCATTCCTGCAAAGGACAAAGAGTCTTCCCTTTTTGACCTCCAGCCCTTGTCCTCTAGCCTTTTTGAAGTCAGAAAAATGATCCTGGAAAAGACTCAAAGGTGTTACTTGACTTTGTCCCATGTCCTCACCTAAATAAGTCACAAATAACATGGAAAACACAAAGACACACACTAACAAAACAATACTTCCTGGCACCTTAAGAACTGAAAGTGGGATGTCAGCCTCTCGCCGCTCTGCGGGCATGACCCACCTTTCCCTTCCAAAGTTACAAATGGGATCCAGTCCCTATCAGGTGGGTCCTGGATGTCTCCCGAGTCCCACAGCCTTGGGTCTTCCAGTGTGTCTGCCTACACCACCAACAGGCTAACAAGGTAATGGGGGCCCAAAACCAAGAACGCGCAACACACACAAAGAAGAGGACAAAGACACCGGCCAGACTAGGCTCAACGCTCCAGGGGTCTTGTGGGGGTCTTGGGGATCCCGGGACAAGCCCCTAAATGTTATGCCCAGATCTCACAATCCCCAATGACCACCAAGGAGTCCCGAGTATATGCAACAGCAAAGAGCCTTTATTTGGGCTTAAGCTCGGGCCCTCAGATTTCACCAATGCAGCAGATCCGTACTGAGAGCCCTGATCTAGGGTGGGGTAGGCTTTTATAGGGAAGTTTCACAGAAGCCCCTGCATGTGCCAAGCATCCTTTAAAATGATTGGATGGTCCTATGCCCTGAGTATGGGGAGGACTCTTGTTGGTAGGGGCTGTCTTTAGGGCATTGGAATGCGCTGACTATTATCTGTGGGACCAGAAGTTTCTGGTTTTACCTTATAAGGCTGCTATATGCCCGGCTTGCTTGATCTATAGCTTTCTGGGATGGGGGTGGTAACTGAAGATTACAACACACCTGGGCTTGCCTGAAACAGCTAGTCAAAATGGAGTTAGTGCCGCCTTAAGCCAAGCAAATTACAGAAGCAGAAAGAAGCGGTTAGATGAGTCAGGGTCCCACAAGGCATGCCTGAGCTACACTGGACCCTGTCTCATAAAGAGAGAGAGAAAAGAGAGAGAGAGAGAGAGAGAGAGAGAGAGAGAGAGAGGAGAAAGTATAGAACATGAACATTTTCTGACCAACCAAGTTCCCAAATGTCACTCATATCCCATTCTAATATAGAGGACAGAGTCTGGGAATGCAACTACAAAAAAGTAGATGTGTGGGTTCTTCTGGCCTGTCTGCAAAAGCTCTTACCTGATCCCCAGAAAAGTCTGAACTGGACGCTTCACCTGTACAGTCAATCTAGTGGCTTCTATTTGTCCACAGCAAGGGGAAAGAACAACTGACCAGACTCTGAGCTTTTGGCTCACTCTGGAGCCAGCCAGTTTTCACCCCATATCCATATACATAGTTACCCCCAAACAGTGGGAGGGAACGGCATGCATCTTGAGATGTTGTTTGGGATTCGAACTACCTTCAAGCTCTTATTGTCATGTAAGCCAGGTCCCTATGAACAGAGCACTAGAACACTTCCTGCCCAAGCAGACAGAGCTCTTTTGTGCTCCTGCCTTTGGAATTTCACAGGTAGCATCATTGCTTCTGAACAGTCTTTTGTGGTGTTGGGCTCCGGGCTCCCTAGGGTTGAGCTGGGTTGGGCAAAACATCCTTTTCTTTTGATGGTCCTTTCTTGGAACGTCAGGTACATTAAAACTATCTGCAATGTCTTAAATGTGTCAGGCATTTCCTCTGTTTTCTTCATCACTGCTTGGACTAGCTTCCCTCCCTCTAGAGCTTCTGAAAGGAAGTCTGTCTTTTCAATGTCATCCCAATAGTTGAAGATGCCTCCTGCCACCTGAGGTTTACTTCATGTGCAAACCACTTTTCAGCCCTTGGAATGTCATCCTCAGGAAGTCTCTTCAAAGTCTTAAAAGTGACAGTCAGCAAATCTGTGTTATTTCTCACTCCACGCCATTATTACGCTGTGGCTACTGTCCCCAAACTTGGAAATCATGTGCTTTTATGTGAAGTAAACCTTATTGTTTACCTGAACACTAGGACAGGTTTCCCTAGACTAAAGCCACTATTCAATGCCTTTCTTCACAGTGACTGGGTCTGAGATGATTCCTTGAACCACATTAGATCAAAAGGTTTATGGGGCTCCATGGGAATAGCTCTGCATAGGACATGGTGTAAGAACAAGGAGAGGAGTCAAGCATAATGGGGTTGGAGGTAGATAAACCTTAACCACATGTAATTATTGGGCAGCTGAGATTTGACTTTCCCATAGAGAGATGCACCAAGAATGAGGAAGAACTATTGCCATGTAATACCAGGTCAAATCCACAGGTACTTGGATGGTTACTAATCATCGTCAACTTGATTAGATTTAGAGTCACTGTGGCCACACAGCTCTGGGTATGTCTATGAGGGTGTTTCCAGAAACATAACTCAAGAGGGAAGATGCCCACTGAATGTGGGCAGCACCATCAGTGGGCTGGAGTCCCAGGATGAATAAAAAGGAAAAAGCGAGTAGGGCGTGAGCACTCACTTCCCTCTGTTTCCTGACCGGATGCAATGTGACCATCTTCTTCACGCTCCCACTGTCATGACCGTCCTATCATGACAGACTGTACTCTGACACTACAGGCCAATACAAACCCTTCCTTCTTGAGTTGTTTTTGTTAGGTATTTTATCACAGCAATGAGAAAAGTAATAAGAGCTACCAATGAGAATCTATTGTTCCTTCAGGTTTGCCACCAACCTTTGGCATTCAGGCTTGGACTGTTCAAAGTCCCTTCCCCCATCCACTAGAGTCCAGGCCTGTAGACTGAGAGACTCTCTGTAGCTTCACTCCTGCCCTGTCCCTTGGCTCAGGCTTCCTCTGACCTTCTGTGATTCCCCAGGGGCCGAAGAAGTCAAGAAGATGCACCTAGTGTTGAAACTCACCTTCAACAGACTGAACCTGAAGCTGCCAGGGGGGACACCTCACAACATGCAGACAGCTTCCGGAGCTGTGCTCTCTTCCCCACCTTGCAGCAGCTCATTTCCAGATGCACAAGGCTCTGATACAGTCGAATACATCTGATGTAGGTTTTGCTGAAAGACGGTCTGACTGCAAGAACGTGTTTAACACATCAGCAATTGTGCCATATGTCTTGTATCTGAAGCTACCTGGGTCCCATGTCAGACTTTGAAATCTTTGTGTTTAATTTTCTACACTTGATAACTACCTTGTTGAGGAAAGCATGACAAAATTTAGCAAAATAAAATGTGTAAAGAAGCATATCATTAATCAGTCTACCGCAGACTCACTTTCTACAGAATTTTCTATCTGCAACTGGTTTCTGACTTAGATGATTTGTAGTAATGCTTTTTTTTTTCTTTCCCAAGACTGTATTTATGAGATATAAAGCACAGCGATGAAAAGTGAAAAATGTGGACCCTTTTCCTCACCCTCCTACGGCTGTGTATTCAGAGACATCCAGAGAAGCACAAGATCATTTTCTCTCCAAATGACTACGACCGCAAACGGTCTGCCTAATGCCATGTTGTGCTACGGCTTTCATTTAGTTCACAGCCCCAAATGAAACATGTTTTATCATTCGTTGGCTTTCAAAACATAAATAAAGTCATTAATTAAGGCTTATAAATAATATAACATAATTGCCTTTAATATCATGTGCCTTTTTAAAGAGCAGCTGTGTTTGGGTATGTAAAAGTTAGCATTGGTCAGTTGCAGTTTCTTCTCAATTGTTCCATACATTGTAATCTTCAGAATATATTAAGGAGAATATATTAAGAATATATTAAATATATATGTATGTACTTCATATATAGATACAGATATTTCATAGACATGTAAATGTCCATGTCAAGAGAACTCAAACCGTCTGTATTAGGTACTTTTCTCATTGCTGTGACCGAATATCTGACCAAAAGAAACTTTAAGAAGAGTGTATTTTGCCTCATGATCTGAGGGTTTAGTCAACTGTGGAAGATAAGGCAGGGCCATAGGAGTATAAGTGGATGGTCACATTGCACCTGCAGGCAGGAAGCATTGGGAGATGAAGGCTTGTACTCACCTCCTTTTCTCTTATTTATCCAGTCTGGATCCCAGTCCATGGAACAGAGCCACCCCCGTTGATGATGCATCCTCCTTCTTCTATGAAACCTCTCTGAAATACCTTCACAGATATGCCCAGCACTCTATCTCCCAGGTGATTCAAAATCCAGTCAAGCTGGTAATGAAGATTAACTGTTTGCCCCACATTCCATCTTGACACTGAAGACATAGCCAGTTCTTACTGTTCACAGAAAATATAGCTGTTAATTTCACTGGCTCATTGGTATTTCTTTACCTTTAGAAGACTGCTCTGCTCAGGCAAATAGCATGTTTATACCTTACAGGAACTTCCTTAAGGATACATCAACCCGGCAATGGACGTCTAACAGTTAAGAGTCTGAAAATTCCTTCTATCCCTCACCTGGTCATTCCAAAACATGTTTTGAAGAGTCAAAATGCAAGAGTCAGAATACACTGACTCCATTTTGGCTAGCTGTTTCAGGCAAGCCCAGACAAACCCAAGCATGTTGTCAATCTCCAGTTGCTACCTGCACCCCCACCCCCAACCAGAAAGCCAAAGATTAAGCAAGCCCGGGCGTGTAAAAGCCTTATAAGGTAGAAACAGAAACTTCTGGCCCTACCAATAACAGTCAGCACATTCCAATGCCCTAAAGACAGTCCTTACCAATAAGAATCCTCCCTATACTCAGAACCTAGGACCATCCAATCATTTTAAAGTGCATCTGGCGCGTGCGGGCTTCAGCAAAACTCCCTATAAAAAGCTTTCCCTACCCTGGTTCAGGGCTCTCAGTGTGGATCCACTGCTTCGGTGAAACCTGAGGGCCCGAGCTTAAGCCGGAATAAAGGCTCTTTGCTGTTGCATACACTCCGGACTCCTTGGTGGTCACTGGGGGTCACAAGATCTGGGCGTAACAGTTTGTAGGTAAGATCCTTGTCCATCTTTAGCAACTTCTTCTACTGAAAGGTTCACCTTAAACTGAATTTCTGGTTCTTGACAAATTCTGATCCTGCTTTTTTTCCCTCTAGACACGAAGCTTTGCAAGGATGTTATCTTCTCTTCTTGAGGCAAAGAACAAATTAGCTTTGTCTTAATGGCTTGCATGGGTTCCATTTGGGAATCTGTGTATAACAGTCATTATCATCCTCAGACAGTTCACTGAGATGCTACTGAGAAATTCTTGGGTGAGTGTAGGATCTTCTAAGCTTGTGCTATGGAGGTCCATCTCTCAATATATCCAAAGACCCTCAAGGATGACCATCTGCTGCTTCCCAGCCTTGTCTGCTTGGCCTGTTCACAGCCCTTGCTATGATGCCATGGACCCACTCACCTCCCAAGAGAGGCCTTTCAGTATCCCACTATGACTTGTTGTGTCCTCCTCTCCAGAGAATCCGACTCATGTCCAAGAACTCAGAACAGACACCTATTGCAGATAGAGCTAATTAATTTCTGCCTCTTTCCCCTGCATTTTGAGCCTATGTGTTTGTTCTCTGGTGAACATAAAAGTCATACATAGCTGTCATGCTGCATGACATGTTTCTCTCACCTTGAGGCAAGTGTGATCTGGAGCTATGTGTTTTCAGTGTTGATGTCCTTTGCAGTAGACACAGGGGGGACACTATGATAAGTGACTTGAGAAGTATAAAATAAAGGAGAGAAAGAAACTTTTCTCCACTTCTGTGGAGAAAGAAACAGGAAAAGCAGATGAAAGGAAAGAAGGAATACGATCTGCCAAAAATTTATTTTCCTGACATTCGTTGACTTAAAACTTAACTATGAACAGCAGACCTGAGAGGTGTGCGCTGACCTGAGAGGTGCATGCTGGGCACTCACACTTCATATAGCATTCCAGGTAAAGCAATCTGAAGCCTGGAGGTGATAAAGCGAAGTCCTCAAGGTCATGGTGGGAGGTGGAAGGGTAGGCAGTCCAACCAAATGGCTTGCACATGATAATAAAATTACAGACTGATTACCCATTTATGTCACCCATTGTTTAGACCCCATCTAAAAGATCTGAGAGCTCTTAAATATATAAAATGCAGAGCATATCAAGGGGATGAGAAAGGACTCACAATTTTATTTCCAAATTGACCATCGCATAAGAGGAGGAGAGGAATTTAGAGCATTAAAAACATCAATATTGCCCAGTGAGATGGTACACACCTTTAATTCCAGCACTCGAGAGGCAAAGGCAGGTGGATCTCTTTCAGATTGAGGCCTGCCCGGTCTGCATAGCATGTCCCAGGCCAGCTGGGGTACAGGGAGACCTTGTCTCAAAAAGACCAACAAAACAAACTAAACACAAACCAATAAAAAACAAAACATCAATAATCCAATAATCTAGGTTGAGACTATGACTTGGTGGTAGAACACTTGTCTAGCATCCTTGAGGCTCTGTGTTCACTAGTGAGAAAAAAAAGGGAATACTTCTCTTCTGACTCTAACAGTTTAAAGGTCTCTGTGTCCACTAATATGTCTAGCTCTCTCATAAAGGGAGAATGTATGAGGTATGTTAAATGTGTCTCCATGTCAATGTGGCAAAAAGGCTCTATATGGTCTAGATGACATGGACCACAGTACTGTCTCAACATATCACCCTCTGCAAATTCAACCCAAATCACTAAGTGGTGAGTGGGAGGACGTGGCAGTTCAGGGGCACAGGTTTCATTTTCTTAGTATATCCCATAATCCTATTAAGTGTGATAGGTAGAGAACCTCAACTCAGTAGGGCTATTCTGGGGGATAGAACACATTTTGATTGTTTGATGTACTGTTTGAGAGGGGAGGAAGAACTCCAAAGACATACTCAGTTAATTGAAGGTCATTAACTGAAGCTGCTCTCAGGAAGTACATGCCCTGTGTTGAAATAGTTCTTCACTTTTGTGAAGCAATAGGTGCATTTGGAATGTAGAAGCTGTGGCTCCAAGAACTACTCTCTAGTAAGAAAATCTGTGCTTCCAGTTCAATGAAGATCGCGTGTGTGTGTGTGTGTGTGTGTGTGTGTGTGTGTGTGTGTACCACCTGCTACACTGAGGTTAAAACAATAGTGTGAGTGTGGGGTGTAAAGTGCCAGTCAGTGACTGAGATGTCAGAGGAATGTGGTAAGTAACTGTTCCACATGAGCAATAGGTATGGGACAGAGGGCTATCAGTAGAAAAGGCTTTTTGGTGAGTCCTGCATGGTCCAACCAAGGGTTGCATATTTCTTTCATGAAAACTATCCAGTGTGGCTAACCAGTGTTAACACTACATTCAACCTTCAAGCAGTATGCTACGTCTCGTGGTTGGCTTTAGGTGTTAATGTGACACATCCAGGAAGAAGGAACCTCAATTGGAGAATTTCCTCTATTGGACTGACCTGTGGGCACATCTGTGAGGCATTGTCTTGATTGTTGAGTGCTGTGGGCCGGCCCAGTCTGCTGTGAGTGGTACTAGCCCTGGGCAAATGGTCCTGAGATGTATAAAAAAGCATAGGCCAGAGGAGCAAGCCAGTAAACAATATTCCTCCATGGTCTCTGCTTTAACTCCATGGGTCCCTGGGTTCCTGTCTTGAGTTCATGCCAAGCTTCCCTCAAAGATGGACTGAGCCTTGGAAGAGTAGGCGAAGCAACAACTTTTCCCTCCAACTTGGTTTTGGTTAGTATTTTATCACAGCAAGAGAGAAGCAAAGTAGAATACCACCCTAGCCATGCATTCATATTGAAAGCATAATAGAGGAAAACCTTTGAAAATACATCTCAATTGACCCAATATCTCAGTTGTGAATGAAAAACACATTCTTCCTTGTGTTTCTTGACACAAGAGTCCTGTGCTAGGTCTTCTGACTAATCGTCATGGTCCTGTCATGCATGTTCGGTACTCTACGCAGGAAAGACATAGACCTGTGTCCTTAAGTTATGTATTTACCACCTTCATCTAGCCATGACAGAGGAAACACTAATTTTCATGTGAAGCTATTTTACATTGTTCTTCAAGTGATAAAGTTTTTATCTCCCATTATTTATATGACAGTCATCATAAGTAACTCATTCATCAGTGTAACTCCTTTGCCCAACAATATTGCTGACTTGAATGGGCACAGCATTGCCTAGATGGTGACTCTGGGAGGATGGTTGTCCTATACCAAGTTTACAGCAGAAATTGGGACAGTCATAGTAACATGAGTTGAAAGATGGCATTAAGGTCTGCTTTGTTTATTTTGAACTTTAAAAAAGTTAGTCAATTGCTTCCCCTAATTTCTCAACTAGAAAGGTGATGACAGCCTGACCATCAAAGATGGTATCATGAGAATCATATGCCAGTGAGATTTTTAAATATGTAGAACATAAAGCAAGTTTTTCTGGTGTCATACATTTTAAGCAAATGTAAAATATGGGAGATTATTGCTTCATTAAAAATCCACTGAAGTTTGATTAACCTACCAAGATTCCCATCCTTGAAGGAGACTGTCTCTTCCCCTCCCAGCAGCCATCAGTTTCCAAAAGTTCCTTATGTTGGGCTGGGGGTTTCTTACCTACTTCCCGATGTCAATGCTGGAATCTTTTTCTGCTTTGAGCTTATATGAACCCACTCTGAAGGATATTTAGAGACACAAATTAGACTCTATGAGCTTTATTATATATATAATAGAATACATTAAATTAGGTGGGGGACAGTAAGGGAGGTGCAGATAGAGAGGGGGATCTAAATAACATCAAATTATATTGCATGAAAACCACAAAAATTTAATTAAAAAACTGTCAAGCAAAAAGATCCATTGAAGTCATTAGGGGTTCAATGAACTTATTTGGGTGAAATCGCAGATCATCGCTGTACTGGACTAAATGCCTGGTAAAAGCTCAGCAGAGCAAGTGGTAAAAGGCTATTTTGTTCTCAAAAGTGTTCAATCCTCACCCCACATAGTGACTGAGCTGCCCACCCAGGTGCCACCTACCCTCCAGAGCATGTTGTAAGCCACATTCCTGAGCTTTGTCTCCCTTTCCTTCCAGATGCCCATAGGGGGCAGGGGGAGAAGAGGGAGCATCATAGTCAAAGAGACTATATATATATATATATATATATATACACATATATATATGTTGATTACATTATGATCATGAAAAAGGTAGCAATCTAAAGAACAGCATTAATGGAATTTCATGGGTACAGAATTCTGCCTAGACTACAAAACCCTCTTCAAACTCCTCTCATAGATTAATGTCATTGTGTATACACGCTGTATAGCAATTTCCTCCAAAGACGCCTTAAGATCCAAGTTCTAAGGAAGAGTTGTTAAGACTCAAGGAGTAAACAAGTCAGGAATAAAGGAAGTTCCTGCAACTGAGAAGTTGCACAAGACTGTATGAAATAAGGATGACTGAAGAGAGATCAACTGAGCTGCATGGAAGAGAGAGATCAGCCGTGTTGCCTGGAAGAGGCATGAGATCTGAGGCAGCTGGTCACATTGCCTCCACAGTGAGAAAGCAGAGAGAGAGGAATGCTGCTGTTCAGTTTGCTTACTCATTTTTATTCAGTCTGGGGGCCCAGCCCATGGGATGATGCTACCTACATTCAGGGAAGCCCCCCCATTAATCCTTTCTAGACACACACACAAAGGTGAGACTGGCTAATGACTCCGGCACTAGTTAACGTAATCAGATTGAAAATAGAAAAATTGATCTTCACACCCAGGTACTTCTAGCTGCTTGGCCAAGGTTTTTCCTTTATACTGACATCAGATTTCAAGATGTCTACCTCTTTCAAGCTCAGTTCTGAGCTTAAAATTGTCCCAAAACTTAGCACAGTAGGCTGCCCACTGGTAAAATGCCAGGGGATCTGTGCTGGGTAGTGAATGATCCTGATAGGGTCAAGCACAGTGTTTTGTTCATTTGAGAGGGGGATCTGGAGGTGGGCTAGGTGATCCTGAGCTCTCATGAGTGTCTCTCAAACCAATGAGCATAGGACTGATCATACAAGTAACTGGTTGGTTGTCTTTGGACAGCAGCAAGGTTTCACCTGTTGTACAGCTCTACTTTTTAGGACCATCAAGTTGGCCTTCAGTTTTTGCCACCTGGAGTATGGGGGCGGCACACTCAGGTCTTGGAGTTTTATCTCCAATTTTCTGTCATTACTGGGACTGATCGGGGTAAGGGGATTTGGGGTAACAGTTGCAAGAGTTTAGCAGAAAGGCTAGAGCTGCATGTCAACACCGGGAAGGATGGTCTAGCATAACTGGAGATTCTTGGAAAGAACTTTCCAGAGTGTTTTAACAGTATTTATCTTTCCTTTTTGGAAATTTTGATATTTTAAAATACTGTGAAACTCATTTCTATTATTAGGAATCATTATCTATTTCAACCAACATTTGTTCATTAGCTTCTCTAAGGCGAACAATGAGCCAGGTTCCTTCTAGGGATACAGAGGTAGAAATGATGGGATCCTCACCTCAACAGACTCTCCAGTTTAGCAGGGTGTAAAACACACAAGGACATAGGGTGTAAACAGGTGAGATGGGGATACATGCATCAAGTTCATGGCTGTAAGAAACTGCAATGTTGATAAATACCCTGACATGCCTGTGATCTTAATCCTATCTAGTGTGCAACCCTTATGAAATCTAGGTCATAAAAACTGACACATTTGCTTAGATGATAAAACCCTTATAAATTATATAGATTTAAAAAATAACACATCAGCCTGCTTTTCCCTTTTGAAATTGTGAAAGCTATCACTCACTGTCAGCTTGGTGTATAAGCCTGTTTACCCGAGTTCTACAACATGTCACATCTCTGTCAGGTCAACCTTTAGCAGCTATGAGGCAGGATGGCCATTCTGAGCACACTTCCCCTAGATGGGGAATCTCCAAATTCACTAAAGAGCTATGGCTATATATTTTTAGAATACAATTACAGGCTAGCAAGCATTTATGTCTTTGAGGTTGACATGCATTAGAAAGTTGCACGTTTATGCAATGGTGGGGATGGAACCCAGGGCTTCATGCATGCAAGGCAAGCACACTACCAACTGAGCCACATCCCTGGTCTGAGCTCAGGTATTCGGACAGAGTGGAAGTAATGGATTTTCTTTTGTCAGTGAACAGAGACAAGAGATCCATCAAGGACATAATGACAAGCAAGGAGAGCAAACACTGCATGTGGGACACGCAGAGACACGGACAAAGCAGAAGACCCTCGCTGCCATTAGAAGGGCAATTCCTTGAGTTGTGCATTTATTTGTCAGGGCTTGTTCAGTGCGGTCAGAGGACTGATGGCAGGAAAACATTCTCCTGTAAAAAATTTCAGGCTCAAAATTCAGCGGAGGGAACAGCAGCTGTTAAGGCAGAAGGCACAAGCTCTTTTTTAGTTGAAGGGGGAGGCAAACCTTCGTTTTGTCCATGCTTTCCCATAAATCCCACAAGCATCCATGATGCACTAAAAGAAATTTCCAATTTTACCAGGGCCATTGAGCTCCCAGGACCCCCATGAGGGCAGCCTCAAAGGGCCTCCCCAGCATTTCTGAGGTCTCCATACTGCACCCCGTCCTGCAGTGTGCCCTATATGCAGCATGTGGATGGCTCGACAGGGAGAGTGACGGAAAATAAAGAATCTGGCTGGTGGTCAGAGCAGCAGGCACAGATGCAGATGCTGCTATTTACACCATTTTCATGTTCGGAAGAACAAAGAGCAGGAGGCTGCCAACAAATCTCAGGAACCAAGCAGTTGCCCTGCACAGCAGCTCAGCCAATCGGGGGGCTGGAGCAGACAGGGTACCACTTTGCAGACACAGAGTATCTCTATTCTGATGGAGCGTTCTGCCAGAGCCTCTGTAGCCAAGCTTAAGGAGGAAGGGCATCAGGATTCTGACTTGTCACTGCTTCAGATCCTTGTTGGGGGACAGTGCTGAAAGCCCCATCTTCAGCTTGGCCTGAGCAAGCCAACAAGGACAGATTGATGACTGAGCCCTCACCGCGGTATTTAAATTGTAGATGTGCTGAGATGAGTAGGGTCACCCCCTTGGTCATGTGCAGAGTCCTGTGGTCTGGGTTGCATATTGTTTTCTGTGATGCTCAAGGCACTTTGTAAAGACAAAAGTTATTTATTTGGGGAACAGATTACCACAAATTAATTCCTGAACCAAGTCCACAAGAGTGTGTGTAAGAGACTGGTAAGAGGAAAGGGAATAACTATTACTCATAATCAGAAGCATTATTTTGAGGACACATGCTATATTTAGCCAAACGATAGCACATCCTGGGAGAATGGTATATCATTGCTAAGCCCAGCAACTGCCTGGTCTGGTTTCGAAACATTCACCAAAGTGGAACCATCTTAGCTAGACTGCAGAGATGAATGGCACTCTGGGGAATTTTATTGGTTACTACTCACGAGTCATATCACTCGGCAGAATCCGTTTGTTTTCCCTGTTAGGAGATCTGTTGAAAGCATTACAATAAAAGTTATTTAAGTCACATAGTCTTTAATCTTCCAGCAAAATATTGTGCCCATGCCAGCAATGAATCATATTGTATTGTTATGCCTTTTTATAGTCTGATAATCTGTATTGTGTGTTTATAACCCTTGTATGCTGTATTTTATGGGGGAAAAAATCCCTGCAACCAGCAGTCCACAGCCCATGAATTTACCACCTTAACTTTGCTCACTGATAGTGAGCTGTGGAAGAAAGGTTCAAGCGCATAGGGCTCCTGGTACTTACCTCAGGCACAGTAAGGACTTTGATATTTTCTCTTTATTCCAACATACTAGGTACCCCCGGGAAGGAAAGGTGGGGGCAAATAGATACAAACCAGTGATTTGTTTGCTTGCTTATTTTGAGACAGGTTCTGGCTATGTAGCCTACACAGGCTTTCAACTCTTGATCGTCCTCCCTCAGCCTTTGCAGTGTTGTGACTACACATATGTATTGCCATACCCAACTAAACCAGTTTTGATGGAAAACTCGAGGGGTGTTTTCCTTGGATTTGTCTGGAGTGTGGACAGTCTGAATCTGTAGTTGAGCTGGAGGCTCACAGAAAAATCACTTGTTTTGATGCAATATCCATCTTTCCCCAGGTCTGGGGGCAGACACCCTGGCTTAGCTGAGGGGGCCTGTGCCAATCCTCTCAGATGCATTCAGTCTCAGTTTGTGACTATGCTTGCAGGTGACAGTGACTGAACACAGCTGCTTTTCCTGTCCTTCCTGTGTGGTCTCAGCACTGAGGAAAATAGGTTCCTGATTCTTGCGTACCTAGTAACTGTGAAACTGGATCCACTCAATGATAGTGCCTGGGAAAGACCTGTAGAGAGTGACAGGTCCAAGGTGTAGTCTTGGGTCTCCTGTTAGCACAACCCAAGGCACATCAGCTGGGGAGTTCTTTTGCCTGACAACTTTGCATTTCTGCTGAGCTTCTGGTGAGGTGAGGCCCCTTGCTTCTCCTCTCCCCTGTCAAATGTGGACAGGACCTGGTGTCCCATGCCCAGAACTTGATCTATTCTGGTGATGCCATCCTCTTCTGTAGCTCTTTCCTGCTACAGAAGACCTCCTTAAGCATCCTCTTGCATACCACAAGTATATAAGCAACTTATAAGCAACTCTTCCAAAGAGGAGGAGCCTGGCTTTTTCCTTATTTGGTGTCTAGATGTTTATAACCACTAGTTCCAACATCTTCAACTGATTTTTCAAAAGCCCTAGATTGGATGTCAAGTGCATTAAGTCTAGGGCTTCTCCTTAAGCTTAGACTCATACTGGTCCCAGTTTAGTCTTAGCTCCTACTTATATCTCTAGTATATGCCTTAGCATAGTGCTGCTAACCCTGGATGCACTCCCAAATAGTCCCCCTTTTGGTACTCCTTCAACTGTCAACCTTCCTGCCTCTTTATCTATGCTACTGCTCAGTTTCCTTCTTTTCTCTTTTTCCTCATTTGAGCCTTACGGTGAAGGATGCACCACTGATGACTGGCTGTTCTCGTACACTGAATATGCCAGTACTATCACATCCCCTTCCATGCACCTGTAGCCGCTTTGACACAGTCCCTTCTGTGTTGGACAGTGCTGGGTTGCAGGCATGACTCGAAATATGTAGTAGGTCAATGTGGGAAAGACTTAAGAGGCCATGGTCTAATAACAACTGTGTTTAAGAGGGTGTCAAGTGTGGTTAATTTGGAGGATCTGGTGCCTCACAAAGGAAATTTTGACTACAACTGACAGATCTCAAAATCATAAATGACTGAAGAAAGAAGTCTTGAGATTGCACTGTGTAAGAAATCTCACACAGCAGTGTGAGTGCTAGCTGGAAGCTCAGAGATGCTGCCAAGGACCCAGGCCATTCCTCCTTCCACTTAGCATTCTTCTCCTTTATCTTGGTGTGTGGGCTTGTTTGCCTTGGTCATGGCTGTCCTCCTGTAGCCTCATTGCAAAAGGCAAGGACATACTTTGTAAGGGGCATTTATTTTCTAATCAAGAAACAACAAAAATGTGTCCCAGACAGTCCCCCACAGACCTATCCTTAGGGCTCCAGGAAAGGGCTGCAGCAGATCCCTCTGCCCTTAAAATGGCTGTGAAGTGGCTATGTACTTGTGGCTTTAACATCCTTGAGACCCTTCATAGGGGAAGAGTCACATACCCAATGTCTTATGAATTTGGTAAGACAAAGTTTGAGAATTCCGGTGGCACATACCTATGTGTGTGTGAGTGAAACTGAGTGTGTGTGTGTGTGTGTGTGTGTGTGTGTGTGTGTGTACGTGTGTGTGCATATGCATATAGGCAGGCTGGGGTTAAGGAGACCAGACCTGCAAGGAAACAAGGAGGTAGGTTTGGGAGACTTCTTTTAAGCATGCAGCTGCATCTGAAGCTGCTATATGGGTAGTAAACGTGATCACTGGGCATCAAGGTGAGGGGGATCTGTGAGCATTCTCAGTGTTGGATGCATAGTGTGCCCGCTTTTCAACACACTCTACTTGATTCTTTGGCCAGCTTTAAAATGAAGTTAGTGGTACGAAGATGACTAAGGCACAACAGCAGACTTTGGTGCTACTTTATTTTCTTATTTCTGAGTTTATTTTTATTATATATATGTGAATGTTTTACCTGCATGTATATAAGTACATTCATATGCCCACGAAGGCCAGAAGAGGACATTAGATCTCTTGGAAATGAAATTACAGAGGGTTGATAGCTGCCATGTAAGTGCTAGGAACTGAACACAATTCCTCTGCAAGAGCAGCCAGTGATCTTAATCACTGAGCCATAGCTCCAGTCCTTTTTTTTAAAGGATAATTTTTCTTCTTTAATCTCTGCACTCAGGAGACAGAGGCAGGTGGATCTCTGTGAGACTGAGGTCAACCTCATCTACATAGCTAGTTCCAAGCCAGCTGGGACTACAGGGGGACCCTATCTCAAAAAAGGATGATTTTTCTCTATTCCTGAGACTTTTATACACATATTCAACAAAATATGATCGTATTCACCCCCATTTCTCCCTTCCAACACCCCATATCTCACCATCATGTCCCACTCCTAACTTCCTGTCATTTTTTATAACCCACTAAGTTCACTCAATGTGTTCTTTGATTTAGATTGAAGTACATTCACTTCTCACCCAGCTCCCTAACTCTCCCTTTGACCTCTACTAATTCCACCTGAATAAGAGACGTTTACTTGATTTATTATTGTTTGAAAGTCCTGCCATTGTTTTCATTAAAAAAATGATAACCTGCTTACTCTAAAACTTTCAAACAATGCAGTATGAAGTGAATTAAGATTAAAAGTATCCTAGGTTGAACAAGTTTCTCTTAACAGTTTGGAAGATGTTGATAAAAGCATCTCTACTATTTGCATATCTAGAAGTACAGATTTACTTATTCAGTGAGCAAATACTTGGTGATCACCCAGTGAGTGCTGGGCACTGTGAGCAGCACAGGGAATGCAGTATCGAATGGAACTAACCAGCCTAGGCTTTGCTGCTGCAAGGTGATAGTCTTCTACAGGAACCATACATCAATACGATACAGACCATGGCTATCATTACATGCTGGATGAAGAGCTATAAAGGAAGGAAAGACTTCCCTGGGGTTATGTGAACTGAAAACATATGATCTAGACTTGAAGTCTGAAGGATGACTTGAAGTTAACTGGGTAGAGGAGACCCAGGATTTTAAGGGATAGGGGAAAATCCACACAAAGCATACAGCAGGGAGATTGCAAGGGAGGACTGAGGGAAGTCTACAAGGCCTGTGGACAGTGAGTGAGAAGACAAGGAGTATTAAAGGGGCCTAGAAACTTTGATGGATGTCAGGCTAGGCAGAGTCTTAGGCTGCTTGCTGATAAAGAGCTGCTACATGAGACTGTTCCGTAAAGAGATGGACTTTATTGGCTGATTAGAGAAAACCCAAGGAGATATGAGAGTGGACAGGGATGTGGGAGAATCAAGGGGGGTCCCCAAAGGAGAAGCTGCTTCAAAAAGAGGGTTGGGGCAGATATCAAGAGCATTGGTGGAGGTCAGGGATGAACATACAAGGACCACTGTCTTTCACATTTACTGATGTGCCTGGGATCATGTACTGGCAAGAACTATCATGAAGGTCAGGAGGTGAAATTAGGTTGGTATTTGTTAAGGGCAGTAGGTCAAGTGGGGCAACGAACTCACTTTCTCCTTGTCCACCTTTGTTTCTTGTCTGTCCTCTGAACAGTTCTAATATGTAGATCAGGCCACATCAGCCCTCTGCTCCACATCCTCCAGTGGCTGCTTGTCCCCCAGGGGGAAACCTACGGTCCTTTTGTTGACTTACCAAGCCCACAAAAACTAGCCACTGAGGGCTTCCCTTACTTCTTCCCTTCTTGTTCCTTCTTGGACATGCAAGGGCTTTCCAACTCAGGAACTTGGCTTATACTTCCTCTGCCCATGCCATTCTTCTCCAGGAAACAGAGCACACTTCACTCATTTGACTAACACCCACTTCTCAGCATCCCTGTGAGATATCCCTGGACACCTTATCCACAGTCACAACTTCTACCCTCTTGCACTGCTGGCTTATCCTGCTGTCTGTCTTCCACTGGGAGAACAACTCTAAATCTCTCTCTCTCTCTCTCTCTCTCTCTCTCTCTCTCTCTCTCTCTAATATTCTGTATCTATCACTACTTACATATTATGGCTATTTTTTTGCGTTTGTCTTTCTGACTAAAATATAAGCTCTGTGAGGGCTGAAATTGTGCAGGGAATAGGGATAGAATGGGCTTTCAAATCTGGGACCAAGTTAGACAAGGGCTGAGATTGGTATGTGGATTGAGGATGGTGGAGATCTTTGGTGAGCATAGGGACAGTAGGGTCAGTGCCATGGTGAGGATGGTGCAGACAGAGAGCTGACCCCTGTGTGTTTATATGAGAATTGGGAAAGCTGTCAGAGAAGCCCAGAGAGGACAAGTATTTTAAGGAGTTTTGCTATAGAAGGCAGAAAAGAAATAGAGAAGTAGAGGTGATGGGCATGGATAAAATGAAGTAACTCATATCTTTGTTTTTAGTAGAACAAACAATGGCGTGTTTGCACATTTCAAGAGTGATTCAGAAGAGTAGACAGGTGCTAGAGTGTTGTCCTGGGCTGGGGAGGGAACCTGTACCAAGCACAGCTGCAGAGAACAGGGCTTGGATGGGGTGTGGAGCTTCTGTCCATACACTCTGGCCTCGTGCTGATGGATGAGAGCCAGTCTGTACTAGTTTTCAGATGGCTTCAATGTTTTCAGTGAAACGACAAACAAGGTCACTAGCTCAGAGACAGAGAGAATCTTGCGAGAGGTGTTGAAAGTTTGTGGGATGAGGAAGGTGTGAAATAATTGTCTCAAAGACTTAATTTGCCTTTTAGTTCATGTGCAAAAGATTTTTTTTAATTATATGAAATTGAAAATAGAGAAAAGTATGCAACATTTTAATAAACACTCATGCAATATAATAAGCATTAACAAATGCTAAAACTTTGTCATATTTGCTCGATCTATTTTAAGCAGCAAAGCATTAGAAATGAAATTGAGTTATCAGAATTTAGTGTTAATTACTTCTCTATCCAAACCCTGAATGAGATCTGGGATCTTAGAAAGCTTTAACTCTTTCTTAACTGCCTCCTTTTGTCTCTAATCTTTTTGTTTTCAGTATTTCAATTCTACCTTCTGTTAACTTTCTGAGTTTGATCTTCTCATTTTCTATGGTGGACACTTGTTTAGATTTGCTGACAGGCTGAGCAGCTCATTCACGCACCTGCCTTGTGTCTGCTCTTCACTCCTTGGATTTGAGTTTGTGCTATTGAACATTCTTTCACTGAGTTAGTGCATGCTGGAATCTTGGAGTCTTTGCATAAGTGGTAATGTTTGGTCCCTGATGGTATTTTAGGTGGGTATAGAATTTCAAGTCCTTAGACTTTTGTATTAGCACTGATAAAATAAAATATTGTTCCATTTTCTTTTGACATGCATTGGGTGGGACTAAGCATATCCTTTCAATTTGGCTTGGTTTGATGATCATCTAATGACTATGTGTTTCTCTTTCTTCCCTTCCTCTCTTATGTCCTTTTACTCTCTTTCCTTCTTTTTTTTTTTTTTATAATAGAGACTGAGTGTCTTCTGATATGGGTATAAGAAAAGAAAAAGGAAGACATAGTTCTTCCTCTATTCCATTACGTGCACTGCTAATAATGGTGATGGTAATTACAGAAAGAGGATATTCTAGCTGTGTGTCACAATACTCAACATTCTTTTTTCAAGTATCTGATTGATAGCTGATGTGCCTGGTGTTGTGCTAGACACTTTGGAAAGGAAAAAAAATAAGACAAATGTAGTTCTAATCTCATACATAAACTGTTCAACTCCACACAGAAATACATTGAAAACAGAGAATACCCATGCTAAGCATACTGAGGAATCCATGTGATCCAGTAGATAAACAAGGATGGAATAGAGATCAATGAAGTGAGAATGGGAATTTATGTGAGTGAGCATTTATGTGGGTGGGTGGGTGGATAGGATGCAAGAGAAAGCCTCATACAACTGGAAGATGACCAGGGCTCTAGTCTGAGAAGGATCTGGGAACATCTGCTTGAGACCTCTGCTCTGTAAGACACTTCTTATGGAGATGCACCACACACATGTCTACTCACCACAGATAGGGAATTCATGATAGACCAAAGTAATGATTCAACCAAAGTTCATCTTGGTCAGCCAATGAGTTTTTATTGGGGTTATTTACAAGTGTGAGTGAGAGGTTGCTTACAGGAGCAGTGAGGGTTATTTACAGGAATAGGGACAGCTCAAAAGCAGTTGCATTAAGGGAAAGCCACCCCCACTTCCTGGATGAGGACTCATGAAAGTGGCAACCCTGGAGCTCTCAGCATCATTTGCAGGCAGCTCCACAGGCCGGAGCATCTCCTCTCAGCAGCTGGGCCACTCAGCCTCTTCTCTCAGCAGTTGTTTTCTGCTTCTATAACCTGGGGAAGGGTCCTCAGGAACCTGGCAAGCTTTAGCTTTACAGACAAGTGAAGTTTTACTTCCCAAGTCTCATGAGCCTCCCACTTCCTTCTGGAGGGAAATTTTCAATTACGAGGCAATTGCTATACAATAAACCTTGGAGCTATGCCCCTAAGAATCATGGGGTTTTAACCTCACAAATCTTTTTTGCTACAAAAAGCAATGAGTCTGTGACCAGAAACTTTTTTGAATTTCAGCCCAAACCCAACTGCAGGAATTTGTCGACTTCGTAAAATACTTTCTTGCTTCATAAGAGGTGCCCCATCCTTTCACCTAGATAGAAAGCACAGGGAGCGACAACAATCCCCAGACATATCCTACCTGCCCTCTCTGACCCTCTCTCTCACCTTTCTCTCCTGAAATTCCTTTCTAATTCATCCCTTCCTTCTCGCACATCTCTAGCTCCCATCCTCTTTGCTCTGGTTTGGTTTCCTAGAACATGGTCCTGGAGTGGGGCAAATGGATGGAATTTGTCTTGGCTTTGTTTTGCTTAAGCAGTCAAATGCAAGCTTCTTTCTTGCAGCTTCCTGGGCGGTTCGTGGCTGCCCTCCTTTCCTGACTTTCTCCTGCACCTTTAATTCTTCCTTGGTCCTGCATTCATTTACCCTCCATCCATAGTCTAGTTACAAAAAGAATCAGGAGTAGACTCTTCTCTTTTTCAATTTGTCTTCCAAACGTTTTCCTTTCTTATATTTCAACTTTCTTAATCATCTCCTCCTTGGTAGGACAATGTCCAGATAATTAAAGAATGCTGGTTCCTGAGTATTTCAGTAAAATTGCCTTTTACAAAACAGAACTTCTTGTATATTCAATGAGATTCTTTGAGAAATAACTCATTGTGTGGCTCAGCTGTTTCAGGGTTCAGATCCAATTTGACTATCCATCCAAAAGTTGGGATTTTTAATAAAAGCTTTTACAAACCACTTGGGTATTCAAAAGTTTAATACATAACAAACAATGAAAATCATACTTTGAAATATGGGGAATAAAGAGGCTACAAATATTCATGTTCGTACATAATCTCAACTCCCTTGGACTTGGTATTGAAATTTCAGAAACACATTTTAAATTCCATTAAGCACATCATATTTACTCATGTAGTTGTTGTCAGAGCAGGATTTAGAGAAAATTTGAATTTTTCCATAGTGTGTGTATTTCATGTGCTTTCGCGACTCCTTGATGAATTGAAAAACCTGACAAGATTCTCTATCTCTTAGGCAAGGAGGAATTCTGAGCTTTTCCTTTGTTTCAGGTTAGACTGTGAGGCAGTAGAAGGAACCTGGCTGAGAATCAGTTTTCCCTCTGCCCCGAACAAGATCAGGTACGGTGAGTGAGTGAATGGCTCAGTTTGCACATGTGTGAAATAGATAACAAAGCCTGGCATGGTAGCTTATGCCTTTAATCCAGGTACAAGGGAGGGAGGCTGAGGCAGAGAATCATGGGTTCAAGGCCAACGTCAGCTACTTAGTAAGACTCTGGAGATTCTGTCTCAAACAAAAGGAAATAAAACAAATTGAATCAGGGACACCTACTTCAGGCCTTGTTGTGATGATTAAATGGTGGGACACGCCCCTCATACCTTGTGAAGTTCATCTGAAAAACTGCATCCATTCTGCACCTAACAAACATTTAGTGAGGACCAAAGACTAGTAGAGGAAACAGTCATATTATTGTAATGAATCTCCACATGCTGAGAGATCTGATGGGCGCAGGACCCCATGGAAAAGGTCTCTGTAGCTTTCAGGCCTCCTTTCACTCCTCAGAAGCATTCTAGACCCTTTTGATGTTGTTGCCCTACCTCTTGTGGTCTTGATGTCACCAGGTCAGCTGGCAAGAAGCCTAATAGCCACAGCCCCTGACTCTGGACTTGAGGTTCCTCTCATTCCTTGGAGTCCTGTGTCTTTGGTGTGCTGAAAAGCAATGGAGTTTTCTAAAGGAAGGTGTCAAGTGGTCAGCATGCCTCTCATGAGCAGACCAACAGGTGTGCCTCAGTGGAGACTTATATTTTCACTGAAAGCCAGGAAGAAGCTCAGGAGTAGATTTCTTTCCACTGTCTTCTTTTGTGCTAAATTCAAAGAACAAAAATAAAAGAGCTGGAGAGACGGCTCAGTGGTTAAATGCATTGCTGCCCTTGCAGAGGACCTCAGTTTGATTCTCAGCACCCACTTCAGGTATCTCACAACCTCCTGTAACTCCAGCTCCCGGGGATCTGACACCTCTGGCCTGTGTCAGTAACTGCACTCACACGCACACACACACACACACACACACACACACACACACACAGAAACACATATATACAGTTAAAAATAAAATAAACGCTTAGCCTTACACAGCACACTTTGTTCTGTAATACTGCCTTGGGAGGTCACAGAGTATCTCTTTGGTGGAAAGCCCTACAGCAGATGGAAGTAATAGGATTATAGGATTGGCTCAAACTTTTGAATTATACAATGCAACTGTAATTCTGCCCGCAGGTTCAAAATCACATAAGGCATTTCACTCTGTCTTAGACACAGCTTCCCAGGTTTTTTTTTCGGGTTTGGCACATGCTGGTTATAGGGCTGAGGAAGGAATAGTCTTTAGTTTGTTGCGTTTTTTGTATGTTTTAGAAGAAACACAATGTCTGGAAACCTCAGCCACTCCACAATCAGATTTCTCTATATTCAGTAATGGAGCTAGGGTATTGGCACCTAGCTATGGGTAGACACAATTAGAAAGTTGGGTCTGGAGCTGGGGAGATAGCTCAGTTGGCAAGCATAAGAACTAAAGTTTAATTCACAAAACCCACATAGTAGAAAAAACTAAGCGTTTTGGCATGTGCTTATAACTCCAGGACTAAGGGAGTAAGGAGACAAATTCCTGGAGCTTACTGGTTAGAGAGCTTAGACTAAAGCCAGCCCCAGGTCCCAGTAAAAGACCTTGCCTCAAAAAACAGGGTGGGCAGCTCCTGAGGAATGAGACCTGAAGTTGACCCATGCTCTACATGCATACATGAACACACACAAGAACACATGTGCATTTGCATACACACCCAAGAGAAGCATGCGACCTCATTCAAAGTGACCTGTCGGACAGCATTTCTCTCCCAGAGGCCATGGAGCTGGTACTCAGATGAATATTCACAAGACCTGGTATACTAGAACATCATGCTTCACTGTGTCCTTTGACCAGCTGAAGCTTCACTTATGAATACTTTCTCGTGCCACACTTTCTAGGTGAGCTGGATGAATTCCCATCGCTGTCCCTGCTAACTTCTTGCTGCCTGTGCCTCTCAGGAAACCCCAGTGGTTTTCTCAGTAAATACTGTCAGTTTTAAGATTTACTGCCAAGCAATAGACCACCTAGTGGTGCACAGCTCTACAGAGGCTGTTGGATACTCGCCCTGGAGTTATTGCTCATTGCTCACTCCTGTACAGGAGCAGTGGGCTTTTGGCAGGACAGGCTAACAAAATCTTGGGGGAGCAGAATTCTGTGGTGTTTTGGTCAAGTCATGGTTGATACGAGAAAAGAACAAGGCTTAACAAGAGTGGCTGTCTTGTACATCCTTGTTTTTTATTGTGTAAAACTAACCACAGAATAACTACAAGATCTTATAGGAGTTCATAACTTACAGCAGACAAATAGGGAACGTCAGCTTGTTCCCTCCCCAAAAGTCACAACCGTGTCTGAGATTCTACAAGGCTGGTTGGCTGATTAGAACTTCACGAAGATTTGGAATATTGAATATGCAGAGCCCAAATTATCTTGAGCTATTTCTAGCCCTCTGTATAGCTGTTCACTGCCCACTTCTGTGTTTAACCTAACATCCTTGTGACTTACTTACATATAAAACCTTTTGAATGTATTAGCACAATAGTTGTGTTAATCACACCCATCAACTCAAAAGCCAAAAGTGTTGCCAGATAGCCTTTGAGATATATAGCAGAGATCTCCCCACTTTGTTGAAACCTGTCTGTCTGTTGTTTCCAGCAATGTGTTTTAAAAATTATTTATGACTTTCTTCAGTTCTATAACTGCATCTTCATGAAACCATTTCTACAATGGAACATGCTATTCAGGGCAGCCTAAAACCACATTCCTAGACCATGGTCAGTCATATTTGGCTCCAGAATAAATGATCTCTTAGTCCTTTTAAAGTGAGAGTGATGTTGCATCTACAGTGGTGAAATTTACCTCCTTTTCAACAATTACTTAAACCAGTTCTAAATAAAGCTGCGTTTCTGCTTCCCACCTCCCAATCTACTCTGGCGAGCTGGTTTCTGTGGATGGAAATTACTTGCAAGGATACTTTCGCATACTGCAAATAAGGAATTCGGATTTGGTGACAGCATTGCATGAATCTCCATGGATTGAAGAGTCCAAGGAAATACATGGATCCCTTCCCTATGTGTTTTCTGCTGCAACTCAGAGGGTTCTAATCCTGCACACCCAGGAGACATGCTCAGGCCACCACGTGGAGGTCTCAGGTCCTCTGTACCCACTCTCATCCTTCTGCTAGTTACTCTATATATTGCAGAGTTCTGTCAGGGCTGGGCATGTAGCTCCGTGGTCCAGGGCTGGTCTGGTAAGCTCGAGGCCCAAGCTTGATCCCCAGCACTGCAGTAAATGAAGAAATGATCATCTATCAACTTGCTCTCTCTAACTTGGGATCGCTCCCCTCTTCATCTTTTTTTCCTTGGCCCCCATGTTCCCTGTTTCATATCTAAACCTGCAACTTCTAGAATATTTTTGGCTACAAAGCAAATTGTGACAAGCAATAGTATCTACCACTGTGCATCACCCCAAGCCACTAAAGGATGGTTTCAGGACATCATTCAATATGAAAGCCCTTCCAAATTTTCTTGCTCTGACATCTTCAAGTGTGGTGGATGTGATCTTAGGATTTTTTTTAGAGCAAGGCAAGATAAGTAGAAACAGCTCAGGAGAGTAAGAATGGAGGGTACATGCTTAGGAGTGGGGCGTATTGTGCCCATCATCCTGCACACCTCCAATGGCCAGACTGACAATGTCTTTGGCCACTGGTAGGCTTTGGAGGAGGGACAACAGCATTAAGTGGGGGATGCTGATGAAGGAACACCAGGAAACTGACAGAAGGAGATGGTGGGATGTAAAGACTTAGGAACTGATCTTTAGACTTTACAAAAGCACATTTCAGGTCTTGCATAGGAGGAGGATTTAGGACAGTAATCCATTCAAGTGTGGTAAGGGCAGCAATGGAGGCCTGGGTGACACCTGAGCACAGAGGTTACTGCCTCTGGAATCCAGAGACTAATGCCAGCTGGACTAGGACAGCCCAGTGAATTACTAAATGCTTACTCTGTGAGGGCCTGCTCAAAGAATCATCCTCAAAGAATGCAGCCTCTGGCTTACATTTCTGCCATCTCACTCTGGAGGCACACACATGGAAACCAGGACTGGCATAATATAACCATCTTTTTGCAGATTCCTTATCTGAAAACCACACATAACTTTTGAAGATGTAAATTTGTAAAACGTCCTGCCTTTGGTATTGCTTTTCTGGCATCTGCTTTAGTTTTTAAGAATGGATGTTGTCTAATTATACGGAGCAGCACCGGGTGAGGAATATACTAAGTGTGCATTAAATAGACAAGTTTAAATAATGGCACTCGTGCTAAGAAGTGTATTTTCTGGCAAGCAGCTAATTTATAATGGTCGTAGATAAAAGCATTAGTGTATGAAATGCTTGTCTTTATTGATTGATCTGAAGGAGCAGTATTACATTTTTGAGTATGTCTTCTTTATTGGGGCTGCTTTCCATCTTTTACAAAGTTGCTCATATTTTATGTTTATTGACATTTGCTGCACTTAAATGTTGGAAAATGAAAGCAATTTGACAGTAAGAAAAAAAAATCAACATTAATAAGACTCAGGCCTTAGTCTCAGGTACCAGGTAAACTGACAGAAGCAGAACTGTAGTCCGTTTTCCTCCTTTCCCCTCCCTAGGAGTGTGTTGTTCCTTTTATGTCGGCACATCGGAGATAGAGAAAATGAGATTAAATGACCAAATTTACTGCATTCTTAGTGCATAAACCACTACCCTTGATCTTTCTGAACCAATTTAATTTTTAGCTTTATTCCCGGCCTAATGCAATGTCTTAGTTCACTGCACTTTTTGGATGTGCAGAAGCAAAGATAATGTGTTACACTACCTTCATTTAATGTTTCGTCAGGCTTTTCTGGTGTATCTACCTTTTGGTTATTTAAAAACGTTTCATCCTTATCACCTCAGTCGTGAGATGTAGATTCATTAAATTACCATGCTGGGTGGCTCCCAGAGCAGCGTGATTGAAGACGTAGCTCAGTCCTGTCACCCATACACTGCGGAGGCTGTCTTCCTGACAGGTGCCTCCCAACACCAACCTAAGAGGAATTTCTCTTCAAAAGAGCGAGTATGCTTCTGACTAGACCAGAAAGAAAGTGTTGAGGACTCTGAAAGTTTCTGGACTCTTTACAGACCTAAGACTGGACAAGTACCTTGAATATTCAACATGGGATTTGCATGATTGTTGTTCTTAGTAATGATGAAGCCACATGCAGTGAAAACTGTTTGTGTTATGTGTGGAGCCTTGCGTCTTTAAACACAGTTCTACATGTATCCCCTATATAGCTGCACCCTCAGAGTTGTAAGGATCGGGAAGGATACAGCCATGCTGACCAAAAAAACAACCTTCCTGAAACAAGTTTGTGCCAACTGCATACTCACCGGAGTGGCCCGCTCTCCCCTCATTAACAAGTAGTATCTGCACAGAGAGGCAGCTTTCTCATGGATGGAACAAGGCGAGTTGCTTGTCACTGTCGAAGACGATGAGGCAGATTCCTCCTCCTTGCTCATCGAATACCTCTGGCTGAACAATTTGCTGGCTAACGTGTAGGAAGAGACCAAGAGCCACTCGTCTGGGTCATTTATTTCATTGTGACATATTGCACAGTGAAGGAGAAGACGTTTATTGCCTAGAGAAGCCCAGCAGTTCACATTCAGTAAAAACAAGTGTGTCCAGCTATAAATGACAACACAGGGTCCTATTTATCAGATATTAAATTAGCAGTCCTGTAAATCAAAGCTTCTGATTGGTTTAAAAGGCAGTGGAAGTCAACCAAAGACCCACCTTCCCAGTGAGCATAATGGGGTAAAATACATCTTCAGACATGAAGTACAGGGGTCCCCTGGCTCTGTGCCAGTCTAACTGCCTGGAGAAGCTGTTCTCTGGGGGGTCTCTACATTGCATCTCACAGGATTTTTGCCAGGAGCATAACAGAGGGAAAGATTCTATACCAACAAGCGGCTTCCATCCAAGTCTGAATGCATCAGAGGAGATTGGAGCCATCACGAGTACTTTGTGTCAAAGCTGTTTCTGCCTGACTGAATCCGAAAATAAACACCTTTGCTCTCTGTCGTTACTGTTTCATTAACACCTCGGCCAAGTTCTTTGGCCAAAGAGACTGGATTTCAGTATGATGCTAAATTATTCCAGGCCAGTGTGTAACAACCCTTGATAATTTCATATGCTCTGTTCCTCTCTCCCAACTGCTGCATGCAGCTACATACACACACACACATACACACACACACACACACACACATGCATGCACACACACACACACACAGGTACACATACACCCATACCTCACATGTACACACACATGTAGACACACCAGGAAGAAGCATGTACAAATTAAGGACTGTGCATAAAATAAAAGGAAGGAAGGGAAAAAATAAAAGCAAAACTCAGGAAAGCTATTTAGGGCACCATTCCCATTGGGTTCTCAGCAAAGCAGTTTAACTGTAGTTAGTAAGTGCACAGTGTAATCTAATAAAAGGCATTTTGCAATATTAAGCAAAAAACATCTGGTACCCAGAATTCCCTGATCATTTTTAACTAGATGCAATATCTCTCTCTTTCTCTTTCTCTTACAGACATGTGAAAAATAGCCTAATAAGGATCCTTGTGGTAAAATCAGATGGAAAACGGGGAGGCAGAGCCGCGTCTCCAGCAGCTCATTCGGAGCGGCTCCTCCGAGTTGCACAATAATAATCAGTGCTGGCCCGGTGCCGCCGGATTATTTTGTATATTCATGAAGCTCCTCATCAGCCGTCAGGAGAATGTGCAGTAATCCTTGGATGAAATAAGGCCAATCAGTGGAATAATGAGGAAGGTAATATCTCCCAAGAGGCCTGGAGTGGGTTTTCATCAGACCCGGCAGTAACTCTCCAACTATTTGCTTTACAAATGCAGTCTTTGATCTCTGATTTGGGGAGTGGAGGGGGAGAACCGACCTGCTGGTGTATTGTCCAGCCTGCAAGGATAACAGGCTGCTGCAAAGGAGGACTGAAGGGGAGAACATGGCTTTTAAGAATCAGTCAGTTCTCGTTAACCAACACCCCACAGCCTTTTTATTTACTGTGCCCTAATATCTATTCACTTAACAGGTCAATTTTCAAGAGGTTTTCCCCCTCCCATCTTCCTTCTATTTATGCATGTGAACGATAACAAGCTTCCTGGATTCAGGAGGTAGTGGGCCTATATAAACACTTGCTCTGTTTTTGTTTCTGTCTTTTACTAGAAAACCATGAAGACTTTTGTTTTTGTTTTTGAGACAGGGTCTCCCTATAGCCCCAGCTGGCCTGAAACTTGCTATGTAGACCAGGCTGACCTTAATCTCACAGAGATCTACCTGCCTCTGCCTCCCAAGTGCTGGGATTAAAGGCATGCACTGCCATTCCCGGCCAGTGAAGACTTTTTAATGAACCTGCAATACCATTTCAGAGCTGTTAAATGCAGGGAGTTAAAGAAAGAAGTATCTCAATGATTTTTATTAATGCCTTATTTTGTCTTTAATCATGCCCCCCAAAAGCCAAAAGGGGTTCAGATGAAAGAAATACTTAAAGCACTTCTAGAGTTTTCTTTTCACAAAAGGAACCAAACACTGTCAGCTCGGCCGGTAAACCAAACACATCTGCTCTCGGTTGTGTCTGCTCCTCTTCGGAGACACAGACAGAAGCTCCCGCAGATCCCACACAGAGACATCCTTCTGGTTAGCGTGTGTGAAGGGGTACCATGGAAGAAAACGCCCCAGCTACTGTGTCGCCAGCATCCTTAACAAGGACTCGTGCACACATGCACCCCCTCCCCTTTCCCACCCATCTTCTTTATTCCCCAAGTGCTTTACTGTAATTCTTTTATCTCCACATGGGCATTTTAAGACAATTTCTACTTCACAGATTTTAGTTATTTCCTTTTTCTCTCTACGTAGCTGTTGAAATCACGTTTTGAATTAGTTGAGGAGACTGTGAGCCACCCACTGAATGCTGAAGCTGCGCTGTGCATCTGAACTGTACTTCTGTGAGAAAGAAAGAAAAAGGAGATGCCCCTAAGTGATCTACCCTCTTAAACGGCACACGAGACAAGTAAACGCATTTCTTCAGAGCAGCAAAACAAAAATGTCTCCTGAGTATCTCCTAGAAAAGCCGGACACATGCCGTCCTATCACATACCTCTTCTGGTATCTCATTTGTCCGTGTAGTTCTCAACAAGGGAGATTTAGCTTAAAGTTTAATATGGATTATTAAGCCTAAAATATTCTGCTCCAACAAGCTAGTAGAATGCCTTGATTATTATTAGTGATATAAATCTGTTTTTAAAAGACACTGTAAATTTTTGCATGGTATGTTATGAGAAACATTTGATTAATAAGGGTTGCCATTAGAAAAAAAATAATATATGAGCTCTTACTAATATTAAAAAACGAATAAGAAATTGAAGAAAATTTCAGTATATTAAAAGCACTTCTTTGAAAATTAAATATAATGAGGTGTACAATAAACAAGGTCAAACAAGTTAATTTGAAACGATGAAATGAGGTGAGAAGGAATTAAAGGAGATTGCTGGAACAGATTTATTCACTGGCGGTATGATGATGTCATTAACAAATGCTCCTGCTGCATTATGGGCAATTGACATTACCAGCAGCATAAATGGTCTTTGGAAAGGAGAGATTTCCTATTGCTCTCCTTGATGGGCTTATTAATTGTGCTCCCGAGCACCTTGGAACAGCCGGGAGGGTTTCCACGAAGACTTTGAAGCTCGGTAGCCTTCCCGCTCAGGCTTTCAGGACGAAGAGTCTTCAGCCCCTCAATTTGGTGCTGTGGATGGGGTGTTAGAATGAGACTATTTTAGAACATGTGAAAGAGCTAAATTTGACATTTGATTCACCCTCTTCTAGGATTTTAAACTGTGATGTAAATTAGTTTGAAACTGGTCTTTCTTCCATTTTCCCTTTTCAAAATGTAATACGGTTAAATGACAGAGATTAATTACTGAAGTAATTGCTGTTGGGAAGCAAAGGGACAGTTGGATAAGACGGCCTTTCTTGTGATGACCAAGTCTTTCTTGACAATTATGCTTAATTCCAACAATGATTATTCTGTGTGGCAAAGTCGACCCGCACAAGGGCATGCAGGCGTCGGTGTGTCCTCACTCACAGGAGCTATTAGAATGAGGTAATTATATTTGACTAGCTGCAGCAGCCCCCAGTCTCAGGAGACCACCTGGACTTCTGTCTGATGGACATGCAAAAGCCCCTCTGTCTGCCACCTTGTTTTCTGCTTCATTGGCTGGCCTGGGCTAACTCTGGGCTAACCCATGACTATGGAAACATGCACATGAACTGGGTCCTGAATCTTTCTGCTTGCCTCCCACACTCCCAAGTGTCCTAGGTGTAACTTCTAAAGACATCGCTGAAGAGCGGACTCAGATGGATCCCTCTATCTCTGCTTTCTGGTTCTGTCAGATATGTGGAAGAAGGTCACAGGAGGCACATAATAAAACTCTGGAATTCTAAACACTTGCACATTTCCTCATGAATTAATGCTGGGCCATCATAAAGAAACGAGGGGATGATCCTGAGGAAAAGGCTCCGGGATATTGACTACGGTAATTGGCCTGCAGATTTCACGAAGCCCTTTCCACCTTTGCCCCTCCTTATGGCTGTCTTCGTTTCGGCTAGTTCTCAGGACAGGATTACGATGTGCCATTAACATTAGCCTCGGCACAGTGTCTGGATGATTGGCCATGCCTCTTGTAAATGTCCCACATAAACCCTGCAGGCCATCACTGGCCACCGCCTGAGAGACAGCGTGTCTCCATCAGTCAGTTACTGCTAGGATTCCCGCAAGGAAGGACTAGAAGACACTGGGGCTGGAAAACCCCTGGGCTGTGAGGGGAGAGGTGCAAGAAATGGACAGTGAGGGACGTGGGACAGAAGGGCATCTCCTTGAGCAAATACTTGAACATGAATATTAAAAAGAAACAAAGCAGAAGGCCTTAGGCTGGCTTCAGCTGGCGACTGTTCATTCTTTGCAGTCATGCTGCGCTCACAGGAGCATCCGAGGAGCCATGCTTCTGTAAGGATGTCAGCAGTCTTCTGAGTGAGATCAGTGGAAAGAATAGACATTTGGTGGTTGAAGATGGTGGGAAATAGTGGGTCAGTGAGGCGGAAGTGGAAAAGGGGAAGACAGGAAAGGAGGTGGAGGGAGGCAGAGACGATGGATGGGGAGGACCAAGAGAAGAGAAGGGCAGGACTTCAGGCTCTGCTGCTCTTCCAGGTGTCGTTGCCAGTGAGACTTCATCCCTGAACCATAATCAACTTCCTTAATGAAATACGTAATTAACATATTATAATTGTAGTAAAGATGATTTTGACAGAAATCATTTTCCATATCTAATACTATGCTAATTTAATCTGTTCCTTACTCCCCGACATGACCTTTAGTGATTAAGTTTCACGGCAAAATTTTGTGTGTGTGTGTGTGTGTGTGTGTGTGTGTGTGTCTCTCTCTGTCTGTGTGATGGATTGATCCAGCATGGTTGGGCCCCTCTGTCGGTATGACTGTCATTCTCTTTCCCCTTAAAAATCCTTCCCAGACATGCAAGTCCACACGCACACACACACACACACACACACACACACAGAAAAGTGTTCATAAAACAGAAGATGTCATGTGACCTCTGAGAAGCTGACTAGCCACACATAGGGGAAGGCAGCGGTCAATAGCCCAAGTGAAAACAGCATATTTCCTTCTAACTACCTGTGTTCTGGATCTTGTATTGAGTCATGGGGGTGTGGCAGATGTTGCTACTATAATTAAAATAAAGCAAACCCATCAAATTATTTGGTTATCTAAGGTATGACTATAAGATGGAAGTATAAATAATGTATTAATTTTAACAAGATTTTTAATCGCATACTACCCTTAGTTTTGTACCTTATCAATGTAATTATGTTAGCTCAAAACAGCCTTACTGAATCATTTTAATGATCTAGCAGATACACATATAATTAAGGAGAAGTGGCTGAACTTCTTCCCTTCCTTTTGACAGCATGAAATCAGTTTCTTAAAGAGATCCGAAGAGTTTAATGAGGATTTGGAACACATGAAAAGCCACAGGCAATGGGACTCCAGGCTGATGTTTCTCAAAATTTCACTTCAGCTTATAAAAAGAAAGATAATGTGCAATGTCACCCAAAATACAGATGCATGAGTCATTTTAACATATAGAACATGCTCTGACCTAGTCTGTTCTGTTTAATCCCATCTTATCCCATTTAAAAACAGTGGTGATGGACTGGGGAGATGCTTCAGTCTTGGTAAAGTGCTTGCCTCGCTGGCCTGAGGATGTGAGTTCAGATCCCCAGAAAACATGTAAAAAGCTGGCCTGTAATTCCAGCGACGATGAAATGGGATACAGAGGCAGGCATATACCAAGAATCTCGCGGGACAGCTAGCCTGGTCAGCTTGATGGTTTCAGGCCAACAAGAGACCGTAACAAACAAAAAAGTGGAAGGTACCTGTTCTAGTTTCATTCTGTTCCTGAGGTAAAACACTCTGACCAAAGGCAACTTAAGAGAGGAAAGCTTACAGGTTGCAGTCCATCACTAAAGGAAGTCAGGGTGGAAACTGAAGCGGGAACCATGGAAGGCAACTGCTTGCTTTCTTATATGGCCCAGGACCACATACCCAGCGAATGGAGTCCCCCACCGTGGCCTGGGCCCTCCTACATCAATTAATAAACAAGACAGTCCTCCACAGACCAATCTGATCTGGGGAATCCCTCATTTAGACTTCTCTGCTCAAATGGTTTTTGGCTATGTCAAGTTGACAGCTAAAGCAAACTAGGATGGTACCTGAGGAGTAACTCTTGAGGATGTCCTCTGACCTCCAAGGGCATGTTCATACACACACACACACACACACACACACACACACACACACACACACGGTATTTGAGAGCAAGTAAGTAAATTTGACCACGTTATTATTTATTGTGAATTTTAATAAAAAGTCATTGACTGAAGCAGCCAAATTCTACGATGCTGCTTTTTTTGTTTGTTTGTTTTGAGACAGGGTCTTATGTAGCCCAGTCTGACCTGAACCCTCTATGTAGGTGAGGCTGACCTTGAACTTCTGATCCTCCAGCTTCCAGCTCCCAAGTGTTGGAACTTCATATGTGTGTCGCCATGCCCAGCTTCACCAGTACATTCTTTTTGCTTTGGCATAGGGTTAACTTATGTCCAATTCCTTCAATTACGGTTTTTAAAACGAATTCTTGTTGGGCATGGTGGCATGTTCTTTTAATCCCAGCATTTGGGAAGAGGCAGGTGGATATTTGTGGGACTGAGGCCAGCCTCATCTCCAAAGGAGTTCCAGGCCAGCTGGGGATACCGGGAGACCCTGTCTAAAAAATAAACAACAGCACAACAACAAAAACTTAAAAACAAAATTTTAAAAAGAGGAAAATATGTCAATTCGATTTTTCATTTTCACGCTCATTTTTATCATTTATGCTAATCTTTGTTTCCTCTTTGAATTTAAGTTGTTCTTTTATGTATTAATCCCAATCATCCTAAAGGACTCTTTCAGTATTTCATTTAGGCCACTGTGGCAGAAGCAAATTTTCTCAGACTTTGTTTATCTAGGAATATCTCTATTTTGCCTTCATTTTTTTGATGCAACAAAATATAGAATTCTGATTTGATAGGCTTTTCTGTCTTTATTTTTACTGTGCCATTCAATACAATATTGATTTTCATCATTTAAAGTCAATATTACCTGTTTATAATAATATTATTGCTGTTTTCTGGCTGTTTTCAAGATTGCATTTGTCCTTAACTTTGTGTTATGATGTGCCTAGGTCCAGATCTCTCTGTATTCATCCTACTTGAGATTTATCAAGCTTTGATCTGCACAATCATGCTTTTCAAAATTTGGAAGTTTTCCAACACTAATTTTTCAAAATCTTTACACAAACACACACATTCTCTCATTGTTCACCTCTGGAAATTTCTTTACACATATATGATAATTACCCAGAATAATGACATTTTAATCAATGATGATCTGAATATATAATAGTGGTCCCCAGCTTTCTATTGGTGAGTGATGCTGTAGCCATCTTAGTTGCTAAACACACTATTGTAATGTTCATTCAACAACAGAATTGCTTAACAATCCATTTCTCAGCACACACCCCATCATTCAGTGTTTCTCAGTGTGTTGGTAGATTCCACACGTTCCACAGGCCTCTGAGACACTGGGTCATTTTTCTTAAATCCAGCTGTATTATTTTATTATTAATAATAATAATAATAATAATATTATTATTATTATTATTATTTGGTCTTTTTGAGACGGGATGTCCCTGTAGCCCCAGCTAGCTTGGAACTCACTGTGTAGACCATGCTGGCCTTGAATGCACAGAAATTCGCCTGCCTCTGCCTCCTGAGTGCTGGGATTAAAGGCAGGCACCACCACACCTGGCTTCCTTGTATTCTTTTAACTGCATAATTCCTGTGGCCCCACCTTGGAACCCACTGATCCTTCTGCCTTGGTGCTATCTGCTGGTAATCACACTCAGTGAGTTCTCTGCTTTACTTATCATGCTTTCTGACTACCTAATTTCCACTTGGTTTGTCTTTTTCTCTAGTTAAGAGACTCATTTGTTGAATCAACACCATCGTATTTTTTTATACATAGTTTCCCTTAATTCATTGACTATACATACTCAGATGTTTTGAAATTTTGGTTACTAAATCCAACATCTGTATTTGCTTAACATCAGTTCCTTTTGGTTACATTTTTCCCTCTAACTATGGGTCATGTTTTCTTCTTTCTTAGCAGATGATGCGTAGTTGTTATTTTGAGACAGAGTTTTACCATGTATCCCAGACTGACTTCAAACTCTTATTTCTCCTGCTTCATCCTCCTGAGTGCTGAGCATAATTATAGGTGTGCGCCATCATACCCAGTAACAGTTTTCTTGCCTGCTAAAATAAAATAAAAAACATATTGTGTACCGTGGGTTCTGATTTTTTTCCTCATGACAGGTCCCTCCTTTTTAGTCAATTGCATTGTCATCAACTATGCTTCCGTCTTCCCTGTGCTGTGTGGCCACTGTTATTTCTGTTGAACTTCTATTTGTCTTAGTCATTATTTTTTTTAGCTCAGATCTATGGGATCACTTGTGTCTGAGAAGCTTAATAACGAGTCAAAAAATTGGCAGAGGCCATGCTCAAACACTACGTTGGTGTGATAGTCACCCTTGCAGACTGGTCTGGGTGTGGGTTAAAGAGCACGGAGTTGGTGCTTCCCCCAGGAGCCACTCTTGCTTCTCTCTTTCTGTTCCCTCAAGACTCCAGTGCATAGTCTCAGGGTTGCAGTTGACTATCAGCCCCGCATGTGGAGGGCTTGGCTCTGACCCTGCATGACTCTCATTTCCAGAGCATCCCACTAGGTTTATGCTGTTCTGCCTTTTGTCCTCCCTGAATCTATAAGACTGGGCTAGAAGAGCTCTGAGCTTTGCCCTGTCATCCCTTCCAAGTTCGTTGTATTTGCTGACATTGTCACCTCAAGTAAGCAACCCATTCAAAGTCCTCTGTCACCCTTTTCTCCCTGCTCCAGTCGCATGGCTGCTTGTTTTCCTAGCTAGTCCTGCCCTGGAAAAACCAACGTGCATAAACTGAGTAGGGGATAAGATGGGGACAGCCCCAGAAAAGGGAGTAGATGCTCCTACATCTTAAAAATAAATCGGATTTAGTCATTTTCATAATTAAATACATCTCAATTTGGTTTTTACACTTACTCTGTCCCCAGAGCTCTAAAACAGTTGCTTTGCCTGTGGTCATGTTTGTTCACGTATGTGATGGCTGGCCAACCTCTCCACATAACCATCCTCAGAATTCCCTCCAACAGAACAGAATCCAAAGGCATTCGTGACGTGAAAGAACAGAAGACCTTGAAAACCGTTCCCCAGTTCTAGCCTATTCCCTTCCCCCAAGGCCGTGCCAGAGCCCATATCTCTACAGCTGCTTAACTGCTGCCTTTGTGTGTCATAACATTGTGGTGTCCTAATACCTTGCCAGAACCCTAGGAACTCATTCTTCAAGAAAAAAATCATTTTTCACTTCCTACCAGCAAGGCCTGGAAGATTGAAAGTGCCTTTCACTCAGCCCCACCCATTACACAGGAAGATAAAATGAGCCAATATTTTTTCCATACTTATAGAGACAACATAAATTATGTCATCTTAAGAAACTGCATCACCTACTGTCTTACATGAAAGTTTTATCTTCTTGCATGTTTTCTTTTTAAAATTCAGTGATATACAAGGATTTAAAAATTGCTTCATAGAATATAGCATCATGGTGCGTACTTTGATGGTGATCTGGCAAGAGAGGCAGGAATAAAGATAGGGAAGAGTTATGTCCCCAAACATGATGAAATGCGCCTGCAGAGAAAACAACCATACATCACAGGATTTTATTTATTGACAAATTAATTCTCAATAAGTATAATTCATCTGCTTAACATTAAAAGCAACTAAACTTTTATAGCTTTCCACATTAGACTTTTCATATAAGTAAGTTGACAAATGAGAAAAAAATGTTTGGTTTGACTATGTATCTTGATTTTATATTCAGATATATGGTAAATATAACTATAGATAAAACACCAGAAAGACAAGCACTCAGAGAAATTGGGAGCTGGCATTGCAGGATCTTCATTTTTCTTCTTTTCCTAGAATGTCAAAGTAAGATAGAATAATTGAACATTCTGCAAATTTGTAAAACAAATAGATTTCAGCTAATTCCTAGGGAGACGGCTATAGCTGAGATTTTTTTAAAAAATGAATACAATTTAATTTTTTATTTTTAATAATTTATTTTATTACTTAGTTCTTAGACAAGTTCACACATGTACACAGTACACACCTACCACAGCTCTCACCTCTCACATCCATACCATGCAATCTAGCCTATCTTCCCCCAGATCTCTCTCTCTTTCTCTCCTTCTCTCTTTCTTACGTATGTCAACTCATATTGTTTTGTGAACCACTGAGATTAACCAGGGCTGTCTATTTAAGGTGGTGTTTGGAGGCACACAACTAAAACCTGAAGTTCTCCCTATACCGGGATCTATCATTAGCCAACAATATGGAGGTGAAGAGTAGGGCCCTGTCCTTGACTGATTATTGATAGGGCCAGTCTTGAGTGGGTCCCATGTAGGCAATTATAGCTCTTATGATTTAATAATTACACTAGTTGTATGGAGTCTTGAGAATGACACTTTATATTCTTCCATGTTTGGTTTGTATTTGGCCATTGAAAGTTGTTTGAGTCTGTATCAATAACTCACCTACTTAAGTATAAATTTACTTGTATTAGAATATTTTGAAATATATAATAACTCATACTCTTTTGAAATTATTGCTTACAAAAGATACCATTTGTTCTGATTTTCTTCTGTTAAAACACATTCTTTTTTTAAATTTATTTTTATTTTATCTGTATGAGTGTGTTGTCTGCATGTACGTAAGTGCACCTGTGTCATGTATTGCCTGCAGACGACAGAAGAGGGCACTGTATTCCCTGGAACTAGAGTTACAGACACTTGTTATCCACCATGTGAGTGCTGGGATTTGAACCTGGGTCTTCTGCAAGACTAGCCAATGCTCTTAACTACTGAGCCGTCTCTCCAGCCCCTAAAGCATATTTTTAGGAAAGGGAGGTCACACAAATTTTAGTGAGGACCAATATTTGGGTTTTTGGTTTCAAGGTTCAGAAGTAGGTCTTGATGTCCAGGGTGCTAAGTTGTAAAGGGAAGGCTTAAAATTTTCATCTTTAAAAAACTATGGCCCTCATGAACGACCTGTTCTAAGAATCTCATGGTGAAGATAGGAGAATGTTCCCTGCATTCGCTGCTCAGGATATAGGAAAATGAGAACCTTTGGAGAGGTCCTGATGGACAATGGCTCATTCCCAGGCCTGGGGAAAGAATTATAAGAGATCACATCTATCCACCTTCTAGTATTTCATGCCAACCCACATAGCATAAGTCCAGAGCAATTTCCAGCGCCTCTAAAAGATGTGGATACTATTCTTTCCACCATTCCATCCATCCACCCCCATGGATATGCCATATGACAAGAAAGAAAAGTTAGGAACTTCACTAAACTCTGCTCTTCCTGCATTTGTATTTGTGCAGCTAAGAAGGCTTGTGTGTGAAATTCTTCCCACATTTAAACATTTTCAGATGACTTGGGTGTTTCATCCCATCATGGAAGGCATTGTCAGTCTTTGCACTGAGGCACCTATGCTATGTGTGAAATCCTTCCCACTTTGAAAATGTGTTTTGAATAGCTTGAGAGGTTCGTTCTTAGTCGGGAGACACTGAGCATGCCAGTCTTTGAACTGAGGCACTCACACTGCTATGCATGTGGGGCTCTTGGCTATGGGCTCTTTAACACATATTGCTTCATGGACTTGAGGGACGAATAAAATTATGTAAACCCAAACTTGATTCATCGGGAAGACTTCCCAGAATTGAGGCACAATGGAAGTGATGAAAAATAATAAATGAAAAATCAGTTAATATCTTGAAGGAGAAATGCACAGCTCTCCATTCCTCAGCCACAAACTCTACCTTGGAAATTGTGTGTATATGTGCCAGCCAGTGTGACTTAGTGACGACGAGAACTCAACAATTCTCTCTTTTAAAAATAGCTGATAGATGAGGCAAGGAGATTTATCACTTTTTAATTAAGCTCATGTCAACTTGTGAAGTTTATTTCAGTACGAATCTGTTGACCAAAGTCTTTTTGAAGAAACTGCCCCTCTTGAAGCTTAAGTATTCATGGAAAATATCGCAGTTAGTGTCTGCTGCTCTTTGGGCTTAGCCACCACATTTCAACCAGGACTGGCAGCACAGTTTCCTATTTGCCCAGCATATTTATGGAAATGAGTTCAAGATCAATCTTTGTTAGTTTGAATTCCAGAGCCACTCACTGCCCTGAGGGGGAAAAGAAGAATGCTGACATAAATCTTGTAAGACTCCACCTCAATGCTCAACACAGTGCACCTACAACCTTACTCTTACTCCAGGTTTGGAATGCAGAGGCCACCAAACATGGCAAGCTGTATCACTGATTAAGTGGAAATCAAAACTTCAGATTGTGGTCCTTATGGCCAGGAGCTAAAAGTGTTTCTTCTAACAATTAAAACCTGCATTATATTCTGAAAATAATTATGAATGTGACTCAGGAGAATTGGGGCAATGGGGAACAAAGAAAAAAGTGTTTTCCAAACCAGTCACCAAATTTAAAAACTTTGGAAGTTAAAGGCCTAGGGAGATGGCTTAGTTGGTAAGGTGTTCCCATGGCAAGCATGAGGACCTGAGTTGGGATCCCCAGCACCTACATAGAAAGCCACCCATGGCAGCTCACACCTGGAATCCTAATGTTGGGATGGTGGTGGAGATGGATGGAATCCCTGGGGTTTGGTGGTCAGCCAGTCTAATTGAATTGATGAGCTCAATCTAAGCTCAGCAAGACACAGTGTCTCAAAAAAAAAAAAATGGAGAACTGAGAAGGACACTTGACATTGACCTCTGGCTTCTACACTTACCACACGTGCACATACACATGGTAAATTCCAGAAACTGTTGATGAAAGTGCAAAGGTAGGCTAGGAAGAGGAAGAAGCACCCCACATTTCCATTATTTCCCTTGGAGCACATACACTGAGGCAGGAGTATAAGAGCATGAATGATGAGTTGGAGTTGGTGGGCTTAGTGAAGATACTGAGGTGGGCTGTCTTTCAGACTGTATGTGCCAAACTCAGCACCGTGAGGTTGCCCAGTTCATCTTCCTATCTGTACTCCAGCCCTGTTCTGAACACCAAAACGGGAAAGAAAGAGAGCAGGAGGGAAATTCATCTGCAGTCCAGGTCGTAGGTTTGGGCAAGGCTCCCCATGGCAGGCAGAGAAATATGCTCAGGTCTTCAAGTGGTGAAAGTGTTTATGATCCCAGAGGAACTGTGAAAAAGAACGGAAGGCAGAAACATACAGCTTTGGAGGATGACGGACAGGCTATCCTTGGAAAAGGCTTAGAGAAGTCATCAAAGGGGATCCTGCTGGGACTCTGTTTCCGTAGGGGGAAGGGGATGAAATCATTTAATACCACCAAGGTGCTCAGTGTTACTCTGCCTGAGTTCAGTTACCAAACACTGCATGAGAAACGTCTCCAGTTCATATACCCAGTCACACCCATTCCCTCTGCTGTGAGGTCTACCTGATCCTTGTCCACTTAAATGACTTGATTCTGCTGGAATCTCAACAAGGCTCTCACTGATGCCTTCTTACTTCTTCGTAGTTGAATTGGCCTTTTGAATTGGAAGCAGCACTTGAGCATCTAGTGGGAATTATTTCAGATCTGGGTAGGCATAACTGTGATCTGAATTTCCTACATATTCTCAATTACTTTCCATACTGTGTGTGTGTGTGTGTGTGTGTGTGTGTGTGTGTGTGTGTATGCTTAAGCACAGGTGTACACATGCGTGCAGAGGGCAACCTTAGGCATTCTTCCTTGAAAACATTCACCTTATTTTTGAGTCAGGGTCTCTCATTTTTCTGGAGTTCACATTTTAAGCTAGGATGTGAGGCCAGTGGACACACACACACACCCCATTCCCCACCCTTGGTTCAGTTCCTGGGAGGCCCTGGGTTCTGAGGTCAGTAAATTTCACAGGGAAGCTCCCCATGGAGCCCCCAGATCTGTCTCCCAGTGCTGGGAGTACAAGCACACTCCAGTACATCTGGTTCTTTATATGGGTTCTGAGGGTCAAACTCAGGCACTTGTGCCTGCAGTGCAAGCACTTTACCAACTGAGCCATCTTCCCAGCCGCCCTACTTTGCAGTTTTGAACTGGAGTAGCTCAACAGCCTTTGCATGAGTCTCTGCCTGATGGTCCACAGCAACCTCCACCTGCTCTTGGGACTGTGTTGGAGTGTACACAAACTCACTATAGATAGAAATTATTCTTGGGACACCTGAAAGCGTACTTATCCATATGTGATTCCACCTCTCAGGGGTGACAAACGACTGTTTCTACATTAAGCATTGAACATTTGAATTGTCTAGAAGCAGCAAGCACAGACATAGAAGGGTAGAATTGCATAGCACACTGTTATTAAGTCCCAAATGGACAATTGCAAGAGCAGAATTTTTGTGTGGGGTTAAGATGTAGACCAAGGCAGCAAAGGAAAGTTCAGATCAAACGAGTACACTTGAAATTGGTGCTTCGAAGAGACTGATAACCTTCATGGAGCAGAGTGGAGGAAATGGGCATGTTGGAATTCACCTTGAAATGTTGAGGTCAGAACAATTCAGAACTCTTTCAAGTTCTTGCTCTTTTAAGAAGTGGAAAGGGAAGGGGAAAGTGAGGTGAGCAGCTCCAGGGTAGATCAGGAATCTGGACAATTCAAGTTTATTTAAAATGAAAAATAAAGAATTATAAGCCTGTAGTTGCAGGCTGTAGGTTGTGCTCACCTTCACACAACACACACACACACACACACACACACACACACATGCACACACACCCCATTTCCTCACCCTTTGTTCAGCTCCTGGGAGGCCCTGGGTTCTGAGGTCAGTACACTTCACAGGGAAGCTCCCCACGGCCTCATCCAATCATGACACCCTACCCGGGATTTAAAGCACAGCAGCATAATTAAAAATGTCACTATTATTGCAGGATGCCTTCTTTACTCCGGAGCAGGTGGAGCTGGGGCCCCGGGGCAAATGAGTACTTTCTTGTTGTTGTAATATGAAAGAGGGTTTTATTTTTAACATATTATTATGACTGAAGGCATTTCATTAAAATTGATCAGCCAGGTTTAATGCAGGATTGACTGCTGTGAATTGGTGAATTTACCTTAAAGAAAAACCAATTTGTGTCAAAAAAAATCTCCCAACCAATCATTCAAGCAGACTCTAGAAGGTAAGTTGCTGTACTGATGATGAGTGAAACAGAGGGATCTGGTTAAATCCCAGGCTTCTAATATGGGAAGCCTGTCGGTGCCATGGGGACAGAGTTACGCAGGGATTCCTCCTCACTGAAAGATGACACCTTGTCCTTCTGCCACTGGAGTGTCCTGGGTGAGGCACTGCTGGGAGGAGCACCTGCTGAGGCTGTGCCCTGTGAGGACAGCAGCAGAAGGCAAGGTCAGGCCTCAAGCAAAGCCAGGGGATACAGAGTGACAGCGACTTTCCTTCACTCACTCAGGATGAGACATGTGCCCCTGCCGATAGGACTCATAGCATTGGAAACTTGGAAACTGTAAATGAATGTAAAGATCCACCCTGCTGCTATTTGCTTTTGCCTTTTTTTAATTGATTTTTTTAATGTTAGAATATTTTTATTATTCCAAAGAGAGGAAATTTTTAACACATTTTTCCAGAAATAACCTGAAGCAGTTTACATAAAAATATATATTCAATGAAGTTTAAGGGTAGAAAGTAGGAACAAGAAATCAAAGACCAAAGCTGGGCATAGTGGTGCACATCTTCAATCCTAGCACTTGGGAGGCAGAGCCAGGCAGATACCTGTCAGTTTGAGGCCAGCCTGGTCCATATAGCAAGTTCCGGGCCAGCTGGGGCTACAGGGAGACCCTGTCTCAAAAACAACAGAGAAAACAAAAACAAAAGCCAAAGCAAAGACCTAAGGATTTGCCAACATGGGGTCAACTTTGGTGGAATAATGAAGGGTTCCTTCAGTTCTCTTCTTTGTTGCTGTTGTTATTGTTGTTGTTTTATTAACCCTATCCAGTTTATTGGGCTGGCTAATAGAGCATAGGGTGGGGGTGTATTTACAGAAGGGTGGGCTTCCCCCCATTTACAACTGCACTGGAAAGTCCATACTCAAACATAGATCTTGTGATTTCCCGACAGCAGCACAAAATGGTGAGAGAGGTGCCTCGTGGCCTCCTCAGCTTATATATCCTTAGGCCCTCCCCCACATGCAGCTAAGGTCAACTGATTGGGTGGGAGAGGTAACTGACTCCCCCTCGACTCCTTGATGAGTGTGGGAAGGAGGTGTGACTGTAGCTTGCTAGCATAGTGGTTGGAGGACACTTCCAGTTAACACCCCATCCCTTCCTCCAGTTCTTACATTTTTTTTTTTGCCGACCCTAAGCCTTAGAGGGGGTGGTAGGTGTGGGATGATCTTCCTCCCATTGTGGCAAGGCACTGAACTTTTGGGTCTCTGCATCACCTGTTTTTTGTGGACTGTTGGCCCATTTCAGTGGAATTCCATGTTTTAAAATTGATTTTTTTTTTTTTTTTGGTTGTTACCTATGTGTATGAAGGTGCCTGGGGAGGCCAGAACAGGGTGTCAGATTTCCTGAAGCTGGAGTTATAGGTGGCTGTGAGTTGTGTGGTGTGGGTGCTGGGAACTGAACCAGGGTCCTCTGACTGCAAGGGCAGTCAGCATTCCTAACTGTTGAGCCGTCTCTCCAGCCTCTGCTTTTGACTTTTCATTAAAGACTTCTTTTATTTTTTTCTTCCTCTTTCTTTCATTTTCATTTTCTCTTTTTATTTTTATGAGACAGGGTCTGTGTATGCAGCCCATATTGGATTCGAACTCAAGACTGTCTTGTCTCCATGTCCTGGGTGCTGGAATTATGGGTATGCACCACCATGCTCAGATAGTTTTTATTTTTACTTTTCAATTTAGTTTCATGTCTCATCCTGGACACTCATATATAAGGGAGAATCCCATAAAAAAGGACATATATCTTGTACAGAAAAGTTCAGTGTGAGTTTAATATCTCAAAGGATATTTCTTAATATATTAATGTACCACAAATTCTTATATTTCTCAATGCTTACTCTGGAAACATAAGTTTCCTAAGAGCTCTTACAGGTTCTGAATTCTTGTATACTAAAGACATAGATGTTGAGCTGACAAGCATTTTACAATCTTCTAAATAATTTTGTGCTGTTTTAGTTTTGAATTTCTTAAAATTTTAAGTGTTTCTTTTTCTGATGTTTAATGTAAATTTTTTCAGCATTTGTCTTTATTGAATTTTAGCAAATTTCATGCATCTTAATCATATTTAGATCCCATTTCCTATCTGCACCCCTCCCAGCCTACCAACAAGATTTCATGTATTTTTTCATATATGTTAATGTATATAGAGTCAAGTTTGTGTACCCATATGTCCCTTGGTGTGAGTTCATCCACTGGAGTTTGATCAGCCTATCTATCATCACTCCCTTAAGGTAGACCAACCTCCCTCACCTAAAGGTGATCAACTGCCAATAGTTCTTCAACTAGGGTTGGGCCTTCTGCTCATTTCCCCAGCTCTATGTTGGGTTTTACCTGATTGAGTGTGCGTGATTGATTTTTCTCCCTTAGTGGCTTGCAAAGTGTCCTCCAAAATTATGAGAGCTGGCCTTCAGAGAGGAGGTGTCCAGGTCAGTCCAGCTCCCTTGCTCCAAACCCTGTGTCTGAAGTCCATCCTGTCTTCAATAATAGGGTCTTACCTTCAAATTCTGGGAGGTAATCAAGGCCTGTGGCAACAGCCTGTGTTATTTTGAGAGTTTCTTAGACTACCTTAACCAACACCTGGAAGGGAGATTTTTGAGAGTGAATGTCTTTTCATGAATGCAGTAAAAACTTTAGAATAGAAACAGAACATGGGATTTTGTAAAGCGCTAACAGCTGAGGTCCATAGATTGGACAGGTCCTCACCTGCCATGTCTCAGTAGTAGATGAAGAATTGTGGTCTAGTTTTAATGACATTAGACCCATGTGAATTTGATCTTTAAATTAGGTATGTCAATATTTTACATCCATATGTTATACAAACTAAATGCACATTATTACATATCATATGTATTAGTTACTTTTCTGTTGCTGTGATAAAATGATATGATCAAGGCAACTTATAAAAGAGTTTCTTTGGGCTTATGGAGTTCATAATTGGGAGGGGGGCAGGGCAGCAAGCTGCAGGCATGGTGGCAGGAGCTGGAAATTGAAAGCTCCTATCTTCAATGACAAGCCTAAAGCAGAGAGAACAGACTGGAAGTGGGGCAAGGCTATGAACTCTCAAAACCCACTCCTAGTGACGTGCTTCCTCCAGCAAGCCCCACCTCCTAAAATTCCTTGATCTCCCTAAACAGTAGCACCAACTAGGGACCAAATGTTCAAGTAGTTGAACTTATGGAATACATTTCTTAGTCAAACCACCTGTCCTAGTTTGTTCCTCCATTGCTCTGACAAAACACTCTGACCAATACCGACTTAGGGAGGAAAGGGTTTATTTGGCTCACATCTCCCAGGTCACAGTCCATCAGGGAGCCCAGGGTAGAAACTCAGGGCAGGAACCTGGAGGCAGGAGCCAAGGCACAGGCCGTGGAGGAACACTGCTTACTGGCTTGCTTACCTGGCCCCTGCTCAGCCTGCTTTCTCATGCAACATAGGCCCACCTTCCCAGGGGTGGTACCACCCACAGTGGATTGGACCCTCCCACACCACTCAACAATCAAGGAGATGCCCCATGGACATAGCCACAGGCCAGTCCAATGAAGGCAATTCCCCAATTGAGGCTCCCTCAACCCAGGTGTGTCAATTTGACACTAAAGCTAGCCAGCACACCACCCCATCATACATAATTTAATAGTGTTTTCAATATATATTATACACATGTGTTTTTATGTTCATATATATGATACACATGTTAAAAATGGATATGATCATATAGAAAATTAAACAATTGAAATGAAACACTTTTCAGTATCATGGCCATTTTTTTCCAAAATTATATGGTTATGAAGACATTACTTTGACTTTAATTAAGATTCTGGGCTGGAGAGATGGCACAGTCATTAAAGGCTAAGGCTAACAATCAAAACATTGTAGTTGTGGCACAGTCATTGGTGGGCCTGGTCTGATCTCCTTGCTATCTTTATCAGCTTTCTGAATAATTTTAAAAAGGTTATGGTCAATGGGCTGGTAATGAGTCCCACTAGGACAGCTTCCATGGTCCACCCCATGCCTGTGTCCTTCCTGCTCCTCTGTGTGTAGACTGGAAGCTGTGGAGATGGACATGCTCTTCTCTTGTCCCAGGAGAGCACTGTAGAGAAGCTCCTGTGCAGAGCTCTGATGTATCTTGCCCTCTAAGAGATAAGATCTTCAATTATAGTCCATTAGCAGAAGTCTCAGGCCATTTACATTTGGCTAAGGAACTTTTCCCCAATGGGTCTTTTGAAAGGAGTTTCCTCATGCTTGAGATGATAAAATAAAAAACCTTATTTTGTTTTCTATGATGTCATCATTTCCATATGCGACTCTAGTGACCATGTGTGAGACTGGGACAAATCTGGCCCCCTGAACATTGCAGAACAAGGACTAGAAGATCCTGGGCCTTTCCATGCTGCACCATACTGCTAAGTTAAACAGCATGGAGGCCAATGAAGGCCTTGTCACCAGAAGAAACAAGTTGCCTTATTGTTTAAGGGAGTTTGTATTAGGGTTTTCTTTGTTGGGATAGAAAGACTCTGACACATTAATTTGCTTAAAAGGGCCAAAACCAAGAATATAAACCTTGGCATTCAATGGGGCTAGACCTAGCTAACATTTATGGAGACTTAGTAGCAGAGAAAAGTGCTTGTAACTTTTATGTCATTCTTAGAGGAAAGCTAGTTTCCTATGTGATAAACTTACAGTTCAATGAACTTGGTTGGTGATAAGAAGAAGTTGTAAGATGGAGACTCTAATCAAGTGTGCACAGCAGCATGATCTCATGTGTGGGTACAAAATGCATAAGAGTTACTGACAGTGAAGCACTGCAATGTCCCCAGGGCAACTTCCAAGGCTTTAGACCTAGGTGACCAAGTAAGGCAGGTAACTAATCGAAGCAGAGGACCAAGGTGAAATAGCTGGGAACAGATCCAGTGACTGATTCTAGAACTTGTGCTGTCAACACTGAAGAGGCCCACACAGCAGGTCAAGAAGTCATGGGCAAATTTATGTGAGTCTATGCACAGAGCTTGAGGAGAGACATCTGGCAACTGTACTGAGAAAGTCCTTTGTGTAAGATTTAACTAGCCTATCTAAGAATGCTCTTCAGGTGTGCATCCAAAAGAACACAATTTGAATGAGAAGTGTCCCGCATAGGGACATACACATTTGAACACTTACTCAGTTGATGGCCCTGGTTGGAGAAGGTCATGGAACTTTCAAGAGGTATTACCTTGCTAGAGGAAGCATGTTTCACTGAGGCAGGCTTTCCCATTTCCAGTTTGCCCTCTCTCTGCTTCCTGCCTGTCCTTGATGATGTGAGCTCTCAGCTTTCTGCTTCAACTGCCTCCTGCCGTGCCTCCCTTGCGGTGATGGACTCTTATCCCTCTGGAACTGCAGGCCCGAATAAATGCTTCCTTCTGTAAGCTGCCTCGATCATGGTGTTTTACCACAGCAACAGAAAAGTAACTATCAACAATCAGATAAACCTGAAGAGGTTGGGATATTCAAGTTCATTTATTATAAGAAAATAAATTGAAAAAAACCCAAGAGACTACTGTTTTTAGATTGGAAAGTATATAGTTTGAGCTTTCAGAGGCAAAGTTTGCTTCTTAGAGAAATAGTAATTAATTATAGCCCATAAAGATAGGCGTTTCCTTTGAGCCTCATTCGGTGTGCCGGCACATTCTGTGTATGAGTATTTCTGTTCTTCACTCACTTAAAAAAACGTCTGTTCTGCCAGGTGTGATAGCACACACTTTCAGTCCCAGTGCTTGGGAGGCACAGGCAGGGGTCTCTCTGTGGGATCGAGGCCATTCTAGCCTACTTAGTAAGTTCCAGGCCAGCTAGGGCTATAAGGAGACCCTGTCTCAAAGACACAAACAAACCGACAGCATTTTCTGTTCTATTGTGGAAACTGATTTATCCCATGTCGATATTAGTTGCACCCTTTTTATTTTAATGTTAACATTCATGTTTGGTTGTTAAACTTTAATTTGTTTAAAAGTCAAATGAAAGTCTGAATTTACTATGTAATATTAAACAATATTCAACAGCATTAAACTATAGTAATATTATTAGCATTATTAATATTAATTAATGTTGATAGTAACAATATTAAACAAAAGTTGATGGATTTTATACATGCCATAACTAAATAACTGTACATTTGTTATGAAAATATATGTTCACTACATAAAACGAGAAGATAGAATGAAACAACAGCTAAAATAGTAAAGTCCATTCAAGGGAGCCGGAAAGATGGCACAGCAGTGAAGAGAACTTGCTGCTCTTGCAAAGTACCCAAGTTTAGTACCCAGCACTCACATGAGATGACTCACCACCATCTGTAGCTCCAAAATAGGAAATCCAATTCTTCTGGCTTCCATGGGAACTAACACATGTACACCCATACACTGACAGACAGATACACATACATATACACATAACTAAAAATAATACATTTTTAAATTTTTTATTTTTATTTTTTATGTGTATGAGTGTATTGTCTGCATGTATGTGAGTGTGCCCATGTTGTACAAAATACACATTTTTATAGAAAGCCCATTCAAAGGTCATCCAAAGATCTAAAGATCTTCACTGATGACACTTGTACTGACTTAAAATTATGTATCTGTATACGGATCAGGATCATGCAGTTGGATGACTCATTTAGTAACCTGCTCTTTTACTCAACTAAATCTAGAAACTCATGTATAGTATACTATGTACAGCCAGAAAACAGTCTTTATCTTATTCAATCTTCTAATATTAGAAATTTGCTTGTTTCTAAATTTTAGTTTTCCTAAAGTCTCAAAGGTTATAAAATTCTTCTGATCAAATATTTAGTATATGCGTAATTAAGCCCAGAAATCAACTATTCAAGGGGGAGTTTAAAAGTAAAATTGAAGACCTGTTTTGAAAAGTTTTGATAGTTACATAGTCATGGACCATTTTTGGTTCTTTTTGAATGTTAGCTTATTACTTTTCCAATTTTAAGATGGAACAATTCACATTTTATATTAATACATAATCTATATTTGTATATTACAACTGGCAGTTCCTTTTCCCACATTATAGTTTATCTACATGGTTTCTGGATTTTGTTTAGTATGCTCTGTGACACAGTCAAATCTACAGACATTTGAAATTATTTCATTTTCCCCTAGAAAGAGCCTCTAATTTAAACTAGCTTTAATACAAACGCCTGTTTTCTGCTTTATAGTGGTTTGATTTCCTGTGAGCTTTTGTATTATTTTATTGTTAATCACCGTTTTTATTGTTTTGAATGTTCTTAGCTGATTTCAGTCAACAAGTTTGTGTTTTGTAGACTATCACATGAAGGAATGGTTGTGTTGGTTTTCTTTACCAATTTTTATAACATGCGTTTTCACACCGGATTGGTTAGAAAGCCAAGCACATTTTGATCTTGTCAGTTTTTCACAGCTCTTCTCCTGATGAACCAGCTCTTAGATATATTCAGACCATTCTTCTGCAATTTTCCCTGAGCTTGGGATGGGGGCGGTTAATGAAGATGATTTTTCACCCAATGCATATGGACAACACTAATTAGACTCAGGGGGTTATCAATAATAACAACCAAAAAGAAAGATGTGAAGTTGGGAGGGAGACAAGGTGGGGCCTCTAAAAGGAGTGGAGGGGAATAATGACGGGTGGATATAATAAAAATAACTTCTATGAATGGTGGAGTAGAGGGGAATAATGACGGGTGGGTATAATCAAAATAACTTCTATGAATGTACAAAAATTTTAAAGAATAAAAATTCTTTAAAAAATCAAGCATACAGTATAAAATAATGGCAACAAAGGTAGGTGTTACCAACTTATTCTTAACTTCAATAAACTCTTATAATGTTATTTAATGCAATACCGTATTGCCTGTTGGTTTGAAATGACTTCTTTTCAGCTTAATAAAATATCAGCACATTTCAAGTTTATCAAGCATAAGTATCAAATGTTATAGAGTTTTCCATTATTTATCATCATAATTATTAGTTTTTCTCTTCTCACTTACTGGTATGCTGAATCATGAAGATCAATATTTGGATTTCAAAGCACTTCTGAGTTTCTGGAATAAATCCTATTATACACAACCTTTATTTCTACTAGTCTTCTAAACCGTCTCAATCTAAGGAAGTCTAAGGAATTGCCCAGATAATGATTGTAGGTTTCTGTCTCAATTGTAAAGTATTCTCTCTCTTTGATAACTTTGGCCAAATCTAACCCTATTATAGTTACTTTAGTTGCTTTTTGATAATTATTATTATTATTATTATTTTAGTTTTTGAGACAGGGTCTCTTTGTAGCCCCAGCTGGCCTGGAACTCACTATGTAGACCAGGCTGACCTGGAACTCACAGAAATTCACATGCCTCTTCCTCTCAAGTACCAGGATTAAAGGTGTATGCCACCATGTCTGGCCTATGGTAATTAATATTTAACAGAGAAATTTAATTAACAGCTATAAATATATAAACATTGCTAAATCTCATACTTGTTTTAATGTGTTCTTAATCTTAATTTTATGCAAATTTGAAAACTTTATTTATTTATTTATTTATTATACAGGAAAGAAGTTAATGTTATTTTATTATTTTATTTTTGTATGTATTAAGACAACATAGCAACAAAACTTTATTTATTTATTATACAGGAAAGAAGTTAATGTTATTTTATTATTTTATTTTTGTATGTATTAAGACAACATAGCAACAAAACTTTATTTATTTATTATACAGGAAAGAAGTTAATGTTATTTTATTATTTTATTTTTGTATGTATTAAGACAACATAGCAACAAAACTTTATTTATTTATTATACAGGAAAGAAGTTAATGTTATTTTATTATTTTATTTTTGTATGTATTAAGACAACATAGCAACAAAACTTTATTTATTTATTATACAGGAAAGAAGTTAATGTTATTTTATTATTTTATTTTTGTATGTATTAAGACCATGTAGCTCAGGCTGGCCTTGAACTCATCATGTAGCTCAGGCTGTCCTTGATCCTCCTTCTACCTTCCAAGTGCTGGAATTGCAGGTGTACATCACCATGCCTGTAACTTTAAAATATTTTATTTATTATTATTTTTATTTTATGTGTATGAGTGTATTGTCTGCTTGTATATAAGTGCACCCGAGTCATACAATACCCATGGAGGTCAGATGAGGGCATCAGATTCCCTTGGAACTGGAGTTACAGATGGTTGTTAGTTGTCATGTGGGTGCTGGGATCCAAACCTGAGTCATCTGCAAGAGCAGTCAGTACTCCTAACTGCTGAGCCATCTCTCCAGTCCCGCATGCCTGTAACTTTAAAAGAAGTGTGTGAGAAGTGAATCTAAAAGACTGTCCTTACTTTTATATTATTTGAGCTGTAATTCAGTTATAAATTGTTTTATATTTAACCTGTTTGTCTTCCTTTATGTTAGGTTTATTTTGTTTCCCTTTAACTTGTTGATTTGACTGTTTAGTTTTTTATATGCATCTAAATTTGAGATTAAATTAAAAATGAGAGATTAAAGCCAGGGATGGTGGTGCATGTCTTTATTCCCAGTACTCGGAGGCAGAGGCAGGCAGATCTCTGTGAGTTCAATGCCAGCCTGATCTACATAGTGAGTTCCAGGCCAACTGAGGCTACAGGGAGACCCTGTCTCAAAAAGACCAAAAATAAAAGAGAGATTATGGTACTTTGGATTAGCATGTTAGTATGGTACTGTCTGCATTCAGACATATATGTTTATTATTTCTACACGTCCTACAATTGTTTTTCTTGATCACTTACATGCAGCAGTAGTTTGCCAACCCCAAGAAGCAAGAGTCACACATCTGTAACCACACATGCAGGAGGCTGAAGCAGGAGAATTATTAGGAGCTTCAGGCCAGCCTTTGCTACATGGTGAGAACCTGTCTAAACAAAACAGAACAAGACAAGCATCAAGGTAAGAGTTGTCTAGGAGATCGATTTTACCCTGTTTAAATGTTTACTGTTTCTACATTTTTTGCATGTGTGGTGTGTTTGTGTGTGTTGACAATGAAATCTGTATTTGGATGATATTTTGTGTCATAGTACATGATATAAATATTTAAATGAGCCCTCTGGAGGTTGAGATGAGCAGGAATAACTTGGTTGAATCCTCTTGGCTGCATTACTTTGTTCTATGTATTTAAACAATAACTATTTTATTTAATATCTTTCCTCTTCCTTTTTTTCTGTCCTCGAATAGATGATCATTGAATCTCTCCTCTGCAATAGGCACGGTTGGTTGGTGTGAGGCAATGAAGACTGCCCAGATAAATAAAAGCAGCTTTTAGGAGCCTCCAGTCTGAACGGACTCCTGTCAGACGAAAGTAGGCGTTCAGGTGTCCTTACTTTGGACCTTTACCAACTTCACAGTACTCTTGATAGTGCTCTCTCTATGCACTCATCAGCTGCTCTTGGTAAAGTGAGTACCCTTTCTTGGTGTTGTCAATGCTCCTTTCCAATCTTTTCAGGTTGGAGGGCCGAGAATGAAATCCTGCCATGATTTCATTCCAGGAGGCTACAAGAAACAAGAATGATCTGACATACAGTTAATTCAGATGAAAAGTAAGAACTGGCCATGTAGATGTGGTTTTGAGTCTTTGAAAATTCTCAAACATTGTTGGGTAAGAGTAGGTTTAAGAGGAGGTGTTCAGAGAAGCTTAGAGATGGCTGCTACAGTGAGCAGCTCCTCTGTGAGACAGGAAGTAAGGTGATGACACTTAGGGGAGGGGACAGCTATGCTTTCATTCTTTTTTCTAAAAGAGGAGAGACAACAGTATGCGTACATGTTCATAGCCACACTCAAATGGAAAACACAGAAAAAATGATGGCGATAGAGAGAAAAAGAATGGCGGTTGGAATTGACCCAAAAGGACAGCCTTCAGTGGAAGAATGGGCCATGAGCCTGGGTGGGGGAGCACAGGCTGACCCACTGCAATGGCAGTGTGGGAGACTGTGCACTGGGCTCGGGTATTGGTGGCTGGATGTCTATGGCGTTGGTAGTTTGAGGGCATTTCCTTACCAGGGGCTTCTTTGTCCTGAATAAAGCTGAGAGTGAGCCTAGGGCAGGTGATAAAAAGCTTAAGGAATAAGATCTGGAAGAATCACCTAGAAGAAGAAGACAATGAATAGGCAACACTGTGCTGTTGAGTGCTGGGCTCAGGGGAAGTGAAGATCTCTAAAATGAAATGAAGTCCACTGTATGGGCCAGTTTAGCTGCAATAGGCACGGGTTGGGATGCAACTAGTGGGAGCTTGCAGGGAGTAATTGGGCTGCAGAGGACCACACGAATTGAAGGGGTGTACATGCAGGGGAGCATGCTTAATAATGAATAGTGGCATCTAAGTCGGACAAGGAGGGATTTGAGATCTTGGAAATGGTGTGCGACTATTATACTGGGTACATTTGCGTTATGCCTTCAGTGACCAGCACCCTAACAGAAAGGTGCAGCTGGAATATTGGACAAGTACAGGAAGGGGGTTCTTCTCTGACTGCCACTTCTGCTATTTCTGCTGAGGGTGCTGTGTTCATCTCCCTTTGTTCTGTGACAACAAGTGAACCAGTGCTCTTTTGTCCTACGTGCTTCCTCTTGACCTGGCCTGGGCATCCCCCACATTTCTGGTCCTACATGAACCATAGAACCTAGTCCAACTCCCCTACACCTTGTTGGAGTCTGTACCTGTCTGGCCTCTAACCACCGTCCTCTCAAAGTGGAAGAAACAGCCAGATCAAATGTTGGAGAGTACTAATAGAATAAAATTCTTCAGCTTCTGAAAATAATGACCGTGATTTGCTCTGCCTGGTGTCTGCTTGTTCTACACTGACTATAAAACTCAGGGGCTCCGCTTAGGAGATAGAGATCACCTAGAAAGTGCAAAGAGAACTTTGGACTATTTTAAGATCATGCCATACCAGAAAGAGCTAAAATAAACATGTATACTCAAAGCCAAGAAGAACAAGGGGTCTTTCACGTGGCTGCTACCTTGTAAAACTCTATTATAAGAGGGGAAAGCAAGTTAAAAATATAATGATTGAGCAAGTGATCTGATGTTTCTGTAAGAAAGAGTAATTCATCAGGCAAAGTTCAGTGGCTAAGACATCACTGAACTCTTGTCATGGGTCAAGCCCTTGACTAGTGATAAGGAATCTATGGCAGATGCTATCTCTGTCCTTAAGGCATCCAGGTATCTATGGTAGATGCTATCTCTATCCATAAGGCATCTAGGCATCAATGGGGGATGCTATTTCTATCCTTAAGGCATCTAGGTAGCTATGGAGGATGCAATCTCTATCTGTAAGATATCTGTCTCCCATCATATCATGGTATCCACTACCTCTAAACTACATTTTCTGTTTTCTTCAACAATTTAATCTCTTTTATCTGAGACTATTTCAGATTTTGTGCCTTAGTATCATATGATTTGACTGTTGATGTTTTTGGTAAATGCATGATCACAGAGGGTTTTAATCCAGAAACTCTATCATTTTCCAATTTCTCTTTTTTAAAGACTATGTATTAAATTTTTCTTTTAAAAATGAGCAGGAAGTGGTACCTTAAATACAGTTCAAAGATGCAGTACAGAGTCAGGTGATGAAGACAGATTTCCAAAGTAGTTGGACAATTTACTCAATTTCATTTCAAATTGAAATTTAAATTTGATCTCTGGGCTCAAGAAGATTTAAGTGCATTAAAGGATGCAGAGGGGCCAGTGTGACGTTTATGTGAAATGTGCTCTGTGAATTCCCGTGCCTTTCCTTGCCTTATACCAGTGCTGTTTTTGCAAGGTCATCATTACTATTCAACAAACCAAGACAAAAGAAAGGAAAAAAAATAGTAGTTCTGATGCACGGAGTTCCTAATTTTAGTTATAATCACTTATAGAGGTAAGAAAAAAATTCCAGTGAGGGGAATTTTGTGTGAGGAATCCAATGCTTCTAATTAATCAATGTAAGTAGAAAACTATACATTGCTTTTGTTCCTTTCTTTCTTTCTTTTTTTAAGTAATCTTTCAGGAATAAGTGCACATAATAGAGAAATAAATAAAATGGTCTTAAATGCATTCTCAAAAAAAGTCTATAATAGATAAAATTCTGAAATTGTACTCCACTATTTTATCATAAATGCATAAATTCCAATAGTAACTTGTAAGCCTGATCAGCATGATGTATGAATTTGTATGTGTAGGCTTTCTGGAAATACACTTCAGAATAAGAATGTGAATGTATTTATTCAGCGACTTAATTGAATCTTCCAAATTTAACAAAAGTGTCAATCTTTCAATCTCAGACCTGGATGGGTGAGGACAGGACTCATCCAGCCCATTGTAACCTCACTGTTAGTGTAACATCCCGAGAGCAGAGGCATTCATCCACCTTCTACATTCCTGGGTCCTCCAGGTCACCCACAGCAAATGGCACGCAATGAGTCCTCAGCTGACATTTGCTGAGTAAACACAGGAGCTCTTGCATGTACAGAAAACCTGGAATGTCTTCTATGACCATTTAATGCATGTGTCTGCTGTGAGGCTAGTGCATAGGAAGGACTTTTCACCACGGGTGTCCATGACAGGACTGCATAGCAATGCATGGCAACTTGCAAAGGCAAAGGACTCAGGCTGGTCAGGAGCACAGCAAACCTTCCTTCCAAGTGGGTGCTGCCCGAGATGATATTTTGAGCTGATTTTTATATGAATCTGATGTCTTTCTGTAAACCAAAATTTACAGAAAATAAAAGGTTTAGATCTTATGTTTTCAGTTCATTGACTTTGGACAACTGTACACACTTTTACAACTACCAAATAGCACAGATGAGATGTTCATGTTCTTCTTCCTACATCTGAAAGGACAGCATCTTCTGGTGCTTGGAAAACTAGAAGTACACATGCAAAAGATTCAGATCAGACCCTAGTCTCATGCAAGATACAAAAAAACAGCTTGAAAAGGTTTATAGGCTTAAATGTAAGACCCAAATAATAATAAAATTAGTGTAAGATAGAAGACACATCAATAAAGCCACTCTAAGAATATGGAAGAGAAAAGCCTCACAGCATTGGCTGTGCAGTGATTTCTGTCTTGGATATTTTGGATATGACACCAGAAGCACAAGCAACAACAGCCCAGCACACAAAGATGACAGTAAACCAAAGAGCTTCTGCATAGCAAAGGAAACAGTCAACATGAGGGGCAGTCTACCTGTGGAATGGGAGAATAGATCCCCAAGACATTCTTCCTCAACTCAGTAGTAAGAAAGTGCAAAGGACCTCAGTAAACATTTCTCAAAGAAGATGTACAAATGACCCATGAAACTATCAAAGTATTCATCAAAGAATATAAAACTGCAGTGAACACCACTTCACACCCATTAGACCGGCTCCTATCAAAATGATGAAGGGTGTTTGGGAGGATATAGAGATGGGGAAAGGGAACTGTGCACACTGTTGGTGGAAATGCAAATTAGTACAGCAACTATGAAAAACAAAAAACGAAACTTTCACAGCATCCATCACTCACAACTCTGTGAATATAAGGAGGTGACAGTAGTATGTTGAAGAAAGTCCTAGATGAAAGAGACAACAGCACTGTGCATTCCCTCCAGCACTGTGGAAGGGTCATTCCCGTAGGTCTGGTTCAGTATCTCACCATAACATTGTCTTGTACTACTAGATACGAATGACGCACTAGTCCTTTTTAAGCTTTGCAGTCATTTTAAGGACATGTTTCCTTTTATTACTCTCAAAGTCAATAAATGAAATTCTGAATTCATACCAATATTTAGCTTATTTATCTTACATCTTTAGCTTATTTTCCCTCTACTAAGAATTCTGGTTTCAAAACATCAGTAATCGTAATCCGGCAAATCTTCACTTCTTTTCCTTTAAGTTTCAAAATTAATTCATGCACAAAATAATGATTTTATTATAACATTTTCAAACGTATATGTCATCGTACCTCACTCATACTTAGCCCTTCCGTGACTTTGCCCATCTCACCCACCTCTCAGTGGTTGACTTTCCAAATAGGCCCCCTTCTGCTTTCATGGTGGAGTACGTGGTATGTGCACATGCATATACATACATTTGCATACATAGAGTCTTTTTCTTTTTCCCTCACTGCCTGTTCTTGTTCATCCCTCCCTTTAGACATGGTTTACTTTTTACTTTTCACATATGGTAGAAAACATTAATATTTGTCTTTCTGGGTTGCACTTCTTTCTCTTAACATGATGCAATACTTTTTATTTCCCTGCTGGCTACTAACATTTACAAACCTTTGCTATTAAAGGCATATTCAAGTCCTTCGTTTATGTTGGATTTGCCTTGATTTGCTGAAGTTCTTTATTGTATTCTGCATCCAAGCAACTTATCACTTATGTGTATGACAAGATTTTTTTCTAATTTTTGACTTACCAATTAATATTTTAAATGAAATATTATTAAATGTTTTATTATGAATATCACCGTTTATAATTTTATTTCAACAAAACAATCTACTTGATTAAATACTATTGATTTGAAACAAAAAGCAAGCCCAAGTATCTGCTTGCTTCAGGTAAGAAATCTGACTTGACAATTGTATTATGATAAATTCATACCTTTCAAAGTATCTAGTGCATTAGTAGGCACTTAACAAATGTTTGGTAATTTATTAAAGCTTTAATTATTTAATAGGTAATTATATTTCACAACTGATTACATTTTACACTAGGAGCTCCAACTTTGCCAACCTGCCACACAAATATCAATTGCTTTCCAAATACGAAGTATTAAGCATGTGTGCCTGATTGTTCTTCCTGAGATCAGCAGCAAACTGTTCTCTGTGACACCATGCAGCTACAAACAGCTTCACTCATTCATTCTTCATGCATGCAAAGAAGATACTCCTTATGTTGGGTCATGTCTCACTCATTGAATTTCTTTTTAAAAATATCTTTATTAATCTTTGAGAATTTTATACAGTGTGTAACTCCTCCCCTTAATTCCTTCCAGGCCTACCCTCACCCTCCCACCTCCCCCAGCTTTGTGTCTCCTTTTTTTAAATTATTTGTTTAATAACTACATGATTAAAGAAACATTTCATTACAGCATTAACATATTCAATAACAATTTACAGAGCAAAGATGCATCTCTTTCAAAATTGGCTATAAATATTTGGGTTCGCAGTTGAATTAATACAGTTATACAATATTGAACTCAGTAAAAACCCTGTAAGACATAAAATTGAATGACGTTTTAACCTTTAAAAAAGATCTCCATTTCATTTTAAAAAATACTGTTTCATACAGAAAAACTCATTTTTAATGCTACTAATGCTTAAATGTTTGTACCTGTGCCTCTAATCTCTATGTATCTGATTATTACTAGTCACAGTCACTTACACTCAGATCCTCAGCACCTGAACCTGGATATAAAGTCATCAGGTAGATTTCAATGATAATGTTTTTCACCTCTACTAATTAACATGAAGCAAATATTTATGCTTCTTCCTTAAATATAACTCATTTTTTAATTTGTTGATTTTGTGTGTGTGTATTTCATACAGAACATCCCAAATAATCTTATTCATCTATATACCCACATCCCAAATGGCACCCTCCCATAGCCCTCCCTCCCCACTGGAGCGCATATACTCTTCATTCCTGTTATGGCCACTGTGTTGTCAGCGCCCCCAGCCATTCCCCAGTTCTTGTCCATCCGCTGAATCTAGTCGGCCTATCTAGAGTTCCTTATTTTAGGAAGACCAGCTCTTCTTCATTTAGCAGCAATCAGTTGTCAATATTCCTTTAGATAAGATTGGGGTCTGCTGTTCATTTTCCCAGTTCTATGCTGGGTTACTGTCTGGGAGTCTCTTGGGCCACCCTGGCCAACAACTCAAATGTTTAAGGCCATACAGTTGGCCTTGATAAACCAATTTATTTTTACACTTAAGGCTGTTTGAGGATCTGTTCCTCAGGAGTCACATGGGCTTGGGAGGAGCCCCTGGCTCCTTTCTTTTACCAGTTCCATCTATGTGAAGATAAGTCAAAGGTCCTGTTAAACTGCGGCTGGCCTCACTTGGAAGCATGGAAGAAATGTTTCCTCTGTGTTGACCCTCCTCTTTGTAAACTGGACTCTGGTTCAAGTCCATTTGGTGGGGTCTCCATGGTATTCTTGATCAAGAGGACAGGTGACTCATCACAGTTACAGGACATTTTTGAGAGATGCTCATAGGCCCCTGGAACTCAGTTGACCTAGGAGGGCAAGGAGCAAAAACTGTCCTTTATGGCCCTCTCACCAAATTAGTATAGGCCTCAAAGTATGACTATTAAACATCAAAGAAGGTTAGTTCCACCAAAAATTTATAACCCATTGACTCCCATTTATGCTGTTCATATACTCCAGGTGGAGCCATCCACTGAAGCATCGTTCTCCTAAGTAGGAGCCACAGTCCTAAGAAAACTGACTCAAGCAACCCCAAAAGCCATCAACTGTCCATAGCACTTCAGGGTGGAGACTTATTGAATCCTTTCTCAGTCTATGTTGCAATGTTGACTCATTTGCTATTGTGAAGGCACTTGGCAATCACAGTTGCTGTGAGTTCATGAGTGCAGTGGTCCTGTCATGTCCAGAAGACACTGTTTTGCTCTGGTCTTCTCTGATCTCTGCCTCTTACAACCTTTCCATGCCCTCTTCAGTGATGGTCCCTGTGCCCTGTGGAGGGGTTTGATATAGATGGCTCATTTGTGGCTGAGCACTAAGCAGTCACTTATTATCTGCAATCTGACCAGTTGCAAGATTCTACATTTACCATTGTCCACTGCACAAAGAAACTCCTCTGATGAGGTCTGAGAGTTGCCCTAAGCTATGGGAAGAAAGATACAAATTTAGAGGGCAGTTTGATACTATACCTATTTAGCAAGATAGTATGTTTACCCCTGTAGCCTGTGAATTCCCCAACCATGGGTTCTTGGCTAGATTTGCAGACCAGGCCCCCATTTCTTCCTGTACATCAGGCTTTAAATCTGGCCAGAAAGTAATCAGTTATCCCTATAACATTAGTGTTACTATTGTACTCATGAGCATATCTTGTCATGCCTGTCATTATCATAGTTCACAGTGTTCAGAGCTGGGTAAGATTGTCAATGACTTTCTCCACTAGCAGCCTGCATAGCACCTTCTAGTACTATGAGAGTTAGCCAGCAGGGGGAACTTCCTAGTCAGTACCAACTTGATTTCTCCATGTCCTGTGACCAACGTGTTTGGTCTTCAACAATAGGGTCTTTTTATCAAGTTTTGGTGGCTAACCAAGAACAATGGCAATAAGCTGTATGATTTTGAGGTTCTCTTGGATGCCTCTGATCAATAACTCAATGGGAAGTATCTCACACCTGGTACTGGGTTTTTATTTTGTAACCCATGGCATTTCCCTATGTAAGGTAACTCCAATTAAACTCGAGTTAATTATCATGAATATATATATATATAACAGCCTTCTATGTGTGTGTATATATGTATGTATATATAAAGTATATAATGTGAATGAAATGTATAACATAGTAAGGTTCCATAAAGTTTGTCCAAACATCCTTAGAGTTAGTTGTCCCTCCCCAACCCCTTACTTTGCCATACCCTCCATCTCTCCCACCACCTCAACATCCTCTCCATCATTCTCTCTTTGTCCTTCATATCACTTGTGTTTTACTATCTCTACTCCCTAAGATCCTTCTCCCCCTCCACACTAATGGCCCCTCTCTAGTCTTGTGGATTCTACAGGTACTGTAATTTAAACTTATAATTAAAGCTATAATCCACATAGGAGTGAGAACATGTGACATTTGTCTTTCTGAGTCTGTGTTACTCTCTTAGGATAATGTCTTCCTGCTCCATCCATTCACTTGAAAATTTCATAAATTCTTTTATATATATATATATATATATGTTCCACATTTTTGTTAATTGTCTACCAGTTGATGGACACCTAGGCTGTTTCCATATCCTGGGTGAGCATGGATTAGCTTGTGTCTCTTCCAGTATCCTCTGTAAAACTGGCTTAGTGGTCATAAATTCCTTTAATCTGTTTTGTTATCATTGAAAGTTTTTATGTCTCCTTCAATTTTAATATATAGTTTTCTGGGTATAATATTCTGGGCTGACAATTGCCTTTTAGAACTTGGAATACAACTTTCCAGGCCCTTCTGACTTTATGTTTCTATAGAATAATCAGGTGTCATTCTGATGTGTCTGCCTTTATAAGTGACTTGACCTTTCCCCCTTGCAGCTTTAGTACTGTTTCTTTGTTCTGTGTTTTAAATATTCTAACTATAACATGCCATGGGGAGGTTCTTTTTTGGCTCTGTCTATTTAGAGTTCTATATGCCTTTTGTACCTGGAATGGCTCTAGGCTTGGGAGATTGTCCTCCGTGATTTTATTGAAAATATTCTCAATGCCCTCAATATGGTGTTCTTCTTTTCCTCTGTCTCCATAATCTGAGGCTTGGGTCTTTTCATGATGTCCCAGAGCTCTGTGCTCACAGTTCTTTGTCAGTTTGTCACTCTCAGTGATCCAGTTCCTCTACCTTGTCTTCTGTCCCTGATTCTCTGTTTTCTACAGTGGTCCATTCTATTGATGAAGTTTTCCCCTGAGGTTTTATTTGACTTATTGAATTTTTTATCTCTATTACTTCAGTTTGTGTTTTTGTTTTTTGCCATCTTACCTCTATTTTTTCTTAATTTTATTGATTTTTTGTACATTTCATACAGATCATCTCAAACAATCTTGATCATCTTTATATGCCCATCCCCACTGATACCCTCCCAGTTCTATGCTGGGTTATCATCTGCCTGAGTTTACATGGGACTTGTGTATGCTGACACCATTGCCATAAAATCATATGAGCAGGTTCCTAGGACCTTGTAGGACTCTGTTTCCATATGGTCATGTACCTCCTCCCTACCTCTTGCAATCTTTCTGCCCCTTATTCCTAGATGGTTCCTGAGCCTTGAGTGGATGAAGTTTAATAAAGGGGTCCTGTCCAAGGACCATTATTCAGCAGACTCTTGACCTCTACACTTTGGCCATATGTGACCTTTTGTGTTCCTGGCCCTCCGCTGCATGAGGGAGCTTCATTATTGAGAACTGAGAGATTCATTAGTGTCCTCTTCTTTATCCCTGTTCTATGTTCCATGAGCCTTAAGTGTCGAGGTTGCATTAAAGTTGTGTCACTTAGGCCTGGGCAGTTCATAGACAATGTTCGTGTGTGACCAGTTGTGGTGCTTGGTAATAATCTCTGACTAGTGCAAAACCAGCTTCTTTAATGAGTGGAGACTGGGATATTTGTCTGTAAATATAAGGATACGTATTTTGCACATAGTAAGAAATCACATTAGTCTAGCGATGTGACAGTCTTGGGGTTTTCTCTAAGATCTGTGACTATTCCAGCCATGTGTATTAGGTTATGTTCACAGTACCACACTTGTGCTTCCTCCGTTTGAGTGGGCTTTTAGTCAAATTAGGTAGCTGTTGATTGCCCCTAAGATAAAACTGCCACTACTGCACCAATGTCGCATGCTGTGCTGGTCATTGATGTGGTTATTTGGTCTTGAAGCTGGTATTGAGTCATCCATTGATGTTTTCCCTTGGCACGTTCACAGCATCCTCCAAAGCTATGAGAACTAGCCTTCAGGGGAAGAGGTTTCAGGTTGGTTGCAGCCCTATTGCTCCAAATCCTATGTCCAAAGTGTGTGCTGTCTTTGGCAGTAGTGTCTTACCTTCAAGTTCTGTGAGGCCATCAAGAGCTGTGGCAATAGCCTGAGTAATTCTTGGAGTCTCTTGGACCACCCTGGCCATCAACTCAAAGGAAGGTATCTCCTGTCTGGCACTGTTTCTTGTTATGTAGCCTTTAGCTATACACATGAACTCATGTAGAGATAATTTATGTATAATTTGTCAGAAGGTTGTTGGATTAATATGGTTCCCTCTGATTTTTTAAGAAAATTATTTATCTCTCCTTTCTCTCACTCTCTAACCCCTCCACCATGGTTTCCCCATTCAACGTGTCCCCATTTCTCTCTTGAAAATACCCATCTCCTATTGTCCCATCAGTCTTGAGCTCCTTCTTTCTCTATATCTCCCAGTTTCCCTGTATAACCCTCCATCCCCCTTTCATTTAAATAACCACATTTTTATCCATTTCTGCCATAGTAACACCTGTTTCCTACTGTTCTTCTCTCTCAGGTTCTTCTTTTCCTTTACCTCCCTGCTTCCTTTTCATCATTCTGGTTCCTGTAGTTACGTCTGGATACACACTCACATATAAGGATTTTATGCTAGGAGCCACATAGGAGGAAGAACATACATGGTTTATTTTTCTAAGTCTGTGTTACTTCACTTACTATAGTTTCTCTATTTCTATATCTTGGTTTAACTATATTTTATTCATCTCTTAGTGTTTGTTCTCTGGGTGTATATCCATGTTGTCGTTTAGCACACTTCTAATCATTCTTTTGAATTCTTTGGTAGTTTTTCCAAGTCATTTTCTTTAGGTGCTTTTATTTGGGGATTAGTGATTTGGGAAGCAGACATGTAGTCATGGTTTTTCATGTTGTTTCTGTTTCTATGCAGGTACTTGACCATCTGGAGTTAATTCATTGAGTTTTTCTTTCTTTTATATTTTTGTTTTTAAAATTCTATTCACATTTTTGCCCAGTGGTGGTATTTGCAGTGTTCAGTGGAAGACTAAATCTTAATAGGTTTGAGGTCTCCTTTCCCTCCATGGCCTGGTATTTAGGGCCAGCAGCTCTCTCTTGAGTCTTCCTCTGAGGGTCAGATATTGCTGTGTATCAGTGAGGGCCTCCTCTAACCCAGGTCTGCAGCTTTCTCTGTGAATTGTGGAGCTGTTCACATGCTTATAGGCCATACCCAGGGTCAGAGCTTGTCCCCACCCTGGTTCCCCAGTGACTCCTAAAGCCACTGGGAGATGTGGAACTTCCAGTGCTCCTGGGGGCCTAACTAGGAGGTCCCCACCATGGGTCCACAGCTTCCTCTGATGTCATTAAAAGATGTGGAACTCTAGAATCACTAACAGGCTTTACCCTGGTTTAGGACTGGTCCATCCCCTAGGTTTGAAGCAACCACTGGAGCTGTTTGGGAGATGTGGAATTTCTACCATGCCTGTGGGCCTAACCCAGAGTCAAATCTGGCTTAGTAGCTTCCCTAAAGCCCCTGGTAAGTGTGGAACTTCCCTTGTAGCAATAGGCCTTAGCTTGATTCGGGACTGGTCTACCCCATATTAGTATCTTAATGGTGCCCTCCTATAAGTAGAAGCAGGAGAATTGATCTTTGTCAGATAATATGGAACTGGGTGAAAACAATTTCCTCGGTCAGAAAAACATCCTTAACCCTAAATACATGGTAACTCATGTGGAGAACTTTAAAAACTGTAGTGCCCAGATGTCTTGTTCTGACTTAATTGGCCCGGGGTGAGGCCCAGTATTGGGATCTATATTTCAAAGCAATTGTGTGTCCCTTTGTACTAGAGGAGTGAACACTAAGGTTCGGGCATGGCTGTGTGCCTTGGGGTTAGTTACTTAGATTCTTTGAGCACCTTTTGAAAACTAACAACAAAGATTGCCCTTTACAACATTATTCCAAAACAATTAATGAACTGTCTGTAGACAAACATAACAACTGAATAGTGATCAGATAAACAATGCCAGGGCTAGGGAGAGATGAGCTGGGAAGATGACTGCCCTCCTCTCATTTGGCCCTGAGTTTGTATTTCCAGACGCCACATTAAAAAGGTGAACATTTATGCCTTTTCTACCTGTAATCCCAGTGCTGGAAAGGTAGAGACAGGAAGATTCCATGGAGGAAGGCACCCTGATGTTAATTTCTGATCTCCACATCAATATGATATACATGTGAGCACCTATATGACACATGCACACACAAAATACACATAACACACATATACTACACACAAAACTGATAAAGCAATGCCAGGATAAGATGAGGAAGAGCTGGACAGATGGAGAGCCTGCTAGTTTGACTTTACGTTTTCTGCACACCCATCCCTGTAGGAATGCATGGGACAATAATTCCTAATTACTTCTGTTCTACAGGGTGAAATTCACAGCCAGGCTGAGGAAGCTTGGGTTTCTGAGCTCCATGGTGCAAACCTCTTCCTTTGTCCTGTCCTAGCAATCTTTGTTTTTCTGGGACGGGACCCAGAAGATGTAAATTCACCTGCAGAAGAATACATGCATAAGATCGCAGAACAGATGCCAAGAACAAATGTATTTCTAGAACACAGCCCAGGGCTGTGCCCAACTGCATAACACAAAGTACTCACAGTAAGGTGATTCTTCTTAAAGGGAAAAGTCAAAGAAAAGGGACGATACATTTTCACATTACCCATTTGCTAAAATTCCAGATGAGCAATTGGGAACATGGCAATTTGGGAGCTGTGTTTAGGGTTTAGTGTGTCCTGTATGGAGATGGGTATTTCAGAATGCCAGGATATGAATTTCGCTGTGGGCTGCTGAAAAGCAGTCTTATCTGGCTGCTTTGGGAAATACCAAAAGGCAATGAAGACTTGGGGTGCTGATGTGGCAAGGAGGACGAATTCACATCAGTGACAATACTTACGGCTTTGGAAATTTTTATGTCATCGCTTGGAACTAAAGATAGGGATCCTGATCATTGCTAATTACTATTCCTTTCTAAAACCTAAATTTTAATAGATTATTTCTATTTTGATTTGGTATGTAATCCAATATCAAAACTTGCATACAGAAGAAACAAACCAAGCATGATAGCTCATGCCTGTCAAACCAGACCATGGAAGGCTGAGGCAGAATTACCATGAGTTTGAGGCTAGCCTGGATTGCATAGTAAGTTCCAGGCCAGCCTCGGCAACAGAGTGAGATCCTGTCTCAACAAAACCAAACCAAGATAAAACAGCAGCAACAACAAAAATCCACAGAGATTAAAACAACTAACAACAACACAAAAATGGAAGCTAAGGCTGGGGAGACAGCGCAGTTGACAAAGTGCTTGCTTGCTATGCAAGCATGAAGACCTCAGTGTGATCTCCAGCACCCATTTAACAAGCCAGAGGTAATAGTGTGCACTTCTAAACCCAGCACTGGGGAAGTAGAATTCCCTGCTCAGCCAGCTTAGCCTAATTGGCAAGGTCTAGGCCAGTGAGAGATCCCATCTGAAAACCAAGGTGGGCACCTCCTGAGAAATAGCACCTGAGGTTGGTCTCTGGTCTCCATACGCATGTGTACATGGTACACACGTACATCTCTCCCATGAGCATGTACACACACACACACACACACACACACACACACACACACATAAAAGACAATTACTTTAGTTCCCCTTGGGGGTCTTGTGGCGCTTTTAAGGCTCTTCCCAGAGGCTATTTCCTGCCTTCCAATTCAAACTCAAAAAACATTCACGAGACAGAACATAAGTAAAACATTTTCTTTCCATTTAAATATGTTTACAAATTGCATGATGTGATCCAAGCTTGCCCCGTTCCTCAGCAAACATTGGCAGATGCGAATTTTTGTCACATAAATCAGGGAGAGTCTGAGCCAAAGACGTTTTTCCCTCTTCCCTCTCTCTCATGTCTTTGACAGGAGCGTACACAAGAGCTAAACAATGCCAAGACTAATATTGTTTTAAATAGATATATGGTACATTTTAAAAGGAGAGGAAATGGATGTCAGACCGCCTGTTGCATCACAAACAAGTGAGAGGCTGCACTCTGGGAAGGAGAGCAGCCTGTGCGAGGCTCCCTCTGGTCCATGGCACTCCTTGATTGATAGCTATTGACTTTCTAATTAGCCTTTCAGATAGGTTATAAAGAATCCATCAGCCCCATTTTTTCCAGGCTGCCTCATTTTCACTAGAAGTCTTCTACCCTCCCTGTGCCGGAGTGAAGCTGCCACTGCTATTAGACGCTGTGTCTGCGCGCTGGCCAGTCTCCCTGCTTCCAGCCCTCTCTGTGCTCACTTCTGTCCCCTGTTCCTTCACCAGTTCTTCCTCCTTGCCTCCTCCTGTCACACGCACTGGCACGGTAAACTGCTGAAATCGATTCCCTCACAGTTCCCGAGGCATCATAGAAAAGCAGACACCCAGAGAGATTTGTGGAAACTAAGGCAGAGAGCAGAGTCATGCCGCCATGCTCTGCACACAGACCCCAGGAGCTGGAACTGGTGAGGACGCTTCTACCCAGGGGATCATGGTCCTGCTGACAACTTGGTTTTAGACATGTCAGCTCCAGCTACATTTGGGGGAAGGGGTCCCACTCCTGCAGAGTGACCTCTTACCCAGTTATACTGCACTGACTCTGTCTCCAAATGAGGCCATGTTCCAAGGCACTGGGGTTAGGACTTGTACATGTTTTTATGGGACACAGTCAACACAGACGATGCCAACCTGGGGCTCTCTCTACACGGGATTTCAGATTGATGAAGCCAGTCATACTTTTCTGGTGGAAATTTCAAGCTGGGTGGATCACAGATGCATGGAAATCAGTGTGTCCAAGTTCAATTGCATTGTTTCCATCCCTTATGCTCCCTGTAGTGAGCCCTTTTGGTTATAATCCAAGTATTCGGTCCAGAATTACACATACATGCTCTGTGCTCCCTGCTGTGCTGTGTCCCCCCAGAATACTTCCATGTAGAAATGTTGGTTTTCCAAGTCACCTGGAGTGCTGCCACAGACAGCTGAGTCATCTCTGGAAACTGCCTTCATCAGAAAAGAAGGACCTTACCCAAAGTTTATTATACCCAATGGCTGTAGTAGAGAAGAAAGGCCTAACCTCTCTGACCCAACTTGGGACAACCTGCAAGAGACATCACAGCTGAAAGGCTAAGGCCATCCTGGAGCTACCATTAAAGACTGAAGATGGACTGTGAATCCTGGAAATGCCTCTGTGCTGGTCTCCCTTCATTGGTCCTCTGATCAGGAATCTGAGACAGCTTACCCACTGGCCAGGGAGCTACTGCACCTAATTCTACATAGAGCAGAGATGATCACCAAAGAAAGCCAACCATTAAACCCTGTGGCCCACAGGGATGGGTGGTGCTGGGAGAAAGGGATGCACGGTTTCCAGTGCTTTTGACAAAAATAAGGCTGCAGGGAGCTCAAGTATGCAGATGTGGTTTCTGGTCTTGAGCAACACTAAGGTTTAGTTACTAGACATAGACTGATGACACCAAAGCATGTTAACTCTTTATAACCCTCTTTGAATTTTTTGTATATGTATTTAGTTGGTTTATAAATAAAATATATAAAAATGCATTTTAAAAATGCACATTGGTGCCTGTAGCCCTCTATCCATCCATCTACACTTAGAGGTAATCATTTCACTTCATTTCTGGTGATACTTTTAAAAAACAAATTGAAGTGTATATATATGTGTGTGTGTGTGTGTGTGTGTGTGTGTGTTTATATATAAATATGTATGTAGTTCTACTTCTCTTTCATATTTACATAAGGTAGCAAACACACACTGCTGTGCATGTATCTATACTATAGTATTTTGTGTCTTGATTATGTTGCTATCGACATACACTGTTCTATACCTTGCTTTCTTTCTTTGCTAACAAAAGCCTTCCTCATTTTCATTGGCTCTCTGGTATCCTATTTTGAAGCTGTCTCCTCATTTTAAAATTTTATTTCTTCATTGATGTTCATTTGGATTGTCAGTCTTTTGTTTTTATAGATAATTGATTTGTTCTTGAGTGTTGTTTGATATTTAATGTGGTGAAAGCAGCAAGCCCTCTGGATTGAAAGCCAGATCCCTAGAAATAACAGAAATGCTATTTTATCATGTATTTCAAATCCTTTGCCTTGGGGATTATGTTATTTTTTTTATATAAGGGCTTTTCCAACACAAAGATTTCATTCACTTAACAAAATTTATTTCACCAATTCTTCTCATTTATTTTGTGGTCTGGTAGATAAAAACTAACTGCCTGTCTGATATTGCAATGTCTGCTTAAGACAGTGACTAAAAGATAATGTCCCACATGAGATGAGTGGCATGGAAATGAAGAGGATGGAGATGATGAAGGACATGAAGATGTGGGGTGTGGAGATGATGAAGTGGGGATGAGAGGTGTGGAGATGAAGAGGGGCATGGAGGTGATGAGGGCATTGAGACAAGGGACACGGAGATGATGAGGGGCATGGAGATAATGAGGGGCATGGAGATGATGAGGGACATGGAGATGATGAGGGCATAGAGATGATGAGGGCATGGAGATGATGAGGGCATTGAGACAAGGGACACAGAGATGATGAGGGGCATGGAGATGATGAGGGAATGGAGATGATGAGGGCATGGAGATGATGAGGGCATGGAGATAAGGGACATGGAGATGATGAGGGGCATGGAGAAGATGATGAGGGGCATGGAGATAAGGGGCGTGGAGGTGAGGGACATAGAAATGATGAGAGGCATGGAGGTGAGGGGCATGGTGATGATGAGGGGCATGGAGATGATGATGAGGGGCATGGTGATGATGAGGGACATGGAGATGATGATGAGGGGCATGGAGATGATGAGAGGCATGGAGGTGATGAGGGGCATGGAAGTAAGGGACATGGAGATGATGAGAGGCATGGAGATGAGGGGCATAGAGATGATGAAAGGCATGGAGTTCAAGGGCATGGAGATGATGAGAGGCATGGAGATGAGGGGCATGGAGGTGATGAAGGGCATGGAGATAATGAGAGGCATGGAGACAATGAGGGGCATGGTGATGATGAGGGGCATGAAACTTTGTTGGCATTCTGGAGAAGGACACTGTTTTCATCAGCTAGAACTCACTTTGTTCTCAGGAAGTTTAGTTTCCAGGATCCCTGCCTAGGAAGTCATTTAAATTATCCTTCCCAGCTTCTTATTCCTGAACAACATCCTATGACCACTGGGAGAAATGGATACTTCAAAGTTAAGGACAGAGACCCAGAAAGTACAAGAGAGCTGGCTGTAGTATTTAAAAATGTTGAGGTGTTAAATGTCAGTGAACACAGGCATATCCTAGAAATAGGTTTTACAACTGGATAATAATTTTCTCAAACCAAGAATTTCCCTTGTTGGAAGGCACTGATAAGATGGTGTTCCCACCATGGGAATTTCAAAGAGGATAGTGATGGTCACTTTTAGGGAATTCTGGAAAAAGAACAGCCATGTAAGATGGCAGGACCAGCTCAATAATCCAAAATTATTCTCCAGTTGAGGTAAAACTTACTTATTTCTAGGCTCTGGCTGTATTCACTGACATTTAACACCTCAACATTTTAAAATACGGCCCCTCATCTCCATGTCCCTCATCATCTCCATTCCCTGTCATAGAGAAAAATCCTTTTGTATTCAAAGCCACTATCTACAATTCTCTTACCTTTCCCTTCCTAAGGCGTCCAGTCCTTGTCAGGTGGAACAGTTAGACTTCTACCTGTACTTGGTCCTGTCAAATAGAAGCAAGACACCTTTCAATACTTTTCCCTTATAAAGAACAGAAGAAAGTTCATTTGACGAATATTCAATTTCTTATGCAAACATCTCATAGAACAGGCTTTTCGAGAATGCAGCTAACTACAATGAAGCTGGACTCCAAGACCCAGGCCTCTAGGTATACCACTGAACTCTCCAGAGTAAGGAGAACAGGCAGGATCACTACATGAAGCTTCTACCTGGTGCCAGGTTAGAGGCATCATGTTGACGTCACATGGAATCAGGTGTGTTCCTCCTGTAGTCTGTGATTTCTCCTTTATTCAGAAAAGTAAAAAATAAAGCAATTACCTAGAAACTAAACTATTGCGAGTGCCTAGTCCTTTGTATGTGAGGAGGACTTATACATTTCATTACTTTCATTTCGAACTCAACATAAACCAAAAATTAATTATAGCAATTGCAGACATTATTTGAAAACATGTAACATCAGGTTTGTATTGAACAAATCCATATTGCCCACATATTCTCTGCCAGCCCAAACATGAGAAGAGGAGCAGTAAAACCCAGGGAGACAAAGTATGCATCTGCTTCGGCTTTCAGCCAAGCTGGATTAACCCGACAGAGGATGCTGTACATGGACTAACACAGGATACTGGGCTGTATCCTGAATGGACATGGTTTCTGGTATAGGAAAGGAGGGAAGCACTTTCTACTGCAGGGAAAGGATGTCTTCCTAGAACACAGGCCACAGAAGAGTCAGGTTTCTATAAAATCAGGAGCATCACTGTGAGCTGGGGTGCAATGGAATGAAACAGAAACAGCTCATCCACTCCACAGTCACAAACTCAGCAGCAACCCTCCCCATCCAGTTTGTGATGTTTCTAGTCTCCTTATACAGGCGTCTCCTTCCAGATCAAAGGCTCTATGATTTTGTGAATCACTTTCTGTGGCTGGAACACAAAGATAGTATCCCTTAATGTAAAAGGTAAAAACATTGACAGTATAGGAATTCAGGTACTCGCTTTTCCCAGTGCTTTAAGATTATTGATAAAAAGAGGGAGAAACTTGGTTCCAACTTTGCTTGTACCCCCTCACTCGTTTCTTCTTTTACTGTCATGTTATTTTTATCATATGTAGCATGAAACGTCATGGTGGAAGATTAGAAGCACATTACTTGGAGGAATAACACAGACAGGAGCACCTCTCTGGGTGTCTGGTAAGTTATTGCTTTCATGTTCATGTAAATAACTACTTCTGAATGCAAGCTCTTTCCAAGCCCATCAATCAGATATTGACTGTGTTATGTAGCCAACATCGGGTTCAGTGCTGTGAATACAGAGGAACAAGGAAGCAACCACCTGTGTTCTACCATGAAGAACCTGAAGTGGTTTTCCTGATAGAGGTTAGTGCTGAGACAGATCGGTGGGACCCATCCCTAAGAACAGATGGATAAGGGTTAAGTTTTGCTAATACTGTGAAGAATGTTTTCCAGGTCCCTGTTGTATACACCCTTTGTTTTCCCTGAGAGTGAGAGAGCTGTGGGGAGCTGCTCTGAGGGCAGTCCAGCTGTTTTGAATACTCCACCATCACTCTGAGGAAACTCTACTCCAGCTGTCAGGAACGCCACAAACACTGCTGTTACTGAGCCAACTCCAGCTTCAGGAGAACCTGCTCCGGTCACGACCACTCCAGGCAAATTTAGAAGACTCTAGAAGCTTTAGAAGACTACTCCAGACAAGACAAGCCTCTGAGAACTCAGGTCTGGATGAAAGCTGTTCTTATTCAAAATAGAAGGGGGAGTGTGCCTCCCAATGACTCAGCAAAAAGCCTGTGACTGGTGTACTGTGATTGGTGGAACCAGAAGCAGCACGCCTTCAAGGCAGTGACTGGTGGAACTACAGTCCAAGCATAAGCCTGTCCTGTCCTTTTCCAGCTAGATAAGCCGGACTGTTCTGGATAGTTTCTGCTGTCAACTTGACACACTTGGGCCGAGGGACCCTCAGCTTGAGGAAATTTCCTCCTTTGGATCGAACTGTGGCCACATCGGTGGGGCATTTTCTTGATTGTTGAGTGATATGGGAGGGCCCAGCTCACTGTGGCAGTGCCACCCCTGGGCCGGTGGTCCTGCTGTATAAGAAAGCAGACTGAGTAAAGGCCAGGAGAGCAAGCCAGTAAGAAGTGTACTTCCATGGACTGCTTTTCAGCTCCGGTCTCCAGGTTCTAGCCCTAAGTTTCTACCCCAACTTTCCTCAATGAGGAACTTGGGAGATGTAAGATAAAATAAATCCTTTCCGCCTCAAATTGGTTTTGGTTAGTGTTTTCATCACAGCAATAAGAAAGGAACTAAGACACCTACTGTTTCTCTGTGTTACTGGCTCAGCCCCAGAGGCTTTACCTGGGTACTTTCCTATCTCTTTTCCTGTTGCTGCATCAGGCCCAATCCTTCTCCTGGATGAACGGTCTTTTACTGCCTACTTGTGGTCTTTATCACACATAGACTGAATTGATAACGCTTAGAGCAGATGAAACCATGGGCTTCTAGCTCCAGGAACCTGATTGCAGTAGTTGGAAAGTGGTTGAGTTTGAGTTTGATTCTTGTGGCTGGTAGCCCTACAGCTAGGAGGGGCTGAAGACCCTAGGAGTCTAGGGTCCTAACACCCAGAGCTTCAGGATTACAAAACTATCTCTGGATGTGGGGCTGCTGGCTTTGAAGACCTAGAGCTTTCTCTGACCTGAGCACCTACAGTAGCTTGGAGTTACAAATCTATTTTTCTCAGGCCGGGAGTTCTAAGCTTGTGAGGCATGAAAGGCTATCCCACAGTCTCTCAGGGCTGCCAACACTGAGGAAGCTGCACCTATGGTTCATCAAGCTAGAGGAAAAAGACTAACCCCCTTAGCCAGGCCTTTATTACAGAGGAGCATCGTGCACATGAAATCTAAGGAAAAGCCAAGAATGAGGCCAACAGGACCATTTTCTCTTCATCAGCAATCAAATTTCTTTCCTGGTTCCAGAATGACAACGTGTCCAAAGGCCAATGAGATTGATGCTACTGGAGTGGAAACTCAAGACTGGCTCCATATCTAGCAACCTGCAAAGGTGGAACTGAATCCAGGCCTCATCAGAGGGAGTTCAGACCACAGAGCTCTCCAGAGAGTGTCTCTCAGGATATCCTATGATCCTCACCTTGATACTTGCACATTTTGTCTTTATGGTCTTTATAGCAGATCCAACATTGGCCCCCAGCAGATTAAGTAAATCCAGGCTCCTCTACAGAAAAGATGTAGTAGAGAAGTGGCCACAGCAACCTAGTCCTATGGAGGGAGAATCTCAGGAATTCCAGAGATGTTGAAGAAAGCAGTGGGAAGTCCGGGGGCAGGGGCAGGCAGCTTAAAAGACAGGGTCAGTAGAGACATGAAATCTAACAGAAAGCCAGAACTTCAACTTTCAGTGTTTCAGGATAATGGGAAATCCAGATACACCATCTCAAAGAACATCACATAGACTCAAAATGACAAAGCAAGAGAGATTCTGTCACTCACTGCGACTTTATGAAAGCAACATTAACCAGAGATTAAGTTCATAAAGGAGGCTCTTTTTGAATGCTTTGGCTGAGCCTATGAGGAGGATGTACATGGAGTTAGTAGAGGGGATAACTATTTTACTCCCCTCTAAGAATTTTCTTCAGAATTCTAGAATGTAGGCTCTCAAAGTGAATCCAGAAACAACTGATTCAATCTTTGCATTTTATAGTTAAAGACGAGGCTGCACAGAGCTTCAGATGCTTGTACAGCATAGGAAGCCCAAGAAGAATAGATGTGACTATCTCTTGCTTCTTTAAATCTTGAGGGACGGGGGCTTCTTTCAAATGCAAAGTCTTGCTTGATGTACAGGTTGTATATTGGCAAAGAGTTGTGTTGATTGCATGTGTGTCATGCATTTGCTCATCTTCATCTATGCACTGTGTATGTAAGCCAGCAGTTGCTATCAGGTGTTTTCCTCAATTGCTTTTCCACCCTAGTTTTGAGACAGGAGTTCTACTGAGCCTGGACCATATCACTTTGACTTGGCGAACTGATCGATGAGCTCTGCGGATTTTTCTGTCTTTGCTCCCTCACTAGTGCTGGCATTACAAGGCCTGCCACCAGGCCTGCCTTTGTATGTGAGTGCAGAGGATCTGAACTTAGGTCCTCATGCTTTTGGAGCAGGCACTTTTCTGATTGAGCCACCTCCCCAGTCCTGCCAACAGCCGTGCTAGGAGAATTCGGACTGTCTTACTGTTCTATGCACACCTTTAGAAATGGATTTGTTTGTCCATTGTAGAAGCTGTTCTTGGTCCCTCGTTCAAGCATGTGAAGATTAGCAGAAGAAAAAGAACAGGACAATCAGTGTTTCTATTGAAAAGGATTTTTAGATTTAAAGGTAAGTGGAAAGTGAGTATCAGTGTTCCCATTTATTTATATATTGAGTGTCTTAATTGAACAACTTTTAGTTCCATTAGGAAACGTGTAAGTACTAATCAGACCTCTCTAGAGGTTGTCTACATCAGTTTGAATGGATTGTTTCAAGCAGTCCTAACCATGGACTTGAATACAGGCAAACCAAGCAGCAGAAAACGGGAGGACTTTACTGATATTAATCTCCTGAAAAAAAATTGTTTCAATATTTCTTGGCAACGAGAACTGGAAAGATTGAAACAAAAAGGAACAGCATTGGTCTCTTATGTATTCATTCATTTGGTTGTCACACAGCCAGCAGGAGAGCTTTACAGGCTACGACACAGCATGTTCTGCAACTGCCCCACCATTTCCTGGGTGCGCTATCTAGTGAGTGATCCCTGCATTGATGACAAAGTCCGTAGAAAGTTAGTCTGTCCTCTAATTTCTAAACATATAATTCAGTATCTAAGGTGAGGATTTTGTAAGCAAATCTGCACAAGATGTTAGTGTTTGAACACATTTCTATCAGTTAACAGGAGCAACCATGGGAATCGATGGTCACTGGTGAACCCAGAGATCACTTGTCTCCGTTGACTAAGGACTCTTTCCTTTTGTCTCCCTTCACTTACACAAAAAGTCCAGCTCCCTAAAATAATCTTAAAATTTGATATTTCTTTGGTGTCCTTTGTGCTGTGTCTTAGCAGAAGCGCTGGATTCTTTCTTTCTGTTAAGTAACAGCATTTCTATTTCTAGCTGAAATTGGTATCCTTTTAACAGCCTCCAGTGCCACTGGGACTGGACCTCCTTGGTATGTTGAGGCCACTGTAAAACTTGTGTCAATAAGTGTTTAATGCAAATATGAACAATGGTTTATGGGTGCCAGCTCATAATGAACTAGAGCTGACAGTGTTGAGACTTTCATGATTCGCATTCTCAATCACTTGGTAAATAGATGGATTTGTCTAAAGAGGAAGTCTAACAGTTAAAAGCAAAAGTTACAATTCTCAGGAAGGTGAGTGACTCAGTCTTATGTTAAAACAAACACAACCATAAAGTGTATTTTTATCAACTCAAAGATCTTAGCCTAAATAGCACAAGAAAGGAAAGACGTATAATATATAGCAAGAGAAAGCTAGAAAACATATACTGGTTTACTACTTCTCTGTTGATTGGCATGATTTTTATTTCTGCTTGGAATTTTCAGAGAAATCTCTAGAATTATATTGTTTTCCCTAAGAGTTACATGAAGAAATAGATAAGCAGATTCTATCAGAGTATTCACTAAGTCTAATTTTCAGCTGCAAAGAGAATTTATGCATAAGCACCCTGAAAGACAAACATAAGTCAGATGAGAGGGGACAGCATCTCCAGGGCTTTCATTCTGTGCAAACTTGAGGAGCCTAAGTTTGATCTATTTTCTGCTATGTCTAAATTTCCCACCCTACTTAACAAAATAAAGCCTTTCTTCTTCTAGATGATTAATTTTTGAAAGCATTTGGGTATTGGTGAGGTCCACAGCTTTGGCTAACCAAGAATTTACATCACTGACGCTCATGGTCATTCTCCATGGTGGGAACTGTGTGTGTGTGTGTGTGTGTGTGTGTGTGGTGTGTTCATGCACACACATATATGCAGGTGCTCATGTATGTATGGAGGCTAGAGACCCACATCAGGTATCTTCTTCAGTTGCTCTTCACCTTATTTTTTGAGACAGGGTCTTTTACTAAACCTGCAGTTTAATGATTGGGCTAGATTGACTGGCCAGCAAGCTCTGGGGATCCTCTTGTGTCTGCTCCTCAGTGCTGGAATTATTAGTGCATGCCTAGGTTTGTAGGTGGCAGGGATGGTGCCACCTACAGGTAACCATACTTGAATGGCAAGCACTTTACCCTCTGCGCCATCTTTCAGCTCAGATGGTGGGAATTTTTAAAATGGTAAACCATTGTTCTCATTTCAAGTTCATGAAAGAAAGAATTAAAACAGCGATAACAAAGCTCCATGAAATATGTGATCTTAGCATCCCCAGTACAGTCTACATAAAGTCAAGTCTGACCCAAATAACAGTATCATTATCAAATAATAGGCAAGTCTTTGGTTTCCACATAGAAATGACTAATGGGCCAAAGCAAAGAGAAAGATCATGTGTTACTAACACACACAAAGCAATTCATGATTAAACAGAAAGTAAAACAAAGGTGAAATTCTGGAAGGCCTCCTTCTTGCCAATGTATCCCTGTGTTTGTGAGCTGAAATTGTTGATCTTGTTTTAGGGTATGTATGGATGTCTGTGTTCATTGTAACGAACTTTGATTCCCCTGCTGAGGAGATGCTCTGACATGGACTCAAGTTGTTCTTGCAGGGAGTCTACTTTGGATTTGCATAAGAAGTGGAGCAGACTCTTTTTGATGGACATCCTGCGATTGTTTCTGTGCTAATTTGCCACTTGACCTTCAGCTTTATAAACTAAGAATGTTTGATGCTCAAAAACATAACAGAAATGAAATGTTATAGAAATAGATCAGAATCTATCTTAGGTTTTATTTTTTCTGAGGCTAATAAAAATATATCAGAGGGCCAGTCAGTAGCTCAGTCGGTAGAATGCTTGTCTAGCATGCATATGGCCCTGGGTTGGAGCCCCAGCCTAACACAAGCTGGGCTTGCTATAATTCCACCACTCTGGATGGAGGCTGAAAGGTCAGAAGTTCAAGGTCATCCTCAGACACATAGTGAGTTTGAACTCAGCTTGGGCCATGAGACTCTGTCTCAAAACAAAATAAACAAAAACCTAAACCAAAATTAAAATATTGGAATCTGGTGAGGAAGCCCATAGAAAGTTCAAGCAACTGAGTAAGTGATTTGGTGAGGAAGATTCCCATTAAATACAAAATACAAGAGAAGCATTCAAATATTGATGGCGTTTTTCCTGGATAATTAGAAGATGCATTAGCATCTAGTGCAATTTTGCATAACTACATTTTCAATAAGTATTGCACTATCTTATTTGACTTTTTTTTCCTGTCATAACAATTGCTTGATAAACGTTTGTGAATCATTTCAGAAATCACTTTAGCCTAGACAAATAAGTGAAACAGAAAGAGAGATGGCTATGATAGTGGGAAGCCAGAAACCATAAGTTAAATTCACAATTATTAAAAGAATACACAATAGAATGGCCAAATGAACAGGGCTATCAGAGCCAGACAATTACCTGGGGATTCAGTGGATTTTTCAGTTCTTAGCTTTAAAAAATTGCTTTTGTCATTTTAAATTATGTGTATGTGGCAGGGTTGTGCATGTGAGTACAGCTGCCTGTGCAGGCCAGAGGCATCAGATCCCCCTAGAGCCAGAATTACAGGCAGTTGTGAGCCACCTACTATGGGTATTGGGAATTGAACTTAGGTCCTCTGAAGAACAGTGAGTATTCTTAATCTCTGAGCCATCTCTGCATACCCTATTTCTGCCTTCTCCAAAAACTAAGCAATGTTTGTACCTAAGGAGATCCAGATTAAAATGGGATTGTCAGGTAAGGAAGCTGCCTAACCTGGGTCTGCTCATCTCATAGGGCTGAGAAATTTGGTACACTGCAGTTCTACCAGGAGAGAGTGCCAGGGCTCACCTCAGACCAGCATTCTTCCTCTTCAGGTCATAGTTACAAATGCAAAAGAGATGATACACTCTCAGCTCAGTGAGAGGGCTCTTATCCAATAGTTCTCCCGTCTTCCTTACTCTTTAGACTCTTTCAAAGCTACCAGCTTTAATATGGGAGCAGTGACAACCACTCTTCCAGATGTTTCTGGTGAGACCCACATTCTCTGACTTTGGCCTTGAAATGATGACATCATAAACACCCTTCAAAGGCTGTTATGTCACTGACCGTTCCAGATCCCAAGCCCTGGGTGATGTGGTCACATCCTGTCCTTTGACCTTCAGATTAGGAAGCTCACACACCATGGGTTGGAAAGAAAATTGTTTGGCTTGAGACATTCTTTCTCAGTTAATGAAATAAATAGAGAATATTAAGAAATATGACAGAATACAGCGGAGAGTATCAGAGCATTAAAAGTGGAAGCATACAGGGCTGGAGAGATGGCTCAATGGTTAAGAGCACCGACTGCTCTTGCAGAGGACCCGGGTTCGATTCCCAACACCCACATGGCGGCTATGAACTATCCTTAACTCCAGTTCCGGGGGAATCCGAAGCCCTCTTCTGACCTCCATGGCATTGCACAATATGGGATGTACTCTTATACATGCAGAAAATAAGTTTTTTTAACCATGGGTTCTCTTAGAAAATCAGGCTGAGAAATTCAGAGTGGCCTCTCTGGCAATGGGTGAGAGTCAGTAATAAATATATCTAGTTTTGACATAGAATGTCCCCACGTTTGGTTTGTCCCCCAAAGCCCACAGGTTAAAGGCTTGGTCCCTAATGCAGCATGCAATTGGGGGGTGATGGCCCTCCTTTGAGGTGGGACCTATTAAGAGGTCTTAAGTCATTGCAGGTGACTGAGAACTCCAAACTTTACCTCTTTCACTCCTTTGCTGCCTGGTGCATGATATGATTTTTGCCCCACCTTGCACCGGGTCCAAGAATGATGCCTCACTACAGGCCAAAAGCAATTAATGAGGCAATTAATGGTGGACTTTTAGAACTTCCCGAACTGTGCCAAAATAGGCCTTTTCCCTCAGAGTCAATTGTTAATCTCTCAGATGCTTTCTTCCAGTGACAGAAAGCTAACAATGAGTGCTTCAAAGAAAGGAGACCAGCATTAAAAACAAGGTTGCATTTTTGCTCAGGAAAATGAGAAAAGAAAGCAGCAAGCTAGGGGTCTTTAGACAAATTCCTTAAAGGTAAACAAAAAAAGATGTGCCAATCTGTATGGACTATGATTTAATTAAACTTTATAGTAGTAAGTCAAGTCAAGTATGCTGAGTGTTTGAAATTTGTTTTGTTTGCTGCCCATGTTTTTCCTAGAATGTCACACTGTGGACCTTAAGTGACAGCTCAGATTGCATGGGGTGTTCATACATGCAATCAGCTGAGGTAAACATCACAGGCTAACTCTTTTCTGCTCTCAGTCTGCAATGCCTAGAAGAAGGTTCATTTTTGGTTTGTGCAGGCTTCAGTGTGACAGTGATCTCTGGGGTAGACATGAAAATTAGAAGAGACAAGGGATTAGTACACTATTTCCAGGTCAGGAGAGTCGAGGATTCACGGAGGAGCAGTTCTGGCCCAGTTGGGGAAGCTGCTTGGTTCGCTTGTAGGACAGACACTTTCTTTTTAAATGCAAGCTGCCGAGTGCTGCGGCTCCTCAAGACCTCATCTAACAGTGAGACTCAGTCTATACTGATTCGTCCTGCTGGGCTGGTATGCCATATGCCTGTAAGGAAAAAAAAAAAAAAAAAAAAAAGGTTTGGGGAAAGGGAAAAAATC
>NW_008353490.1:5953404-6006424 GCF_000622305.1 Nannospalax galili
GATCTCATCTTCTTGTAGCTGTCATGGATGTAAAATCTCTGGCAGCAAAGTGGGACTTGTGGTAATAATCGTGACACAATAGATTTTGACAAGACAGACTGTTGATATGTTCATTTGCATACTGATGCGCAGCGCCCTCTCTTCCCGAAATGCACTCTGGGCCCCACGTGGAGGCCCCAAGCATTCTGGCAAAACAAGGCTCTGCTCTGTCACTGGGGTCCAAATGTTCTTCATGGAAAGTAGCATTTGTGTATCTGAGAGAAGAATTTGTAAGAGGATGTGAAGAAAAATAGGAGACAAGCTGCTAGGTAGATGCACGTTTCCTAGTAGGAAGAACGGCTGCTCTTTTGAGCCCATCCACCAACGACCTTGACTGTTGGAACATAGACTGCCATAAGAACGGGTGCAGCCAACCATTAAATGTCAATGAACTCCGCCAACTGGCAAAGAACAGTGGACATCTAGACAGTAAATAGGAATAACAGGGATTATCACTGGTCACTCACCCACAGCTACTGTCTTTCCAAAGATATAATTAAGCTTAGTCTTTTTTGCTTTGTTTTTGCTATATTGATATGGTTTTTTCCAAAGAAAAATTGTAGCTGCAGCTGAAAGAGTTAAAGCATGCCAGGGGCCTGAGAGCTGGCACAAGGGCACTGAACATCTGAGACCCACCGGCTGGTTTCTGGGTTTTGTCTAACCTGAAGAACAGGAGTGAAAGTCCACCAGAAGCAAACTGAACAGGGAGAAAAAACTTATGACTATGAACTTCTTCACTGTAAAAAACGATATGTACCTGATACATCTAATTCATAAGGAAGTAAGGATAAGCGTTCAGATCTAACTTCCGCCCTAGATTTTGACATGCACGGAACCAGCAGTGGGTAGGTAGGAGTCCCTGGGAATAGCAAGGGTTACACAGGTGTTTGCTTTCGGTGTACTAAGCTGGGTGGTGGACAGATGGCTTAGTGGTTAAAATCACTTTCTGCTATTCCAGAGGACCCAAGTTGGGTTTCCAGAAACCATGTCCAGTAGTTCACAACCATCTGTAACTCTAGCTCCAGGGCATCAGACACCCTCTTCTGGCCTCCTTCAGGCAGACACATAAATGATGTAGGCTCACACAGATACACACTTCATAAAAATAAATCTTTGAAAAAGAGAGGTGGATTCTGAAAGCTCAGCTTTCCTGGGAAGACAGCTACACCTGGGACATTCTCTTTGGTACTTCATTGTGCCAGTTTGGGCAGCAGTGCTGGCAGGCTCTGACCACTCCAGCATTCTTGGGGTGATACTGCTTCAGCCACCTGGCTGTTTCCTGGGCATGAGATCTAGAAATCCTCCTGGAAAAAAACATATTCCTAAGGCTATATGCTCCCATCACCTACCTGGTAAAAACAGTGCTGTGTTTAAAGGATTCTTTATTTCTGAGTGAAATATTTTCTAGAACATCTGGTTGCTTGCGTTTTACATAAATCAACAGACTGTCATCTCCTTTTGACAGTTACCTGTTTACTTTCACTTCATTAAGTACCATTTTCAGAAATAGCACAAGATACATGAAACACAACATGTAATTAAGCAAAACAATACAAATAAACATAAATAATCAGTGAGAAGAGCAAGGTAGAGATCTACCTGGAGCATGAAAGTGCTAGTGGGAGGCCCTTCTGACTGCTGAAGGTAAATCCGGTGATGAGGTGTGTTCTGTGTTCGCTGAGTTGCATATAATATCTACAGCATTTTATTTATGATTGGGGTAAAGGTCTCTCATTTCCAAATTATTCTTTTTTATATATTTTATTATTTTTATTTTATGTGTATTCGTGTATTGCCTGCATGTAGGTAAGTGCACCATGTCGTGTAATGCCCATGGAGGTCAGAAGAGGCTGTCAGATACCCTGGGACTAGAGTTACAGACAGTTGTTAGCTGCCACGTGGGTGCTAGGATTCAAACCCGGGTCTTCTGCAAGAACAACCAGTGTTCTTAACCGCTGAGCCATCTCTCTAGCCCCTCCAAATTATTCTTTAAGTAGGGCTCCCATTTTTAAGTATGGGAATACCCATGCCTAATGGAATAGAACATTAAGGGAGAACTGGCTAAAAATTAAAGAGAAGATCCTTGTGACCCTGCTGAGTCCTCAGAGGACTTGGCAGGCTCTAGGGAACTACAAGGGTGGAGCCCAGGCAAGCCCAGCAGTGTTCCTGTAAGCATCTCCAAGCCCTGTTCAGTGTGGTGGCAAATGACTAAAACAGAGCTCGGGTTCACATACATGACACTCAGCTCAGTGTCCTGCCTCCTTGATGAAATTGCATGATATCTATTTCTATCAGAGCTACTATGAAAAATTGCTTTTAAAAAATCACATTTTTAAATGAAAAGAAAAACTTTAAAGTTTTATTTTGAAAGTACCTGTCTCTTTAACGTTGTATTCTCTCTCTCCTCTCTCCTCTCTCTCTCTCTCTCTAGAGAGAGAGAGAGAGAGAGGAGAGAGAGAGAGAGTATGCTTGTACTTTCTTTTTTGATAGGCAAGGTCTTGAATTTAATATTATCCTACCTTGGCCTTCAAGTGCTAGGATTACAAGAAAGTGCCACCACACCCTGCTCAATACATTTATTTATCTATGTAGCCCTGTGTGTTTCATGTACCTGTCTGCCCATTATCTATCCATCATCCATCATCTGAATCTATTTATCCATCTATCTAATATAGTATCTATCATTCATCTACCTAATCTACTATCTACTATCTATATATTTGTCATTTATCCTCTATCTACTATCTAATCTATCAATTCTCTGCCTATTCATCATCTAACATCTATCTTTACCTATTTATTACCTGTTACCTATCTGTCTATCTCTCTCACTATCTGTCTGCCTATCCAGGTAGTTAGCTTTCCATCTGTCATTTCTATTATCCTTTAGTGCAATCCCTGGGCAAGTGGAGGGGAAAATAAAATAATCCAATTGTATCTTCTATAATTAGTAATCATTATGTTTCCTGTTATTATTCAACCCCAAATTACATTTGAATTATTTAGCTTTATCCGTGTTAAATATACATTACTCTCAACAGACTCTCACATTTTCTCACAATATACATAATGCCATCTCGTTTTCCTCTTGACATCTTGCCATTCTTCTGCTAAGCATGTCAATCACAATCTCTTTCTCTCCTACATCTAGTCCATGGGCCAATATTTCTGAGTTGTGCAGTAGGAGGTGAAGTAGAATATATTTCTGCCAGGAGTGGGGAAAATCAGGTTCCACAGATACTATAACTTTTTACTCCAGAAGTGGGAGGAGGGGGCAGATAAAACCCACCCAAAGTTAAAGTTCTTTCACTCAACAGGAAAGAGTAAAATTTACACTCAATATTTTCTAGTTTATTTTCCCTTTCCAGATGAACTTTTCCCCCCCAATAACGGTCTTAATAGACTTGCCAGATTTGATACATAAAGGTTGTTAAATGAGAAAAGGAAAAACAAAACCAACTAGGCTAGATGAGACTGCTCCTGTGTAGAGGGAATATATGAGCGGCTACGGATGAGAATGACAACTTTATGGTCTTTAAAATACCAGCAAGCCTTTGGCAAACTAACTGGGTTGGAAAAGGCATGTAAATTAAACACTTAATGTGGGCGAAAGGAAAAAGCTAGGCATTTTCTGTTGCCTGATGATTAAACATTTTTGTATGGAAAATAATGATAAACAGAAGTCAAAAGAGATTCAGTATACTGTAAAAAATAGCTTTAATGTGCATGGCAAAAGGTTGCCTTCTGTCATATATAAACATCTGAAATAGATTGAAACATTACAAATAATCCAGGAAAAATGCAATTGTAAGGGAGAATAAGTAGATAGTAAAGTGTTAGATTTTATTCATAGAGAAGTGGGAATCAAAACTACAGTGAATTTAGGATTGGCAAAAAACAAAACAAAACAAAAATCCTGAAATAATAAAAATTGAGGGCAGCAAGAGGCACTCCTAAGGACTGCTGAGTGACAGAAGTGTCAATGACTTCCAAAGCCAATTGGGTAATATCTCTGAAAATTAAAAATATAAGTACCGTTGAACTCAGGAAACTGTCCCACAGGCATAAAACCAGCATCAGCATATTCAGATACAATTTCCAGATCCTCAGCTCAACCTTGCAGGTGGTGGGAAAAAAGAAGGGAATGAACATCTGCTGAATAGACTGCTCCGGGGTGTCAATGGGGAGGAGAGCCTGCACAGTCAGAAGTACCCAGGCATCTTCTATACCTGCCCTCAGTGCCACTGATGTATTTTGATGTGGGAACAGTAAATTGTGGTGCATAGTGCTTTCTGTTACTTCTCTTCTGAAATGGGCTGGAAGACAGACTTGAGCTTCTAGACATAAGGGGCCAGGGGCTGGAGAAGCTGAGCAGGGCTGGGAGATCATTTGCTTACCCTTGTTGCTAACTTACTAATTTTATAGTTACAGAGGCCATATATACTTTTTATAATTCAGAAGATAAAGAATTAAAATAAATATGAAAGAGAGAAAAGAACATGACTAGGTCTTGAACTCATCATGCTACTTGGGTCTCCAAGTGCTAATGTTACTGGTACATGCCACCACACCCTACTACACACATCTATTTGCATGCATCTGTATGTCTGTGTATACATGCACTTGTCTATCCATTATTTATTATCTATCCATGATCTATCATTAATATATCCATCTATTTAATCCACCATCTTCCTATTTATCTTCTATCATCTATCTAATCTATCTACCTACCTATTCATCATCTATCCAGGCAAAGCAAGTGCCTTAGTTACATAATATAGTTATCATATCTTTGTTAGGGATAGAGAGGATTCCATGTAGAACGAAGAGCTGGGAATCAGACAGTCAGAGTTCAAGCCTTGATTTTACCATAGTCCCACTTTGAGAAATAATAAACCTGTGCTTAAGATCAAGCCTGAGAAGAACATCGCTGACTGACTTCTGCAGTGCTGGAGGGCACTTCTGCCAGGAGTATATTTACAAAATTGACCAAATCATGGCCAGGGAGGGAATGAGCATGTATGGGGACACTCCAGTGGGACTCTGAGCTGATCACAACATAAAGGGAAGATTGTTTGGGGCATGTCAAAGGTGAGAGGCTATCTTTTGGCACAGAAGAACCTGGTTTTTTTTGGTCTCTTTGAAACAGGGTCTCCCTGTAGCCCCAGCTGACCTGGAACTCACTATACAGACCAGACTGGCCTTGAGCTCACAGAGATCTGCCTGCCTCTGCCTCCCAAGTGCTGGGATTAAAGGTGTGTGCCACCACGCCTTGCCAGAAGAGCCAGTTTTGTCCTACCTAGCTTCTGTAGACTGAACCTCATCTCTGGACAGGGATGCTGAACCATGCCACTTTTGAGAGGAGAGGCAGCCATGTTTTTTACGGCCAGAGAGAGAAGACTAGGTTTCAGTGCACCTGCCTGTACCAGGTACCATCTCAGAAACAGTGCCTATAGCCAGTGTTAGCCCATGCAGCATCAGCCAGCAGTCCTATGGGAGGGATATCAGAGTAGTGTTGATTATCCCACATGGAGCTAGGCAAGGACAAGTAGATCAACTCCTCAGGGTAACAGAAGGACCTGTTTCTAGGAAGGATTCCAAGCAGACCCAGGTAACTGTCAAGTAGTGACTTGTGGCCAGAGCAACACTGTCCTGTGATTGTCCTGAGTCCAGTGGCTCTGAAAACAGGTGGCCACAGTTTAATATATGAGACTTCTCTTGGTTCTCCAGTTAGATGCTCTTCTTCAGTGCTGGGTTTCTCTGATTTGGAATTGTTGCCCATAAAGAACAAACACTGTTTATGAAAAAGTAAAAGGTAAAGAAGAGGAAGAAGGTGGTAAAGATACTTGTTCTGAGATTTGGAGCCAAGTGTTGTTTGGATCACATTACCTTCAGTCTGAATCCCTTAGCCTCAGTACCTGTGTCCTGTGTCATCTCAGCATATGGTGTATCACAAACTCTCAGCACAAAGGTAGGGCAGGGTCACACATGCAGAGCTGTGGTCATGGAGTCCACCTGTACAGGTAAAAGTGGCTTCTAGATAAAGCTACAGGGAACACCCCACATCCTGTAGTTCTCTCAAAAGTGCTGACCTCTCTTTGAGGTAGCTCAGAACTTAGGGAACATTGGTTTCTTTGGGCATAGTCCTACACTATGGCTCCTATGCAGGCTTTCTTCTGTCTCCCTTAGGAGGGCTGGGCATTGCGTACCTCCAGTTGATTAGTGACCAGCCAGGTGTATCTTATACCATTTGTACCTTGAGTAATGCTAATGCATTTAGCTTTCTCTGGAGAGTGGTTGTCACGGCAGGATTCCACAGTGTTTTGTCTCACTGTTCCCTAATGTCTCCTTAGTGATAGCCAGCCATGGTGAGGACCTCAGGATATGGATGTATTGATGGATACTAATGGCCTCATTCGATGGAAGGAGCTCTGAGCATGACAATACAAATGTTACACAAGCAATAAGAGTGGACCACACGAGACATGTTCAAATTCTGTGTTTCTTGACTCTTTCAAATTGACAATCAATAATAACCATCAGATGTGTTTCTTGATGGTAAAGAATCACACATTAACAGAACAAACACATAAATAAATTTTTTTATGTAAGGCTGGAAAGATAGTTTAGTGGCTAAGAGCACTTGCTACTTTTACAGAGGACATGGGCTCCCAGCTCCCACATGGTAGCTAACAATCACCTGTAACTCTAGTTCCGGGGTATCCAATGCCCTTTTCTGGCCTCTGTGGGCATTGCACACATGTGGTACATATACATACATACATGCAGGTGCACATACCTACACATAAAATAAATAAATCTTTAAATATTTTATTTATGCTATGCTGTTTGTTTAGGTTTTTCTCACACTATTTATATTAGAGTGAAATGGGCCTAGCACAATTGTCTCTTCCCATCATACATGTGCTTAGTACTAAGATTGCAACATGCTCTCAGAACAATGGAGGAATGTCCAGTACTTGTGTGATATCTGGAAGAATTTGTGTGAGATTAAAGTTTCTGAAATGTTTGATAAAACTGTCCAGATAAATATCTTTTTAAAGGAATATTAATGTATTGATTTAATTGAAAAATCCTATAGAGTGGGTTGTTTATTTCTTATATACTTTGGTTTATAGGAAACTGTTTTGTCTAAATTTTCAAAACTGTTGTTATGAAGATGTTGGTAATACTTTCTGAAAATTTGTTATTTTGTAGCTATGACCTTTCCAATTGTAACAACTTTTATTCCTATTAATATTTACAATTTTGTGTTTCTCAGCTTTCAAAAATTTATTTTCAAGACAGAGTCTTACTATACAGCCCAGTCTGAATTTGACCTCTGTGCAGTCCACACTGTCCTCAAATCAACCCTCCTCTTTTAGGCTGGAATTACAGGCACATTCTTCAACCCAGTCTATTTCATAGCTTTTTAATGAAGTCAGCTTTCGACTTTGTTGTTGTGTTTCATGATGTTTATTTTCCTCTGTCATTGATTTTTGTTGTTTTATTAAGTCATTTATGAGTTTTGCTCATTCTATCCTATTCAGTATCTTTAAAAATTAAATTAAATCGTCATTCAGGTACCAAGCTGACTCTCATAACTTTTGATTTGTAACATTTTTGTTATCTTCTGGTTATAAGTACTTAATAAATTTCACTATGCTGATTTTTAACATTTTTAAAAATATTTTGATAAAAGTTCAGTAGTTTTGGGCTGGAGATGTAGCCCTGTTGGTAGAGTGTCAGATTAGCACCTGTGAAGCCCTGGGTTCTGTCCACAGCATGGTGATGCATCCCTGTAATCTCAGCACTCTAGAGCTGGAGGCAGGAAGGTTGGTTCAAGGTCAGCCTCAGCTATGTGGTGAGCTTGAAGCCACTTGAGATACATAACATCCTATCTAAAAAAAGGAAATGTAATTTTTTAATTCATTTTTTTTACTGTTAACTTACAACTTAATTTCTATCAATCAAAGAACACTGTTTATACATTAGTCATTCTACAAAAATTTGGAAAGCTTCCTTTATGCTCTAGTAAATATTTAGTGTTATAAAAACTATACCTGGTTGAAAAGAACAGTCTGTAAATAATGACTAAAAGAATTCATGTATATTTGTTGCATTACATTTTTACTTTTTATTCTTCTATAGCATTATCAATTTTTATTTTAGCTCTCAGTAACTGAAAATTATAGCTAATAGCTAATACTCCTACTATGATTATGATGGAGACTTTCCAAAGTCTTCTTTAAGTGTAACCATTGTCTTTTTTTATGGATTCTATATCCTACTACAGAGATACCTGTTCATTTATGTTCTTTGCTGCTCTATTTACAATAGTAGGAAATGAAAACAACTTGGATTTCCATCAGCTGATGAATGGGTAATGGAAATATAGCACATTGATTTGATGAAATATTATTCCTCTGTTAAGAAAAATAAAATTATGAAATTCACAGATAAATGGATGGAACTGGAAATAATCATCCTGAGTGAGGGAACCCAGACCAAGAAGGACAAATATTGCATGTTCTCTCTCATGAGTGGATGCTAACTTTAGATCTTTAGATGTTCATGTTTCAATTAGAGAATCCAAAGAGGTCAGAAAACTATTAAAGGACCAAGGGTGGGGGAGGTAATGGGAAGGGAAAGAGAATGCAGTAGTACAAAGGGGGAGGGAGTGACATAATGCAGTAGGAAATACTAAATGGGGTGAAGAATGGGAGGGCAGGACAGAAGAGGGAGTATTGGGGAATATAACTAACACTAAAGGCCTTTAGAAAAAGTCATATGGAAGCTTACCACTATAGAGCTTCTTAAAGTATATGAGATTACATGGAGCTACCCTACCAGACATTACAGGCTAGCAAAACAAAGAGCTCAATGCTAGGAATGAATGCCCTTTTTTGAAGCTATTAACCAGAGATCTCACAGACAAACAATACTGACCATTGCCCCTGTCTTGGTTACACACCAGACCTTGATGGTAAGACCCTATTGCTGAAGGTAGTACATACATGAGTTATAGAGCAAGCAATGAGAAATCAAGCTTCTGGTGCTGACCTCAGAGCTTCATCTCGACTGGCTAGCCTTCATAGTGCTGGAAGGTGCATGCATGTCACTGGTCTTAAGAGAAAAATAATCATCAACCTTGACCAAATGGGAATCCTGAGAGCTATAAAAATGAGTGGTCTGGTAAGATATGCCCAGGTGTGCAATAGTGGCATGAATGTTTTGTGAGTAACCAACCACTTTCTGAATGGATTTAAGGTCTATTTCACAGGATGGAGCCCATCCCTGACACTGATTTTAGGCCTAAGAACTTGTGACTAGACAGGTCACAGGCCGTAGAGGAGAGCCTACTACTATTATTCTACTAATGATAGTATTAAACTGACTCTTAATGACTTATTGTTATATTGCATAGATTACTTCATCTCTTGACTTACACCAGAGAAGCTTCCTTATTAGCAGATGGTATTTAATAAAGACCCATAACTGGTCAATGTGCAGAGAACTTAGTCCTGCAGAGTGCTTAGCCCTGAATAGAACACCTATCTTAAATATCTGTCTTCCCAGGTTCAGGGATCATGGAATTAGGAACAGAAAATTATAAGACCCAGAGGTGCTGGATGTCCATAAGACTTAGAAAAAGCATATTTTCTGGACATCTAGGCAATTACTCATATGAACTCACAAAAACTGTGACAACATACCCAAGACCTATGTAAATTCAGACCAGCAAAAATCCCAGCATAGAGGTGGGGAAGTAGATAAGAAGCCCCAACCCTAACTGAGGAGTTTTTTCAGCAACTGATAGATGCTGAGAGAGGGTTAGTTCTCTTTAAGGGTGTGATGCTGGGGAGGTTAACCAGCTGACTAAAGACGCCCTGAGGAGTTTTTTCAGCAACTGATAGATGCTGAGAGAGGGAGAGTTAGTTCTCTTTAAGGGTGTGATGCTGGGGAGGTTAACCAGCTGACTAAAGACGCACACCCAAGAGCATTTAAAGAACACAAATTAGTTTTCCTTAGGTCTTAAAAGAAAATAATAAAGGACATAAAGTGAGAGGTGTTAGAAAGTGGAGGTGGATCTGAGAGAGAATGAGAGACAGATTTTGAGGGAAGGAGTGTGAATATGCTCGAAATACATTATATGGAATTCTCAAAGAATTAATAAAAATATTATTTTTAAAAATGCACTTAACTTATGAGTCATTCTTTGGATATTTATTCAACAGAAATGAAATAAAGGTCCATATAAAGGCATGTCAATGAATGTTCCAGAATGTTCATAATAGTAAGAAACTGTAAAGTCAAATATCCATCGATGAGTGACTACATGAACAAAATAAAATGTGTCCATATGGCAGAATGCTATTCAACAACAACAAACAGGAACTCAGGTTGGGAAAATGGCTCATTAGTTAAGTACTTGTTACACAAGTCAGTTGACCTAAGTTCAGGTCCCCAGAATCCACGTAAATGCTGGGTAGGCACAGTAGCCTGCCTGTGATTCCATCCTCAAGAGGTAAAAACAGGGGATCCTGGGAGCAAGTTTGTTAACAAGAGACTATCTGTATTGCTAACAAGAGGCTATCCTGGAACTTGCTATATATACCAAGATGACCTCAAAATGGGATCAGTTTTCCAGCTTCAGCCTCCTGAGTGCTGAAATTACAGACATGTGATACCACATCTTATATAAAGCAATTAAATAGCAAATTTGGAATCTTAAATAATTCCTGTCTATCTCGTCCTTTTTCCTGCCTTTCTTCCCCTCCTTTTCCTACTTTGCAATTTTCAAAGGCATGAATAACTGACCCTAAACTACTGCACTCAATTAATTATTAAAATTAAGGTTATACTTGCTAAATAAACAAAGTGTCATTCACCCGGTGCAGGCTTTAGAGGCATGAAAGATAGAAGAATGAAGGGATCATTAATTCTTCCTGTGAGGTTTCAGAGAGCCTCAGAGGCCAGGCAGCATGAAGTAGAGATTCCTCTGCCTAGAGAAGGCCCTGATAGGCCATTGCATGAGGCTGTGAAGGTGAAGCCTTGTTGGCAATGGAGACCCCAAGAAGTTCGTGATGCCAGAGCTGTAAGGCATCTGCCAAGAAGACCTGCATACAGAGAGCGGTACCAGCACGAGAGAGAGACATGTGTTGCACACAGCAAAGCTAGATAGGCTGAGCCATCTAAGCCCTTTGGAAGTAAAGTTCCAGAAGCTGGACATGGAGCTACCGGATTTGGTGTTTGCCCTGCTGGGTTTTGGTCTTGTTTTGGTCCAGTATTTCCTTGTTATGCCTCCATTCCTCCCTTTTGGAATGGTAATATGTATTTGGTTTCATTGTATATTGGGAGTGTGTAATTTGTCTTTTGATTTTATAGAGGCTTACACTTCAGATTTTTCCATGAGTCTCAAAATAGACTTTGTACTGTGGACTTTTAAATAGTATTGAGACTGATAATGACTATGGAGACTTTTAAAGTTGGACTAAATTCATTTTGCATTTTATATGGTCATGAGCCTGTGAGGGTCAGGGGGTGGAATGTGATGGTTTGAATGAAAATGTCCCCTATAGGCTCCAAGTATTTGGGCATTTTGTCCCCAGATGATGGTGCTGTTTTGGGAGGTTTTAGAAGGCGTGGCTCTCCTGGAGGAAGCACGTCACTGGGAGTGGGCTTAGAGAGTTCTCAAGCCTTGCCAGATTTCCAGTCATGCTTCTTGCTTCCCGTGCTTGTGTGATGATGTGAGAGCTTAGTTTCCACTGCTCCAGCTCCAGCCACCATGCCTCCCTACCATGATGGACTGTAATTCTCCTGGAACCGTACCCTCAAATAAACTCTTCCTTCTATGAATTGCTTGGGTCAGTGTTTCTATCACAGCAACAGAAACGTGACTAATACAGAAATTGGTACCAGGATCATGGGGTATTGCAGTGACCTGACCTTGGTGTTTTTAGGAGGATTGTGGAAGCATTTGGAACTTTGGGCTGGAAAAGCCCTTGAGTGCTTAGAGTTTGTTGCTGTGGAGCTTGGAACAGTTATGCTGAAAGAGTTGTGAACAATGGAGGCCTGGCTTGTGAAGCTTCAAAGGGAAGCAGAGACTATCAGGGCTGTTTGTGTGATGTTTTGAACTGAGAATCTGTGGGTTCTGGTCAGCTGGGGCTGAAGAATCAGCTGTAAGTAACAAGAGACCAGCTTCATTGTGGTGAAGTCTGGGAGGTATTTCCTCAGAGGGGACCCAGGCCTCTATCTCAAGCTAGAACCAGGACTTGGTAATGTGTAATAGTCTCCTGCATGGTTCTGGTGTTGAAAGCATGAAGGGGTCACAGAGAACAGCTGAGGCTTGGCACTCTGAGAGGCCAGGAAAGGCCATAAGTGAAAGTGCAGCTTCAGTTATAGCGAAGACCCCAGAATTGAAGGGGTCATGGAGAGAAACTGAGGCTTTGCACCGCAAGAGGCAAGAAGAGGCCATTGGTGAAGGTGTAGCCTCAGTTTCAGTGGAGACCCCAGCTTTTTGGAGATGCCAGGACCATGGGACGACCACCGAGGATAGAAGTAAGCTGTGGAATGGAGTTGGCCTGGGTCTGCAAGACAAGTTGTGTGTGCTGTGGACAGCAGAGTCAGAGAAGTGGAACCATCAGAACCCTTCGGAGTCCAGAAGATCGTGAGTGAATCCCAGGTGTCCAGCCTTGAGCTACTTTGCTGGACTTTGGTTTTGCTTAGGTGTGCCTGATTCTTCCCTTTGAAATAAGACAGTACTTGTTTTGGATTTTACAGAAGCCCATCTACTGCTAAGAGATTTTTAAAAGAGAGTATGGACTTTTAAGTGTTTGGATTTTTTAAGGACTGTGGGGTTTTTAAGGTTGTACTGTCTTATGTTGTAATATTAATGTTAACATCATAGCTTGGGGACAAGAATTGGAAAGGTTATGGTTTCACAGTGATGTTTTTGTGTGTCAAGTTGACAAGGGGTCAATTGTGCTGGATAGCTTTAGTGTCAACTTGACTCACCTGGGTTGAGGGAGTCTCAATTGGGGAATTTCCTTCACTGGACTGGTCTGTGGCCATGTCCACGGGGCATCTTCTTGATTGTTGAGTGATGTGGGAAGCCCCAGCCCACTGTGGGTGGTGCCACCCCTGGGCAGGTGGGCCTGTGTTACATAAGAAAGCAGGCTGACCGGGGGGCCAGGGGAGCAAGTCAGTAAGCAGTGATCCTCCATGGCCTGTGCTCCAGCTCCTGCCTCCAGGTTCCTGCCCTGAGTTCCTACTTTGGGCTCCCTGATGAACTGTGACCTGGGAGATGTAAGACAAATAAACCCTTTCCTCCCCAATGTTTTGTCACAGCAATGGAGAGACAAACTAGGACAACGCACAAGACCTATGTAAATTCAAACCAGCAAAAATCCTGCATAGAGGTGGGGAAGTAGATAAGAAGCTCCAACCCTAGCTGAGGAGTTTTTGGCAACTGATAGATGCTAAGAGAGGGAGAGTTAGTTCTCTTTAAGGGTATGATGCTGGGGAGGTTAACCAGGCTCCACTGGATGGATCCATACTGAAGGGCGTTTGTGGACACAAGTTAGACTTGATAGGTCTTGAAAAGTACATGTACTAGAGTAAACGAAATTGGGTGAGTGGTAGTAAAGGTTCGTGAAGATGGGGGTTATCAATATGAACAGAATACATTGTATAAAATTCTCAAAAATTCAATATAAGTATAAAAATTAAAATGGCTTTTGTCTCACTATTAATAGCTTTCATATATAATTTTAGTTCTACTTGTCAATGTTTACCAGTGAATGTATTTTTAACATGTATGTTTATTTGTATTATGTAAAACAAATAATGATGTTCATATATTCTTCCTTCCATCATATTTTCTGTTTGTCGAATCTGTTTTTTATTTATGTGTGTGTGCATGTGCATGCAGATGCCAACAGATGTGTGTGTGTGTGCATGTGCATGCAGATGCCAACAGATGTGTGTGTATGTGCATGTGCATGCAGATGCCAACAGGGGCAGGAAGAAAACATCGATCCCTCTGATGAAGATGGAGTTGTAGTTGGTTGAGTCCCCTGATGAAGGTGTTGGGAACTGAACTCCGGTCCCCTGGAAAAACAGCAAATGCTCTTAACCACTGAGTCATTTCTCCAGTCCCTCACATTATATTTTGGACCTTGAAAAGAGATCATTATATCTGCTGTATTATTTTACATTATGCTATTGCTGGGTAAAATTACACTTTAAATGTCTTTATTTCTGACACTCATTGCATTGTGTCTCTCTTTTTTTTTTCTTATCTTGTTGCTTTGGATAAAATATATAGCCTATCACAGAAGAACGAAGGTCCATTGCATTTTTCTATCTTATCTGTAACAACAGTGGTGTTGTTTCTAATGTCTCCATTGAGATTATACTTTCTCTAGACTTTTTCTCGGAACCATATGTCCATGACAAGATGATCTCTTCTTGGTTTAACTCTGGAGGGTCCATGATTTTCATATATCCATCTATTTCTTTTAAGCTTTCAGATTTAAGACAGATGATAGATAGATGATAGATAGATAGATAGATAGATAGATAGATAGATAGATAGATAGATACATACACACAGAGAGAGAAGACAATTTATCTCTTTACTTTGCCTTGTATATATGTCAGTAGTAATAAGTTTTTAACTGATCAAATATCCTTAGATTTTTAGGAGAGCTTACTTATTTATTATGTATTAGTCATCTTGCATATACTATATTCAACTTTAAATGATTTTAATTTAATATTAGCATTTATATTTATAAAGAATTGTGTTTGTTCTCACATTCCTCCTGCTTAAAGTGTCCTTTTAGATTTTTATATCAGGACCATCGGCTGAGCTGTACTACTTTTCAACTTCTTCGGTTCTTACACATTTTCAGAATTGTCTCTTAAGTGTTTGTCATAATTTATCAATATAGACATTCTAAGTATGAGCTACTGATCAAATCTTTACCTCTTATTTAATTTCTTCAGTAGCTTCCTTTTGAGTTTTGTACTATATCTTTGTCAGTTTTTGAATTTACATTTTTAAGTAGTATTTGTAGATAGAATAATTGATACAGAGTTGAGAATTTGCACATAATTTAATATCCCACACTTATGCCAATGTTTTTTCTCCTTATTGGCTTTTCTTATTGATAATTTCATTATTAATTAATTAATTAATTATTAGCTTTTACTAATGACTCTTTCTATCATTATTTTAAATTAGTTATTGCCTGCATATATGTAAGGGCATTCGGTGTATAATGTCCACAGAAGCAAGAAGATTGTGTCAGATCCCTTTGAACTAGAGTTAAGGATGGTTGTTAGTCACCATGTGGGTGCTGGGAACTGAACCCATGCCTTCTGCAAGATCAGCCATTGTTCATAACCACTGATCTAACTCTCAAGCCCCTCTACCATTATTTTAAATAAAACTTGTAACTTGCTTATTTTAGTGGGTTTTAACAAAGCTCTCAATAACTTTGAATGACTTTTTGGTGAATTTTATTTCACTTAAACTTATTTAATCTGATCAAATTTTTTTTCTATTTCTTTAGAATTCTATTTTTTAAAGACCCATTTATTTCTTATCTTTGTGATTTAAAACTATGCATTCCCTTCTACATTATTTTCCTCCCACAGATCTCGATAGAAAGTGGTCTCCTTATTATTCCTCCCAATTGGTATTCTATTCTGTAGTTTGTAACTAACCCGAGTCATTTTTAAATGGGTATTTTGATCTCTTGGCAAATAGTATTTTAGAAGAAAGCTTTTTGCCATTAATTTCTAGTTTCATAGCATTGTAAGTTTTGTCTTTGCACATTTATTTTCCACTATTATTGAACGTAGTATCTCTTTTTTAGTTTCTTTTCTGTTGTTAAGTATCTGGTGATTTGGGGGAAGGTTTATTCTTTGTATTCGAGATTGTTCATGCTTCATTTTGAAAAAAGCATAGCATATAGTCGGTCAGCTTCTATCACAGTCTCTATAGTGTGATGAGGACATGGCACATAATCGGTCAGCTTCTTCAACAGCCTGTGTAGTGTGAGATAAGGGGCAAGAAAACAGGCTGCTCCCATAGATCTTTGGACCTGGAGTCTTTCTGGGTTGCACATTCTTTATCAGCAAGCTAGGAGCTAAGTGTGCTGCCTTTATTTGGGGATATGAATAGACTGTCTTCACTCTTGTTGCCTTCACACTCATCCTCTAAGCAGTCACCCTGATCTCTGCTTCTGTCAGTGTGGACTCCCCCTGGGACCTTGCCATTGTGTGTCTCAGTCCTATTTGGCTGACTGTGTGGCAGCCCATCATGAGGAACCCTGGTCCTTTGAAAGTTCTACACCTTAGTTACCTGTATTTTAAAGGAATTATGGGTTCGTGTACACTTTTGCACACTGCTCTATTTTCTATTTGATCAAGAGAGTAGGGCAGCCCTAAGTGCTTGGCAAAACATCTTGGACTAGAACATCTGACTCTTGAAAACCATTTCACATAGTGTAGGTATATGCATTAGAAATGAGGAAAGTTTGCAATATTTAATCTCTACCTCTATCTTCAGAGTCCAAGGGAAAAAAAGAGCACAATGCATGACAGAACAAAGACTATGAAGAATTAAATGAAATTGAAAAACTATAGAGGACACCAAGGAAATACAATTTTCTTCCATTGAAGTAAGGTTGATAAACCTCCATAAAGACAGAAAAGAATTAAACATAAGAATTCTCTTTGCAGATGAACAACTCTAAAGACAGGGCACAGCTTTGCCATCTCTACTCACTGGCTTTTCTTAGTCTTATCATACCAAAGATATTTTTGAATTGTTCCGTTTATGTTTCCGGAGCTGGCTCTCGTGAGACGCTGCAGTGGAAGCTACGGAAAAAGGTTTTCTTCATACTTTAGAAAATTCCAGTGTACTTTTTCTTTTCTTTCCTTTTTATCTCAAGAAAAATGTAAGATCAAAGACAATGCTGATAAGACAAAACGAAATCTTTCACATTAAGTTCATGGAATGCAATTATTTTCCTTCTTTCCATTATTTTTCACAATTTTCCAATTTTTCATATTTGCATACAGAAAACATTGTAAATAACATTGTCATTTTGACATTATTTCATTATTATTTCATCTGAATCTGTCACTGTCACCATCAGTACTGTTTTCAGTATTACGTTTACTTACTGCTTTTTATTTTTTTATTCATTTACTCACTGGTAATTTCATTCATGTATATAACACATTCCGGCCACACTCATGCCACCTCAGTCATCGCTCATCCTAGCCCCTTCATCCCTCACTCCCGTTCACCTAGACCCTATTCTACTTTCACGCCTTTTTGTTTTCTTTGTTTTTGCTTTGTGACCTACTACTTTAACAGTACCTCTTGCGTGGGCCTGGGTGTGGGACTATCCATTGGTGCCTGGGCAACTCACCAGTGGCTGTACCACTGAAGATGATGACTTCCTCTCCCTGGGCAGTTTTTTCTTTTTCTTTTTGTTGTTGAATTTTTGCGAATTTCATCCAATACGTTTTGATCATATTTAAATCCCCTCCCATCTCTGCTTCTCATTTTAAGCAGCATTGTGATGAACATCTCTATGATGCAGTGCCCTGTTCCTTCTTGTTTCAGATGAACCCTTTCGACTGTTCTGATTATCATAGATCCCTCTAAATTCCCTTAAAAACAATTACTGGCTCAAAAAGTCGGATATTTTGTGGCTCTAAACGTACAAGGAAGGTGATTTTCTAAAACAGTTTGTGAATACTCATCATTCCATTATAACTCAACATTTCTTGCTACTTAGGTCAGTCAACCTACTGGGAAGGCTGAGGAGACAGGAGAACCACTGAGCCCAAGAGGGTGGGGCCAGCCTGAGTGACGTGACGAGATCTTTGTCTAAAAAAGGCATGCTCTGGGGGGCTCAGGAAATGGTTCAGTCAGTAATTGTCTGCCACAAAAGCATGAAGACCTAAGTTCAGACCCCAAATATCCACGTAAAACAATACTGTGACAAAACCCTGTAACGCAGACACCGGTAGGAGACAAGCTATTCTAGAGCTTACTGGCTAACCAGGCTTGCCAAATCAGTGAGCTTCAGGCCCAGTGAGAGACCCTGTTTCAAAAAATGCAGGGGAGGTGGCTAGGGAGATGGCTCAGCAGTTAAGAGCACTGACTGCTCTTGCATAAGACCTGGGTTTGATTCCCAACACCTACGTGGCTGCTGACAACCATTCATGACTCCAGTGCCAGGGGATCTGACACCCTCTTCTGATCTCTGTAGGCATTGCATGACACACAGGTGGACCTACCTACATGCTGGCAATATACTCGTCCATGTAAAATAAAAATCAAACTACTTTGTTTTTCATTCAGCGTAGAACAATTGAAGAAAATATCCAACATAAACCTCTGGCATCTACACACAAATAATACCCATGTTTGTGTGCATGTGCATGCATGTGCACACACACACAAATTTTTTAATTCTTAGGTTTCTGGCCAGTGAGTTCTCACAGCATTTTCCCTTCCTTGTTATTGTTTCTTCTTATATAACTCGTACCCTTTTTTTCATGCCCAATATTCTATCTTTTTTTTTAGATAAACTTATGTAGGAATTAATTTGTGATTCTACTTATCTCTCCAGCTTTATTTTTATTTCAGTTAGTGATTAGTAATCACAAAGAAATTTCTATAGCCGGTGAACTCTTCCTCCTGTGAGCTTGGAGCTCCTCTCTCCATCAGAGCTACAAAACAAAATAACAGACCAAGTACTGTTGTGCTTCTGTTTTCAGACTTCCAGATCTTCACATCTTCCTGAACTACACAGGTAACCACTTAACCAACCTGTCAGAAAACCTCTGAAACTGTAGTTAAGTGACTGTAGATTTTATTTTTCATTTTAGGTAAAGATAAAAAAGAAATCCAAGAGTTCCTTGCAACCGAATGAAATGTAGTAGTTAAAGTTGGAGTGAATCTAACCTTCCAGATTTTACATTTTTCAGTCAGTGAAATTCTCTACACTAGGTCAACATAAGTGATAATCTTTAGACGACATATGAACCTTTGGAGCCCACTCATTTACTGCCCTTCCTGAACCCAGTAACATAAAATAAACTTCTTGGTAATTAGTTTATCTGGTAAAACTTGAATGGAATTAAGAAAGCAAGTGACTCACTTTCAATAGACAATGTACTAATGAGGGAGAGTCTGACCCAACACTCCCTGGGTTCTCTTTCTTACCTGCTCAGGTCCAAAGGCAGAGTGTGTCCAGTGCCAAGTTCACAAGCTCACATTGTTCCTTCTGTGCACCTATGACTTAACCTACACAAACACACACACACACACACACACACACACACACACACACTTTGTCTATATATTTACCACATATTCAAGTCCTTTCTCCATTTAGAGTCTTCATATTTTCCCTAATGTTCATGAATTTTTACCAAAAGAGAAAAAATTACTTTACACGGGTCCACATTGTTTTCCCATATTATGTCAGATCTTCCAGATCACACACACTGAATCAAGAGTGACGGGAAGAACCCTCTACATGCTGTAGATCAAAGCATGGAAGTGGCAGAACCAATTTTTCTCTCTCTGCATGCCACATGCAATTACTGATGTGGTTTGTCATTTGCCCACACTGATAAGCCACTCATATCTGGTTATTGGTTAGACAGGAGATAAACATCGAGTGGGGAAAGCTCTACAGACTCCCACAGTTAATGCTCAGCAGTGATTTCTGGCTCCGTGTTTTATGCAAGTACTCACCCACAAACGTTCACACGATAGCCCAATAGCTTCTAAACCAAACCTAGACTCCAGTTTTATCTCCAAACTGGATCTTCCCCTGCTGTCTTCCAAATAAATTGCAAACATTTGCCCTGTTGCCCAGGCCAGAATCCCTGGAGCCAGCCTTTCCTTCTCTTTGCAGGGCTGTCGTCAGTCTGTCAGCAACTCCCATTGGTGTTGGACTCCGTCCCAAACATGCCACCCCACATGTCTAAACTAAATGGAAGTCTAAACTTCCATGATGTCCTGCTCAAGAACTACCAAGGTATGTTTTCACCCCATCCTCTTCTATGTCCTTTGTCCTTTGGATGGTCACAGGGAGCCTGTCACAACTGAAACCGGAGTCCTTCAACATAATTTCCTCACGTTTTTCTCTTAACTTCAGGTACTTGGAAGAAAGTTGTAAATATCTCACTGTAGGTGGGACAGTCCAAACCTGGTGACACTGCCAAGCTCACCTTTACAGTCTCCTCTCCCACAAGGCTTCTTGGGCAGTTTCTTTTTTCTTCTGTTTTGTTAACACAATAAATTCCCTCCCAACTCAGGTCTTTGGGTTTGGCCCATGGCTTGTTATTTTAGTTTAATCCAGACCAGTGAGCAAATGTCATGGCTTGAAGAAATGTTGCCTGGCCTCACCTAATAACACTTCATGTAGACTTTCTTGGCTTCATATCCTTTCCTGGCACTTCTCTGAGAGTATATATTAAGGAAACACTCCATCACTGTAGAGAACGTGTCCACTGCTATATCTTCAATGGCAGAGAATGTTCCCAGCACTCTGCATACTTGTTGGACATTTTCTGATTGCATAACCTATGCTTGTGGTTAGTCTTCTTTGAGTGTCACTGGTGTTTTTGACTTCCAGATGTTATCCCCTTAGGATACACATGCTTATTCATGGCCCCAAAGAAGTTTATGCAGTGGAACTGAGTCATTCTGTCTTTATTTTATGTGTAACAGGTAGAGATGCTTGGCTACATGCCCTTGTCATCCTCATCTATATTTTTTCCAGGCAATAAGGCACGCAGTGTCCTGGGGCTCTTTGGATGGACTCAAAGTAACATAACTGGTGTTGTGGAGTTACATGGGGAACAGGCTGAGCATCTTAGTGGGAAGTTAGCACTTCCCATTTGCCACCACCCCTGTCCTGTGTTGTTGGTCACTTGATGAGCTGCACAAATGACTAGCATGTCTTACCTATAAAGATGCCTTCTTAGAGTTTTAATGGGAAACTAAAGGGAACCTTCTTTCTTTTGCAATGAGCAGGTGGCATTGCATTGGCTTCCATTTTAGTCTAAAAATGATTTCATTTATCCCTCATTAAACAAACTTGAAGACTTCATTTTCTTCTCTGTGTGTGTATGTGTGTGTGTTGTATTCATGTGTGTACATGTGTGTGGACATGCATATGCCTATGTGTTCACATGTGGAGGCCAGAGGAGGACATCAGGTATCTTCTTCTATTGTTCTCAATCTGATTCTTTGAGACAAGGTCTCTCACTGAACCTGAAACACCAATTTTTGGTTAAACTAGTTACCAATAATCCTCAGTGATCTTCCTGTCTCTGCATTTACCAGGGCCAGGATCATAGTCACCTGCAATCACACAAGCTTTGTACATAAAAGCTAGGGGTCTGAACTCAGCTCCTCAAGCTTGCACAGCAAGCACAACCATCTGCCCAACCTCTTTAGGTTTCTGTGGATGGATATTAGTGTTGATGTTTGTTAAGAAGATTATGCAAATATCACTAATAAGTTCATGTCTCTAGCTGCAAGTAGTACTTTAAAATTCAAACCCAATAAAAATGGATAAACCATAGGCAGTATTACCTAGACTTCCTGCATCCAGCAAAGCAGGATTTTATCTTTACTTATTATCAGCAATGTGAGATTTGTCATTTTTAGCAATATCTGCTCTATTTCCAGAACACTGGTCCAGGTACAGTTTCATGGGTACTGCTGCATTATTTTCAGAGGAATGGAAACACTGGAGTGTCTTATCTCCTTTCATATGCATAAATCTTCTGGGTATTGATGAAAGTTAAGCATCACAAACTACTGGCTAGTTTGTCACATTGATGAATGTGAGCCTCAAACAGTAGGTATGTGATCAAAGTTTTGGTGTTACTGGCCTTGTGCCATAGCACCTATGTTTTCTCTTCCTTCCCCTCCTCTCCAGAATATGTGACCCCAGTGGGTCCTTCTGCAGTCACCATTTACAATGTGAGTGATCCCTCACTCCCCACTCATTCCCTGCTCATATAGAACTGGAGTCATGATTGCTGGAAGCCATACATGGGCGCTAGGAATAGACAGTGTGCTTTGCTTCAAATATGAATGCTAATCACATAAAGTGAGAAGCAGTAAAGGGTTAGTGTTTCTTTAAATCAAATATAAACAGGCCTACTCTAAGCTTCCTAGTCTCAGAAGTTCATTATTTCTGAGTCATTTCATATACTTGTCTATATTCAATTCTTTATCTATGAGATTTATGTTTTCAGGTATGTTTATCTTTCATGATTCCCTTTGGTAACCCTCTGTGACATATTTGAAAGTGAGTAAGGAAGACCTGCACTAGTTACTACCTCTTCCACTTACTGGCAATTGTCATTGACCTGTTCATCCATTCATCCATCCATCCATTCATCCATCCATCCATCAATCCACATCTACCTATAAACACATCCATCCATCTAGAAACACATCCATCCACCCACATCCATCCATCTGTAAACACATCCATCCATCCATCCACATCTATCAATTCATCCACATCCATTCCTTTACATCCATACTTCCACCCACCCATCAATTTCTCCAACAAATATTAACTACTATGCAGAAAATTCTGTAAAAAGCTTGGGAAAGACAAAGGAACCAACAAATGGAGCTCGGGAGAACTTGCACAAATGTTGACTGTTTTGAGATAACAGTTCCATAAAGTTTTGTGGATTGTCATTTAATCAATATTGTTAAAGCACCCAGCATAATAACTAATGCATGATAGGAAATAAAAACTAATCATTTTCAGTGCTCAGATAACTCATTTTAATGTTTTTTATCATTTTTTAAAATTTTATGTGTATGGGTATATTGCCTGCATGAATGTAAGTGCACCTGTGTCATGCAGTGACCACAGAAATCAGAAGAGGGCATCAGATCCCTTGGTACTGGAATTATAGATGGTTGTTAGCTGCCCTATGCATGCTGGGAACCAAACCTGGGTCCTCTGTAAGTACAGTCAGTGCTCTTTACTGCTGAGCCATCTCTCCAGCCCAATTTTAATGTTCATGTAAAGATAATTTCATCATATAAGATAACCATTGTGTTCAATTTTAGCAACACTCCACATTTTTAAAAAATATCAAATTATACCTTCTTGTTTACCTGATTTCATCTTTAGATTTTAGTGTGGATAATTGCAATCGACTTTACAGTTCCCATCCTTATTATTTTCCCAACAAGTTTTCCATTTACGATGATAACAATTTTAGCTCTTAGATATACTTTACTAGAACATATGCTTGAACAGAATATATGATGCAGTTTTTCAATATTAATTTAATTTGATTTGATTTGATGGTCATAACAGTCATAATTCATTTTAGGTATTCATAATTTTGTACATTTTGTTCCTTCTCATAGATTTTGTATCAAACTAAGTGTGTCATCTTCTGAGGATGGATTTGTGTCTCTCTCTTTCTTTTCGATATATTGTCACTACTTTGTCTTATTTCCTTGGCTTTTCCATTTTGAGACCGGGACTTACTCCGTAGCTCAGGTGACCTAGAACTCAGGACAACCCTGCAAGTGCTGTTGTTATATTTGCTCACTACCATACACAGCTAATCTTATTTTATCTTCCAGTGTGCTATCCTATCCTCATTTCATTTTGTAAATATAAAGTTTGGATTGAATTGCTTCCCGTCTACCTTTTTTCAAGTCTGTGGCCCTATTCTAGTTCACTTTCTGTTGCTGTGATAAAACACTGACCAAAACCAACATAGGGATAAAAGGGTTCATTTGGCTAACAGGTTACAGTCCTTCATTGAAGGAAACCAAAACAGGAACATAAAGGCAGAACCCGGAGGCAAGTGCTGAAGCAGAGGCCACAGAGGAATACTGCTTACTGGCTTGCTCCCCTGGTTAGCTCAGCTATGTTTTTATACAGGCCAGGCTCACCTGTCCGGGGTGGCACCTCCCACAGTCATTGGGTTCTCTCATATCAATCAACAATCAAGAAAATGCCATACAGACATGACCACACATCAGTCAGATGGAGGAAATTCCTCAATCAAGGTTCCCTCTTCCCAGTTGACTCTAGTTTGTGTCAAGTTGACAAAAACCAGCACAAGCCTCTTGATTTGTTTTTCTGTATTCTGTTTATATTCTATTGTGTATCTGCTTCCCTCTTTCTTCTTTTTCCTGTTGAGTTTCATTTTTAATTTTTAATAATTCATTTTTATTTTATGTGCATGAGTATTTTGCCTGCAGTAGCCAGGAGAGGGCATTCAATCCTCTGGAACTGGCATTACAGGTTGTTCTTAGCTGCCATGTGCTGAGAACTGAACCCAGTGCTTCTGCAAAAGCAGCCAGTGCTCTTTAACTGCTGAGCCATCTCTGCAGCCATGAATTTCATTTTAAAAAATAATGCTACTTATGCATGCTTCTTTTTGAGAACACTAAGCTCATGTCATTAAAATTTTCTCTTTTCTATAAATAGATCTTCCAAAGTAACACATGTTCCCTTTCTTATTCTTTTTCTTGGAAACTTCCCCTTTAATTTTTGAGACAGGGTCTCCTTGTAGCTCCAGCTGTCCTGGAACTCACTATGTAGACCAGGCTGGCCTCGAACTTACAGAGATCCGCCTGCCTCTGCCTCCCAAGTGCTGGTACTAAAGGTGTATGCCACCATGCCTGGAAGATTTGTATATATTTTTTAAAGATTTATTTTTATTTTACATGTATGTATGTGTGCCTGAGTGTATTATGTGTACCATGTGTGTGCCAGGGTCTGTGTAGGCCAGAATATGGTATCAGATCCCCTGGAGTTGGAGTTATAGTCAGTTGTAAGTGATCAATGTGAGTGCTGGGAACCAAACCCTACAAAGCAGCAAGTGTTCTTAACTGCGGAACCATCTCTCCAGCCCCAGATTCATCTTTTTTTTTTAAGTTCAATATGTTATCCATTATACAAAGGAGCCACTCTCCTCTATTATGTTTGTTTAAGTGTCCTTGAACATTATATATATATATAAATATATATATATATATATATCGTGTGTGTGTGTGTGTGTGTGTGTGTGTGTGTATTTAGGCACAGACCAGCAAGCAAAGCGGACCTCCTGTGCTTGTTACCCTGACCTTCTACATGAGAATGAACACATTTCTTCTCTTAGGGTAACATGTGCCATAGCATCTGCTGAGAATGGGATTGCTTAATTCAGACTGGCTCTTCTCTACTCTACCTCATTGTGTTCTCTTGCCACACCAGAAAGTCCTGCGATTCATATTGGTCAGGTGGAGGGTATTCTGGCCACAAGGCAGCATCAGAAATACTGGCCATCTTTGAGACCTGCACTTTGTTGCATTCCTTCTCTGGCACTAGAGGCACATTAAGGGAATGAATCCATGCCTTTTCTTCCTATTTCTTATTGGGGGGATTATGGTGTCTAAGGGGATGTGATCAAAAGAGAGCTTTGGGGTGCTCCAATCACCCAGGTGTGTGGAGAGTTTATCTTTCCATTCTAAATTCTTCATAGTGACTTTTAATTTTCCAGACAATTAGTCCCATGCCAAGATCCATTTTCTTCATTTGTTATAAATCAAAAATTTCTCTCTTTACCTAAGATTCTATCCTTTCATTCTTTGATATCTACTTAATATGCATATTGTGATACATATTTCTTTACATCAAACTTTCCAATCATACTCTTTTCAGATATATACAGTAAATTAGACATCTCTCTTAGCTATCCAAAAGTCTGGGAAACATGCATGCAGAACTAATCTTTGTATAAGTAAGTTATAACCAATGGAAGTGTCCACCAGGAAAACACAGCCTACAGTCATCTCTCTCTATGTCCTCTGAGGCCAATCCTATTGATCTGTCATCCTACCCCAGTCATCAAGTTCTGAGCCATGGTGTTGGCAATAACGTCTCACAGGGAGAAGCCCATCTCTTATTTGGTCATCTTGTCTCTTTGTCTTACTTGTCAAAGCTGTTTACATGTAGGAAAGTTGACAAAATCACCAATTATAAATTGTTTTTGCCATTTTACTCTACTAATTTGCTCTTAGGAGAAAACTGGTAAGCACTGAAGTAACATTAGGCAGGGGAAGCCGCCCTTCAAGAGACTCCCAAAATAACTTGGGCTGTTGCCAAAGCCCTTGATTACCTCCCAGAACTTGAAGATAAGACCCACTACTGAAGACAGGACATACCTCAGACACAGGACTTGGAGCAATTGAGCTGGAACTGATCTAGAAACCTCTTCCCTGAAGACTAGCTCTCATGGTGTCAGAGGATACTATGCAAACTGCCAAGGGAGAAACCCAATCATTGATTGCATCCAGCTTTGATCCACAAAAATGACTGGCCCAGAAAATAATCTCTATGGGTGCAGTAGTAGCACTTTTATCTTGGGGGTCATCCACAGCTGTCTAATTGAACTTAAGGCCCAGTCAGTGGGAGGGAAGTCATGTGCGTAACTCTAAACAGTCATAGATCCTAGAGAAAAGCCTACTTTTGTTACATCCCTAGACCAATGTAATTTCCTACTATATTCCAAATATGTATCCTTATATTTAGATAAGTATAGCTCTCATCACTCATCAAAGAAGTTTCTTTTTGCAACAGATAGAGATCATTATGATGTTCCACAACTAATCAAATGCAGAGAATAAGTGTCTGTGAGGTGCCCAACCTTAAGTGACACATCTACAATGCATCCAGGGAGCATAGACGAACAGGGGGGAAGAAAGAATATTAATCCATCTCTCAACTCTCATCAGTGAAGCTTCCTCATGCAACAGATGGTGACTAACCCAAAAAGCCACAACTGGCCAAAGTGCAGAGAATAAGAGGCTGCAGAGTGCTCAGCCCTGAGTGGGACCCCTACATCAAACCTCTGCCACCCAAAGCCCAGGGACTGTTGTGGAAGAGGGCCTGAAAGAGTGTAAGAACCAGAGGTGGAGGATGACCATAACGAAACAGATTGTTCCAGACAGCTGGGGAATTACTCACATGAACTGGCAGCCAGGGTAGCAGCATGCATAAGAACCATGCAAGCTCAAGTCAAACAAAGCATCAAAGTGGGAAATTGGTAAGAAGTCCCAACCTTATCTGAGAAACTATTGGCAATTGATAGCTGCTGGGAGACGCAGAGCTGGTTTTCTCTAAGGATGTGATAGTAGACAGGTTAAGTAGGCTCCAGTGGATGGACACACATCAGAGAACATTTGGGGACACAAACTTGGCTCAATAACCTTAACATATATGAGAGTATAGGCAATCTGGCAGGGGTAGGGTATAAGAGGGGCGCAGAGAGGGGAGAGGATCTACATATGATCAAAATATATCGAATGAAATTTGCAAAAATTCAATTAAAATTATAAACAAAACCAAAAAATACCCTGGTATTGTAGAAACGGTGATCGAGAGTGGCATAGGAAGAAGACAGTGTTTATACAGAGCGAACGAGGGTCTAAGTGAAATGCTTCTCCTGCTTGGATAACCAGATACCTGCAGAAATTCAGTGGTCATCTAGCAAAGACATTTAAAGTGGTCAACTGTGGTAAAAAGTACTAACAATTTGATGTGTTAGGGATGCATGTCCCAGTGGCTGCAGGACAAAGAAGAGTAGGGCTAATTTATACTAGTGGGGAAGCCAGAGCTGACCTGAAATACTTCCCTAATACACACAACATGCCCTGGTAGAATTTGTATCTGCCTAAAGAGCTCTGCATTTGTTAACGATTGCAGGCCGAGCTCGCCACACCCAGCATTCACAAGCAAGCAGCAATGGGTTCCTGTCTTTTTGTGTCATCTCACATCGGCCAGTTCTAAAGCAGCAATTCTCTAGTGTGGGTATGGAATGTCCTCAAAGGCGTGGTCCCGGTTTGATATGCTGGGAGGCGATGGAAAGTTTAAGGGGTCAAGCATGGTGGGAAATCTTCAGGTCCCAGAGACTGTGCCTTCTAGGGGGTTGTGAACCACACTGCTTCTATTTCTCTCTTCCTGGCCATGATGGGCATGGTTTTGCTCTGTCCACACGCTTTTTCTGTCATGGCTGCTACCTTGCCACCAATGCAATGATAACAGAGTCTATTGATCATGGATGAAACCTGTAAAACCATAAGCCCAAAATGCCTTTCTCTACATAGATGGACTTATCTTAGGCATTTGCTACAGTAATGCAAGTCTGGCTATGGTTTAGGAGTCACCCAGGCCCACGATGGCCAAACTCCTTGCAGAAGGTATGGAGAACTTCAGAGACCTGAATGCAGAGGGACTGTAGTTATCAGGGAGCCAAGACCCTGCTTAACTTCCTTTCCTACCACCTCAAAGTCTAGGCACCTCTTCTTTTAATCTCCACCTTGAAAAATCTCAGCGTTTAGAAAGTTTGTCCACAGAACAACTGTTTGTAAACATTGCTTGGGATCCATGCAGTCTCCTCTTGGATTGGCTGGCAAGAGGGAAGCATCTTCTCATTGTGACAGATGGGCCACTGTTATTACAATTTTACTCTGTTTTGTTTAGAATTTATGTTGACAAAAAGGAATGAAAAAAAGGAAAGAAAAGATTTCTTGGAAACCGGGAGGTGTTTGTTGTGTTTCACAAGATGCCTGAGAGGCACAAGATTTCCTTCTCTTCAGTAGCGGAGGGTAACAGTGCCCGAGGCATCTGCATGCCAGCAGTCTGGCAGTGGATGCAAATCAGCCACAGACTGAGGAGATGGAAGCAGCACTCCATCAGCCTCAGAAAAGCCCAGAGTGATATTTACAAATAAGGTTGTAGATGATGCCAGGAGAAAAATAGCTTAAATTAAATAAAATAGGAAACCATACATTCTTCAACAAGGAAACAGAGGAGTCTTCACAACACAATCGCTTTCAGTTTAAGTCTTTCTGGTGATTGAGTGCACTGCTCATAAGTGAGGCAAATGCATATGGACCACTTGTGAGATGGGCTTTCCTGGTCAAACTGGGATTGACAAAGAAAAAGAATCAACTCCAAGTTCAATGGTTCGGTTTGGGGACGTAAGTTTAAATTGCTGTCCATTGTTTAGTCTATTTTTTTTTTTAATTTGGGTCATTTCTAATTATCTGAAAGTTGTTTTTCTTAGAGCTTAGAGATACAGAACTTTTGTAGGTTTCATATATAGATGTGAATTTGTTATTTCTGTTTCTTTGTTTTTGAGACAGGGTCTCCCTGTAGCCCCAGCTACCCTGGAACTTGCTATGTAGACCAGCTGGCCTTAAACTCACAGAGATCTGCCTGCCTCTGCCTTCAGAGTGCTGGGATTAAAGGCGTGCGCCACCATGCCTGGCTAGTTTTCCAATTCTTAAGACCACCAGAAATTTCTTTTTTTACTTACCTTGGTTACCTTCCTTGGTACAGATTTGTGGCTGCGGGTAATCTGGCCCAACCCACTTCTCTCATCTTGAAGATACTTAGTATCATTAAAGATGCATTCTTTATAATAAACCATTATATGAGGTTACTGGAGGTGTGACATTGAAGGATATCTCCCCCCCCCACCCCACCTCTTTTAAGATAGGATCTCATGTGGCCTAGGCTGGTCTTAAACTAACTATGTAGCCAAGTATGATCTTTACTTCCTGATCCAACTGCCTCTACCTCTTAAGTGTTGGGATTATAAACATGTACCACGACACCTGGCAGGAAGGGTATCCTGTCCCTGCCCCTTCCTGTCTCTCCTCTTTGCATCCTAGCTGCCTAGACCAGGCTGACTTTGATTACACAGAGATCCACCTGCCTCTGCTTCCTGAGTGCTGGAATTAAAGGTGTGGGTCACCATGCCTGGCCTTCTTTGTTATTCTTAATTGACAAATTATACAAGTACTTCTTCTTGATTTCCAGTTGCTTATGTATCATAATTATTTACTTATTGCAGAATTAAATCTTAAATGCCTCCCTCATTCTTCAAGATTTTTTCCCCTTGAGAGCACTCAACTGTTAGCCTACAAAGTAAAATATGTTTACATTTTCTTTTCCCTGTGTTGTTCTTTTTTTTTTAAACAGAGCATAGGGTGGGGGTTTATTTACAAAAGGGTGGGCGCCCCCCTCTTTTATGGCTGCTCTGGAAAGTCCACACTCAAATATAGATCCTATGACTTCTTGATAGCCACAGAAAATGGTGAGAGAGATGCCTTCTGGCATTCTCCACTTATATATTCTTCGCCCTTCCCCCACATGCAGCTAAGGTCAAATGATTGGGTGGGAGAGGTAACTGACTCCCTCCTCTACTCCTTGATGAGCATGGGAAGGAGGTGTGACTATAGCTTGCCTGCATAGTGGTCAGAGGACACTGCCAGTTAATATTCCAGCCCTTCTTCCGGCTCTTACATTCTTTCTGCCAATCTCTTCTGCAAAAGCCCCTGAGCCTTGGAGGGGGAGTAGGTGTGAGATGATCTTCCTCCTATTGTGGCAAGGCACTGAACTTTTGAGGCTCTGCATCATCAGTCTTCCATGGGCTGTTGGCCCATTTCAGTGGGATTCCATCTACTATAAATACACAAACAGCAAGAAACAAGAACATCTAAGCAGTGGCTGCTATAATAATTTAACATTTTTACATTCTCTTTTCCATGTTAAAAAATTAATTGAATTTTTCAATTTCCACACAATATAATTTGATGGTATTTAGATCCTTTCCATCTGTACCTGCTCTTACTACCCCTTACCCAACTTAATGCGTGCTCTCTCTCTCTCTCTCTCTCTCTCTCTCTCCATATATTATATATATCCTATAGAGCCCAATTTGTGTCCCTAAATGTCCTTCACTTGTGAGTCTATCCACTGGAGCCTGGTTAACCTACTAAGAGTTCCATCCTTGAAAGAGACTGACTCTCCCTCAACCAGCAGTCTTTGGTTGCCAATAGTTCCTTAGGTACAGTTGGGGTTTCTTATCCACTTCCCCAGTTCTATGCTGGAATTTTGTCTGGTTTGAGCTTGCCTGGATCTTGTGCATGCTGTCATAATTGCTGTGAGCTCATAGGAGTAACTGACCAGCTGTCTGTCCTTTGTAAACAGAGTGACTTTATCATCTTTCTTCTTGACAAGTGAACCCTTTCATACCCACAGCAAGCATGAACCTAACATAAACTTTCTTGCCATTTCATTGTGGTCCACATTCCTAAAGGGGTGGACAGGTAGCACTGTGTTTGTGGATCTAAGGAGCCAACTTCTCTACTCAGGTTTCTTCACTGACAACCTCTTTTAACTTCTCCACTCAAGCATGTTTTTAAAAATTAATTTTATAAACTTTCTATTTTGAGTTATTTATTACATCATATACAAGTTTGATAAATAAAACAGAGTCTTTGTACCTTTACCTCCTTTCTCTCAGTAGTAGTGTCTTGCAAAGCTGTAGCCCAGTATCACAAGGAAGTTAATATCCATGGACTCCACCAGCCACGTTCAGGTTTTATTACTTTTATCTACTCTAGTTTGAGTTTGTGTGCATGAATGCATTGAATCTTGTTCTAGTTTACTTTCAATTGCTGTGACAAAACACTCTGACCAAAACCAACTTGGGGAGGGAAGGGTTTATTTGACTCACAAGCACATTCCCATCAGGGGAAGCCAAGGTAGGAACCTGGAGCAAAGAATATGGAGGATAGCTGCTTACTGCCTTACTGCCCTGGTCTGTGCTTAGCCTGCTTCCTTATATAATATAGGACCACCTGCCCAGAGGTGGTACTGCCCAAAGTGGGCTCCCATATCACTCAACAATCAAGAAAATGCTCCACAGACCTGGCCACAGGCCAGTCCAATGGAAGAAAGTCCCCAGTTGAGGCTCCCTCATCCCAGGTATATCGTGCTGACAACTAAAGCTATCCAAACTAAGTCCTGTGCAATTTGTTTCTGTGTGCAGATTCGTGTGGTCAATGCTGGTCCCTAGATGCTTGTGATGGGAAAAGGAACCCTGTGTTGTAACCTCCCTCTCACACCATCCTAGCTCCTGAAAACCACTAACCTGTCCATCTCTATAATTTTTGTGGATCACATGATGTGCAACTTTGACATTTCTGATAACCTTATACTCAGGAGCTGTGATCTTTATTCTGTTGGGAACAATACATTCTCCTTGAGTTTGACTCAGAGATCTTTGACCCTTGTATATGATTAAACTGACAAACTGTTTTTTAAAATTCCATTCCCTCTACCAGTGAAGTCAACTGTGTTTTGCTTCTTCCAATTTGTAATGAGGACAAAAATTACCCTACTCAGAAATTTCTAGATCTTATTTGGCATCTCCTCTTTGTAAGTCCCTTCATCACTCAAGCTCAAGCCCTTCTTTTCTTTTGGGACAGCTGCTATCTGGTACCCTGAGGATATGCATAGTGCTCCCTCCATGGTCTTCCTACCTGACTCCTTGTTCCTTATCCCCGTGAAGGACTTTGATGGTAATCATTGGAGACAGTGTCCTGAACTCTCCAATTTCAGCTGTGTTTGTTCCTACTCAGCTGTAAAGGATCTACGGGACTGGGCATCATTAGCTTTTAGAATGCAAAGACCTTTCTCAGCCAGTTTTCTCTGTGATCAGAGCTCTTTGGTTTTTACCTCTCCACTTGCTGAGAACAATCCCTTGGCCCTTGTAATTCTCCTTGAATATGTTGGGCCTCATTGCTGTGATAGAAAGAAGATTACTACTTTCCAGTTTGGAGGGAAAGGAATCAGACAATGGGGCCTGAGAAGCAGGCAGAATGCTATTGTAAGCCTGGGGACAGGGTGGTCATTCTGACAGACCCAACCCCATTCTCTTTGAATGTAGGGAGTTTATTGGTCACAGGCCTATAATAAACCTCATGATGGAGTGTTAAGGGTATTTAGGAGAAGGAAGGTGTGGAAATACAGGGACATATACTACAGCATGCCTGGGTCTCAGTGGTGCCTCTCTTAGGTGACATGTCAGCCTATGTGTAGATAATGACTAGGATCATTGCTTCCCTCACAACTAAGTGAAGAAATGAAGAAAGTATTTAAGAATTGCCCAAGTGAAGGAAAAGCTGATAAAAGTGAGGAACCAAAAGAAGTTCAATGTGGTTACTGAACTGGAAAGGGAGGACAGAAATGATAAAAAGTCTGTGAGGTAGTGGGGATCCATTGAGGAAGGTCTTGTCAGCTGGGGAAGAAGTTGACTTCCTCACCAGGAAGGTGATGTGTTGAGATCACTTTTCAAAGAGAGGACAATCTCCTGGTCTGGAGTTTGCTCAGTAAAGGTTGCCTCGAGCATTCCTGTGTTCCACCACACACACTCCAAGAACAAGTTGGATATTCCATCCCAACACTCTGGCAGGTTTTATTAATGCGGGTCCCACAGGTACCACTGGGATCATGGGAGAGTGTTTCTTTCAATATTTTGAGTTTGAACTAATAGCCTGAACAAATTGGGTTGAAACCAGAGAAACAATGATTCAAGATTATCAATATCCTGGCAGAAAGATAGGGCAGTAATTCAGGCAAGGAAGGTGATTCTCTGAAGGCCCTGGTTGGTGAATCTGATAGGAAATATGCTTTCTGCACCCACCTACAACCATGGTGTCACCACCTGTGGCAGGAGAGGAATTGAGTGCTGGCAATTCCCTGGCCTTTTCTCCCTGGAAAAAGAGTTATTTTCTGCAAGTTCCCAAGTACTCTGAAAAGTCATAATGATTGTAGGTGACATATGGTCTGCTTTATAAAGAGAAAGACAGGTCTTGGAGCACAGTCTTAGAGATGTTTGCAAAACACCATAAGCTGTTATCGACTCCTCAGCATCTTACAGCTGGTTTCAGATGGGTATGATAATGTCTAGATGTCTAGAATCATCCCAGAGCTCTTTGGCCACTTATCTCCTTGGATGAGTGGGGAAAGCTCTATTATCCTAGCTGTTGAGAACAAGTGGGCATACCAGCATGGATGAGGATGTCCTAAGCACTGTGCTTAGGTAGAACACACAGGGTTACACGTGCCTTACAGAGCCACGCAGGCCCAGCTTCTGAGAAGATATTTGCTTTGTGATGTAGGCTGTCTGTTTGGGGTGTGGCAAATGTGAGTAATGTATAATGTAATAATGTGAATAGCTGCCCTCCTACAACACAAGGAGACAAAAAACAATGGCCCAGTCATAGCCATCTGGTAAAGCTTAGTTACCTGGGTTTGGGCACAGCTTCGGGAATCACTGTGGGCAATGAGGCTCTTTGAATCCCTCAGGAAATGATGCTGTCATCTGTTCCAGCCCACTGCTCACAGGTACTGTCCTGGGTACGTACAGTGTACCAGGTACCATGTTAGATTCATCTATACAACCCTCTCATTTATTACTCACAAAATCTCTGTGGATGAGGCATATTTGGTTCTGTGAGGCCCTCAAGGAGATGAGGTGGCATTCCTCTAGATGTGCAGGTGCTGGAGAAGCACTAGCACTTGGCCTTTGGTCCCTCTCAGAGTCACGGTAGGAATATAGTCAGTCCTGTCCTACTTCTCAATTTCCCCAGTCACTCCACTGACCTAACATCACTCTATTCTTCCCCTTATATTGGAACTGCTTCTCTTTAATAGTCTTCCTCTAATTATGGGCTCTTTACCATCAGCCTAGGAAAATCAGTATGGTGTCATATCAGTTTGTGTTGAAATGTACTTAATTTGCCTTTTATATTTGTACCTTTTCTAGTCCTTCCTTAGCTTCACTGTTAATTTCTCCTTAGATATCTTCCATAACTGTCTGTTATTCCACCTCTGATTAAGTTCATGTTCTCTTCCTTGATGCCCATATAAGATGCCCGATGCCAGCACCTTCAGAGTCCATCATTCACATGAGTGAGCAGTGATCCAGAAAGCTACCAGCTTATGCTTTTAGTTTTCAATCTAGACACATGTATTCTATATGATTGTTTTTCTTTTTCAAAGTCAATAAAAATAAGTTCCAGGATTCTTAAGGTCTCTTATTCATCCTCCTTCCAATCAGCAGAAATGAGTAGCAGTTGTGGGTTTGATGGACTTGGCAGAACTTCCATCATCACAGGAAGGAGAAATGCTCTCATTACCCACAGCAAGGCAATGTGCTGTACCATTGCCTTCTACCTGGCAAGAAAATCCCGATGCCTCCTTTCCCTAGAGTAAATATCAGAAGCCCAAAGGAACCTTGAGGATGTGAGATGAGAGGTGTTCCATGGCAACAGCTCTTCTAATGGCAAAACCATTTCATCGAATCCTGGCTTCCCTCTCGGCAGAATGATTACATCCTTACTGCATTGCTATCATTTCATTTCTCTCTCCCTCTCTCTCTCTCCCTCTCTCTCTGTGTATATGTTTGTGTGTATCTTTGCATTCTCCTTACCACACTGGGTAACACAGGAAGCCACTGCCTCTTTCCAGCTCTCATGGGCTTCACTACCAGTTATCCTGGGCCGCCTTGGAAATTATAAGAAGTCTGGACTTCAGGTCCTGCATTTGATGAATTTCAAACACTAAACACTGGGTGGTCAACACTTCTAATCTAGGGGTGGCAAGGTGATTTGGGGGACATACCTACTCTTACAATTCTCCTTGAGAATATAAATGCTATTACTTAGGTAATAAAAATGAGTAAAAAACTGATAACAAGTCTTTGGGGTGTACAAGCCAGAACGTCTAAACTTATGAGTCATATTGAAACTCTAAGAAGTTGTTTTTCTAGTTGATCTGGATCTTAGTCTAGCCTCTGGATAATATGCACTCAGAAATTCCTAGGAAATTGGGCATAACATAATTAAATGGGCAGCACATCAGGTACCTAGTCTTGTAAGAAAGAAATAGAACGCCTTTTATTTTTAGCTTCCTTTTCATTGGTCTGACTTTTAAACCCTTGGGTGTGTCAAGCATGGAACTAATGTAAGTACTAGAGTTTTGAAAGCTGCTGTCCTTCAACTTGTCAATTACGTTAGGGTAGTGTGGGATGGATAGAAACGTCTCTGTTTGATTTTGTTCTTGCTCTTTCTCCCAGATTCCCCGAGTTTCCAGGTTATTCAACTAAGCACAAATTGCCGTTCATACACACACTGCCATGATTTCTGATTTGCTGGCTGTCACTCCCATTAATAACCAACTAGGCTGTCAGACTGTCACTCCTTGTTGTTGTAACGATTTGTTTCATACAACGGACTTGATTCATGATGAAGAGGAGGGAAAGTGAAAAGCCTACTGCTGTTCCGTTGCTGTTTTCTTAACTTGGAGGGACATCAGAGTTCTGTAAAAGCATCGACCCAAATCACACACTCCACCAGTATCCTCAAAAATTAATTGCTGAATCAATTTGCCTATTTTTTGAGTGGAACAAATACTCCTCTTGGAGCTTGAGATTTGGTGCACTTCAGATCACTCGCCGGAAGATTTCCCATCCACAATGCTCAAGTCGCTTCGCCTGACATCGCCCAAAGCACATTCTCTGAATGAAGAAAGAGCCTCGTTCCTCTGCACACTGCCTTACTGTGCCTTCATTAACCACCAAGGGTGGCAGGATGGTAAGCCGCTCTCACGTGTCACTCCCTTGCCTGGTGGACAGCCTCATTCTCTCCGAGCCTGGGTAGTCAATGTGTAGTGAGGCTTAATTGTGGTGCCATTTTTCGTTCCAGTTTTAGCTTGAAACTTCCTGTGTGGCTTTAAAGGATTTCAGTTAATAGAGATGTCATAGGAGCTGGCATGAGGTGTCCTGAACCCACGGCTCATCTCCATGTCTCTAGTTCTGGGTCTCATTTTCCTGCTCTGTTCTGTGCAGGGATCCTATTGGTGGTGATGGGAAAAGCAAAAGGTCTCTCTTCAGGTCCCATTTCCAACGGAGAGGAGGAGAAAGGCAGGGCCCCGCTCACTGAACTGTGAGCTTTAAAGTATCTTAACTCCATGCAGACAGCTTGATCAGTAATCCCTCCATGGCACTCCCAACTCGGGTTGGGAAGCTTCCTTTTCTCCCTCCCTTCTCCAGCCTGATTCCTTCCCTAAGTCACCTCCTACTTTAGAAATGCATCCATTTTCCTTTCCTCCCGCCTTCCCCACCACTACTGCCTTTTGGATCCCCCTTTTGGAAAAGCATCTTGGGTATTTTCTTCATGTCTTTGTATGTGCTCTGGGAGAAGGAAGCAAATCACAAGGAATCCTGTCAGTAGCATCCTCTGTGGAATCACTGGTCCAGCCCCACCTTCCTCAGGGAGAGTCCTGGTCCCAGTAGCACCAAAGGAGATGGTTTGGTGGTGCCTTATACAGCCAGGGAGACCACACCCACATTTTCTCTACCCTTGCAGGCACACTCTTTCAGCAACCTACTCCACACTGATGGCTCCATTGACTCAGTCTCCCCATCTCCCCATCACTTGATCTCCCTGTCCATCAGAGTTCTCCTTAATAAGAGTTTCCGGAGCAGAACAAGTGCTCTAGAGATGAATCAGCAGAGACGTGCTTGCTGAATATCCATCCTGTAATCTTCATGTTTTATATTGTTTGTACAATCTAAATTATAGTTCAGAGATTGCTTTTTGGATTTTTTTTCCCATTAGATCACATTTATTTTATGTCATGGTGTCCTAAGATACCTACCCAGTATCTACTAGGAAAGCAGAGATTTCAGCCATTTAGATATTCTGCATTAAGTAGCATATATTCAAATCTTACAAACGTGTGAAATTAATTTTCCATTTGATTCAGAAATTTAGTCATGTTAGTTTCCTCAGTAGTTTGCAATAATTTGGAAGTGTGAAAATTTAAAGATCTGGTCTCTAAAAGCAATTAATGTGCATTGAATTAGAAAATAAGCTTAGACCCTACAAAGTGCTAGAAGGGGAGTGAAGCAATGCAATTTTCATGTTGTTGAAAACAGTAGCCTCCACTCCCTGTCACAAAATATGTAGCTGATCTTGAAGCGAATACCTTTTTGCAAAAACAATGTATTATGTGATTCCAAGGACACTTGCAGTAATGCCACAGTTCTGCCTGCCCACCCAGAAATTTAGAATAAAATTTAACAAACCATAACAAGTTCATGGACTTGAATGCTTGGTGTGTATAAATACAGCTTCTAGAAGAAAACAAGAGGATACTTTCACTGCCTTGAGGAAAATGAAAATCTCTTGGAACACAATGAGCAGTCGTTATAGGAAAAGATTATGAAATGGAAGATCATTGACATTAGCATTTCTATAGAACAACAGATGCTGTTAGTATAAGTAAAAGACACGAACTGAAGGAATATATTTCTAATACATGCATCCAACAAAGGTTTCACATCCTGAATACATGAAGAATTGCTGCACATTAGTAACAAGATGGGAAAGAACCCAATTTAAAAATGGGAAAAAATATCAAGCTGTACTTCACAATAGAAGCATTGAAACAAAAATGCAAGAAGCTGTTGATTATCTCTGATTTTCTAGAAGACCCAAAGTAAAGACGATGCCATTGGCGTACCAAACACTGGTGAGGATACGAGCAAATGACATGCTCATGTATTTCTGGTGGGAAAGTACATCATTACAAAGACTTTGGAAAGCTGTTGGACAACATTAACTAAATTAAACCTGTACCTACACTCCCACCCAGGAAATCCATTCCTGAGGACATCTCAGAGATATATGCACTGTGTCTGCTAATAGGCCTGTATGCAAAGATTTCCAGCAGCTCTATTCATATTAAGCAGAAAATTACAAGAAAAGAACCCAAACATCTAACCACAGAAAGAAAATCATGATCTATTTATATAGATAAATACCACACAGCAATATAAAGTACAAAGCTGCTATTGAGGACAACGTAGCTGACCTCACAGATGTAGGGCTGAGGGATAGAAGCAGACATAAGATACTATGAACTGCACAATGCAAGACAATGGGAACTCTATGGAGTTCAGTAGCTAACAAAAGTAATCTGTTTCACTAGGAATTAGAATAGAGGTGGTTTGGGGGATCTTAATGAGAAAAGGACACAAGGGACTCATGTAGGGTACTAGAGTGATCTCTACCTTAATGCCATAGATGTATGTATGTGGATGAAAAATTTATTAATTCATACATTTAAACTAGTGCAGTTTACAGTATTATGCTATTCCCTAACAGAAAAGAGAAGCAGGTGGTTTATGAAATAATGAAAGGGAGGTGACACTGCCCAGTTCTGCCTTCAGCAAGCATACAATAACTGGAACCCCAACAAGCAGAAAAAAAGTAAGTAAACTATAAATCTTAACTCTTCTTGAAGTCATCAATAGGAGAGGTCAAGGAAGCTGAGGGATGTCTACCTGATTGTTACCTATGACATAGCCAGGGATGATTCCAAGCACCAGACATCAGAATGATTCAGGCAAGAATGTAAAGTGTTTCTAAAGGGTATGGGTGGGTGAATATGGGGATGTAGACTCCTTGGAAGGCTCAGGCAGTTGGAGGCCACTCACAGACTTCTCCTTGCTCATGATTACCATCTAGATGCTCAAGAGAAATTCTGCATAGAGTGGGAGAGCAAAGGAAGACTTCCAGGACAGTGCAGGCCTGGCCACAGCTGCAGGAAAAGCACAAAGTCCTTATGTAGGCTTCCTCCTACATGGAGCAAAGTCTTTAAGCTCTTGCCAGAGAGAAAAGAAAAACTTATCTGGAGGCACAAGTAAAGTCTCGCTTTGGGTAAAGGAAAGACAAAGGAAATTTTTATTTAAATCATAAGACTATAAAGATAAAAGTACAAATCAGTGAATTGAAAACTTAGAAACAATAAAGAAAACAACCAGAACCAAACAGTGATACTTACCTGTAATACTGATAAGCTTTTAGTTAGACTAATCAATAGAAAAAGATGGGAAGACCAAAAATTCCCAATGCTAGGAAGGAGAGGCAGAGTTTCACTGTAGACAGAGCATCACTAAAACAACAAGTATGGGGGGCTGGCTCAGCAGTTAAGAACACTGACTGTTCTTGCAGAAGACCCAGGTTCAAATCTCAGCATGCACACAGCAGCTAACGACTGTCTGTAACTCCAGTCCCAGGGGATTCGACAGCCTCTTCTGTCCTCCACGGGCATTTCATGACATGGGTGCACTTACCTACATGCAGGCAATACACACATACACATAAAATGAAAATAATAAATAAAATTAAAAAAATAATGATAAGTATGGATGAAGTACAAGTCATGTCAAGGTCCTGGTGACTTAGAAGCAACAGGTAATCCCTCCAAATCTGCAAACTAGCCAAGACCAGTCAGAAAGCTACAGGTAAGTCAAATAGCTCTGAATTTATTAACGAAATCATATTCAGAGATAAATGAAACTTATAAAGAAAAACTCAGATAAAAGTGCCTTTACTAACAAAGTATAATGATTATTTAAGAAAAAAGTACTAAGGACTCTCCCAGAAATTCTGATTAGGAAAATCAGGAATTCCTTTCTAATTTATCTTGTAAGACCAACGTCCTGGTATCAAAGGTTGAAAAACAATTAAACACATAAAAATCTTTAACAAGAAATAGTTGTGCCCTGAATCCAGTAATAGACAAAATTATACATGATGACTAATAAGATTCTATACTAGAATGTGTCATCAATCAACAATCAAAAACCAATTGTTTGGGGCTGGAGAGATAGCTCAGTGGTTAAGAGTAATGGCTGCTCTTGCAGAAGATCTGGGTTTGATTACCAGCACCCACAAGGCAGCTAACAACCATCTGTAACTCTAGTCCTAGGGGAATCAGATGCCCTCTTCTGACCTCTGCAGGCATTGCATGACAGGGGTACACATACACACATGTGGGGGGGGGGCAATACACTCATATACATAAAATAAAAATAATTTTAAAAACCAATTGCTGTCATTTCCCAAATGTGCCTGATGGCTTTAGTTGTCAACCTGACACACCTGGGCAGAGGGAGCCTCAATTGGGGAATTTCCTCTATTGGACTGGCCTGTGGCCATGTCTGTGGGGTATCTTCTTGATTGTTGAGTGATGTGGGAGGACCTGGGCCCACTGTGGGCTGTGCCACCCTGGGCAGGTTTTTCTGTATTGTATAAGAAAGCAGGCTGAGCACGGGCCGGGGGAGCAAGCCAGTAAGCAGCTAGCCTCCATGGCCTGAGCTTCAGCTCCTGCCTCCAGGTTCCTGTCCTGAGTTCCTACCTCGGGCTCCCTCAGTGATGAACTGTAACCTGGGAGACGTAAGCTGAATAAACCCTTTCCTCCCTAAGTTAGTACTGGCCAGAGTGTTTTGTCACAGCAATGGGGAAACAAACTAGAACACCAAATCTACAGAATGAAGAGAAATCACAGTGGAATCATCCCCAAATTTCAGCATCCATTTTTGAAAAGGTCTGTCTCTATCAAGGAAAGCGATCTAAGCTGGTGAAGGGCATGTACAGAAACCTACAGCAAAAATAACGATAAAGGAAAGGAAGGACTCAATGTTTTCCTTGGATCTATATACAAGTCAGGATGTCTGCTGTCATCACTTGTGTTTAACATCACAGTGAATCTGAGAAGATGCAATGAGGTAAGAAACATAAATGCAAAGTGTATCATTTGTAATGGCAGCAGTAAATACTCTATATTAACAGATGGTAACCTACATAGAAAACCCCAAAGATGCTAAAAATGGTGAGTAAAACTAATACAATCACAAGCTACAAGGTCGATAAACAGAAGTGCATTCCTTTTCTGTATCCTAGCGATGAACAGTATCTTTTGTTCCTGAAAGCACTGAAAACTTAGTTATAAATCTAGCAGCTTAAAATGAATATAACTATGCACTAAATGGAAAATTTTTACTTTAAAAATTATTGATCAAATATACTTGGTATTAAAATGATGAATGTGAGGTACCTAGTTTGCAAAATAGCTTAGGCAATGCTTTAGCCCATCCTTGGATTTTTTAATAAGAGGTAAATATAACTTCTGGTTTTAATTTTTAAAATGAATGTAACAAAGCAGAAGGATTGTTCCTAAGCTGAATGCGGGTCCTCGAACATCTCTGCATTTCCTTTAAATGTGTGTCACTGTCTTTCTCATGATCATGGCTGTCCTCAGGGTCCTCTACAGGTACAATTTGTTTCTAGTTGAAAAATGGTGGTTAAAGAGGTGACATTACCTACTTGAGTGTCTCTTAAAAGAGAGAATTTACAGTCTTATATGTACTGAGCTTGCAAAATTCAGAAGCTGTATTTTTAGAAACACATTTAAGTTTGGCATGAAGAAGTATCAGTTACACTCTCCCTTTTTACTCCTTCCCCAACAGCAACCTGTAGCTCATCAGAATGAGAACTGGGTGAAGAAATCTTAAAACCTCACTCCGCTTTCTCCTGCCCCGTGTCCCTGTGCCCTACTGGAGTCTACAGCAACAAGACCTAGCAGGCTGGCACTGGGTTAGAAGCTTGTCAGTGTGCACCGTGAAGACCAGCTTCCCAGGGTGCAGGGCTGGGTGGAGCAGAACATGGATCTTAAGAGACACAGCAAAGATGTTCAGTGGGAGCTGATTCTCTCCTGCTGTCTAGAGGATCTGGGAATGGAACTCAAGTCATCCGGCCTGTGTACAAGCACCTCTACCTGCTGAGCCCTCTTGCTGGCCCATAGGTCCACTTTTTATTAGATACTGTTTTTATCTTTCTGCACAAACTAGAAGAGGAAGTCTTCTGGAGTTCATACACATTTCTTGGGGGGAATGAACTGATAAATATAAGTAAACTAATTACACTATCTTAAGATTCTATCTCATACTGTCAAAATGGCCATCATCAAGAAAATAAATTATAGTAAATGCTGACATGGATGTGGGGAAAGCAAATCCCTCATAAGCTGTTGGTGGGAGTGTAAACTGGAGCAGCTTTTGGAAATTTGTTGCAGTTTCTTAAAAAATTAGAAATTTGTCTAAAATGTGATCTAGCCATACCACTCCTCATATAGGACTCTGTCTCTTACCATCCACAGAAATACCTACACGTATGTTCATTGCGGCTCTACTCACAGGAGCTAGGAAGTAGAAGCAACCTAGATGTCCATCACCTGATGCGTGAATAATGAAAATGTGGTACATACACACAATACAATTTTATTCAGCTACAAAAAAATGAAATTGGAAATTTGTAAGTAAATAGATGAAACTTAGAAAAAAAATTACACCAAGTGAAGTAACTCGGGCCCAGAAACACAAACATCACACATTCTCTCTCAGACATGGATCCTAGCTTCAAATCTTTATCTGTGTGTGCTGAACTCAGAGTACTAAGAACTAGAAAAGGGCCATTGGGAAGGGATTTCCCTCCTGAAGGGAGGAGTAGGAGAACATAGGTAAAATCAAAGCAGTGAGAGCGAAAACTGAGGGTAGAAAACTTTAGGCAGTGAGGGAAGTTCAGTGATGAAGGAGAGAGGAGGGTGAAGGGAAGGGTTAACCAGAGTGAAGGGTGTATAAAAAAGCAACATAGTGGTGAAAACTTACTATCATGTAACCCAATTAAAATATTACTTAAAAAGAGTTAGAATTGAGATACTCTGCACAGATGCATAATGCTGCTCCAAGAGACTGTGCACTATTAAACAAAATCTCAACACCCAGGTGTTTGGTATCTCCATATGCTTTCTTAGCCCCAACAGAGCCCCAGAGATTCCTCCCAAAATTCAGGCTCTTGACATTCTTCTTTGCTGCCTGTAAGAACTAGATAAGACTCTATTCTGAAGATAACACACACCTTGATTGTGTTGGTTGCAGGCTATAGAAAAACAAGTTGAAACTGAGTTGGAAACTTCTTCCATACTGCCTACCTTTCATAGTGCCAGAAGGTACTACACAGGTTGCTGGGAAAGAAAAGGCATCAACAGTCTTATGAAGCTATGAACCCTATGAACTTTGATACCAATGTGCCATGCAAGATGTGCATCCTGGGCAATAGCGGCATGGCTGTTATTGGGGTATCTATTGCTGTCTTATTAGATTTGAGACCCTCTGCACAGGGGGAACCCAAGCATGGTATCGTAACTGTAAAGTGGGTCAAAAACATGTAGCTGAGAAGTCACAGGCCCTAGTGGGGAACTTACCACTGTTTAGTTAAATTGACATCATATCACACTACCTTCTGAATATCTACATTTATACCCATAGACCACTCTCAGCCTTACTGAGAGCAGCCTGTCTTTGCAGTGAATGGAGGTGAATGCAAAGACTCCGAGTTGCTCATGGTACTGGTAGTGTTAGCTGATTCTCAGGCCTACACAAGACATTCATATCACCCGCTCTAAACCTTGGGGGGGGGGAACATTGCAAAAGAGGGGATGGAAAGAATGGAAGAGCTGGAAGATAGGGAGGCAGGATGGGGAATGGCATCTTCTGGATGCCATTGCAACTGTGAACTCATAAAACTGGGTTTTCCCAAGAATTGTTCAGTCAATCGTCAGGTATGGATGGAGGAGGGGCTCAGGGGAGCCCTCCCCTCTCTGCTGAACTGCTACCTGCTGATAGATTCTGGGAGAGCGGGAGTTATCATCTCCGTTGTGTACCCACTAGTGGGCCACTAAGCTCCAATGGATAATTCCCAAAACATGGTCACATAGATGAACTTGGTTAAACTCAGTGGATTACAAAAAAGAAATAAAAAAAAAGACATGAATGTGCAAAAGGGATTTGAAGGGAGAAGGGAGGGATAATGGGTTTGGAAGGGGAGAGTAATTAAAAGGTATTTTATACATGCATGAAAATGTCAAAGAACAAATTTAATTATTAAAAAATCAAAATACAAAAGAGATTCTGCAAAGATATTAATGAAGCAATAGAGACATGCTTGTATTGCTTCTGTTAAAAATATCTAAGACAACTTGACCTCTAGGAAAAAAATATGTATAAAAGAAAACCTTGGCTCCAATATTATCACAGTGCTTAAAAGCACAGATTTGAAGCCAATTGCATATGTATGGATTCTACCTCTCCTGCTTAGCTGTGTGATCATGGAGAAGTTGCTCTCCCTCTCTTTGCCTCTTATTTTATCTGTAAGCAGGGTTAACGGCATTTCCTGGTGGCTTAAAATATCTATGCTTCTTAGACTATTACAGACTTGTATTAAGTGCCTTAGAGGTATTTCCATAAAATGGAAATATGGTTTGTCTTTTAAAAGACTTAATTTCAGGCAAGGAAAAAAAGCCAACTTTTGGAGGTGAAGGGATTGAAGTGATTAAAATCTGCTGGTTTCCAGACCTTTAGTGTGAAGCTGGTCGTTTTTATTGCTGATGGAATGAGAAACAATGATACACACACACACAGAAACACACACACACACACACACACATATATAATTTATAAACAGTCCAGTGGAGAATAGGTAGTGATAGATAAAATAAACAAAACTAAAGGAAAGACTAAAGGAAAGATGGCAAGGGATGATGGTGTGTCTAAATGACATGTCGTCTTTCCCATGAGGTCACCAACAAACTCTGTCAGAAATTAGTGTGTAAATGGAGGGGAAGACACCTGTCCTAGTTTACCTGGACTATCATAAAAAACACCACAGATGGGGTGTCTGACAATAGGCATTTGCTGTTCAGCATTGTGAGACTGGAAGTCCAGGGTCAAGGACCTGGATGATCTAGCTCTGGTGACAACTGGCTCTCTGACTTACATAAGACCACTCTCTCCTGATGCCTTTAAACACATATATGTGGAGTAGGTTGGGTAGAAAGAACTCTGGTTCCATCTTCTTCTTACAAGGGCATAAGTCCTAGGATGGGAGTCCCCACATCCCATCTAGGATTTCAAGTATACCCCTAAAGTTCCCCCTCCATGTGCAGCAGATTGAGGTTTAGAACTTCAACACATGAATTAGAGGAGAGTGGGACCCAACTCTCTGCCTAGGACAGTACCTAGTTTAAATTGTAATGTTAAATAAAAAATGACTGAAGAGAATCTGTTTTGAATGGGACTGAGAAGTAGCAAAAAAGGAAATTGTTAAGTTGAATGACTAATATATTATTGAAATTATTTTACGTTCATATATTACTTTAAATTTTTTTTTAAAAAACTGCTTTAGTTGAAGCATCCATATGTAACCGGAGTTTTTAGGATGAAAGCCAGGACTTCTGCCGCCCTGACGGACTAGTCTCAGCCATTGACCCCAATACGCCAATCAAAGAAACAAGTAATGGTGAAAAACAGAAAGGGAGTTATTAGATGTGGCCCGATTGGGAAGAGGACAAACAAAAGGATCCGGTAACCCCTTTGTGGTACTGATATGTGCTTTGGATTTAAATAGAGGAGGCACTGGGACAGGGGGCAAGAGGTTTGAGTAATTAAAAGTCTGTACCAATGTGTGGTCTGGTTGATTGTTGTCAGTTCTGGCCCTACAAGGTGATCTGAAGACTTTGTCACTGTCTTTATGGAGATGATGAAGTGGTTCTCAGGGGATGATCGATCTTCCTCCAGGGCGTGGTGTCAACCTCATGGTTAATTGCCCCCATCTGGAAATGGTCCATCCTGTGTGTGAGGTTCTGCTCTTCTAGAATCTAAGATGATACAAGAGGAATAGGGAAGGATGATGACTTATCCCCGCGCCCTCAACCAAAGGACAGACTGGATGAAGGCAGAGGTGCTCCAATCTCCTGCTGCCTTAGTCACGCTGGGACCCTAAAGGAGTTGAAGCTGCTAAGTCCTTGTCTCACAAACTCTTAAGCAAGTAATGTTCTCAGTTCCGAGATCATTGGGGGAGGGGAGTTGAAAGGACAATTAGAACCGTGAGCTTGCTGTTAAAATATGTCTAGGGATAAAGAGGAAAAAAGTCTTTATGCTTTTTCACAGGGTAATGCAGCTTTAAATGTAATTTTCTTTTGTTTTTAAACACATGCTTAAAGTTTTTTTTTAATTTTAGGCCTTTACAAAGGAAAAGAAATAAGAATATTGCCGTAATTGAGGCATAAGGAAACTTCAAACACAGAGGTTATTTTTTACGATTCCTAGGAGAAAAATCTGATAGCTGTTTATAATGAGGATTCGAATAACCCTGATGGGTTGCATGGCTCTAAAAATAATTTGTTGGTGTTTAAGTCAATAACTCTGTACTTCTTTGTAAGGTAAATAGCTTTTTTGACTTCCAAATTACAAGGACGACCTCGGGTCAAGATCAGGTGTCTGCCGTCTCTCAAATAAGCAGGACTGCCAGTGTGGAGAAGGCCAGCATGCCCTGCCCCAATATTGACATGGCCTCATATTTCTGGAAGTATTTGGGCTCTGGGGAGAGCTCCAGAGTCCAGAGGATACTTTGTCAACCAGTTGGTTCCAGTGAGAGTTAATTCTGGAATTCATAATTCAGTGCACATACAGCTGGTACTTGAAGCCAAGAGATCTTTAAACTGTCTCTGCAAGGAAATTTCCTGTCCTAGCTCTTCTTGAGTTGACAGAAGCACTTCTTTAAAAGCAGGAGGCCAAGGTCAAACTTTGTCAGGAAGGGTAGTGGACACAAACAAGAGGTAAAATGGTTACATAGGTTTACTCTCTGCTGTGTATTTGCAGGGACCTGATGCTCTGCTGGAGACACGGTGCTAGAAATGACACTTTGCTGCTTTCTAGCTCCCTCTTCCTCTCAGCACAGTATGTAACTAATGAATAAGAAAACCAGTGACTTGAATGTAGTGATGACCACCAAACATCATTCAATATGACCTATCATTTACCTGCATATAAATGCAAGCCAAATCTCCAAGAAATGACCATCAGTTCATATTCTCACTTTTCAGTCAACTTGAGGAGTTACCTGTAGCAGCTATTTCCAGGAACTTACTTTAAAATCTGTCAATTCCACAGAATGTTAGGTCAATGCAAATCATCTCTCACCTCAAAGAGAATAAGAGAGTTTATTCTGGAGCCAAATATGGGTGTCCATGATTTTGGAATACAGGTTCGAGTTACCCCAAATTCCATATTCCAACATGAAGTTTTATAGTAACAGAACAAAGAAAATCATAAATCAAGACAATTTTTCAAATACATTTGTAGAAACATTAGGTAGCCAGTTTTCAGAAAAGCTGGAAAATCTCAGCTTTAGGTCTCAAACGCTATCTGACAGCATTCTTAGCTTTTTGGTTGGTGGAAACAAGAGGTTTGTTTGTATATTCCAAAGGATTTACTTAACAGTCACAAAGATGTAGCTCATATATGGAAGAGATATATTAATAAGGCTATTAGTAAGGGGCTAAAAAGATTAGGACAAGATAATTTGGCTCTGGACTTGCATTATTCCAAACTCTCCACAATCACTGAAGCTTGAATCAGTTAATCATCCTTGCACAGCTTCAGTGTTAAGACGCGGTTCTGTCTCAGAACTTCTGCTTACAGTTCTAAATCAATGACTGTGGAACACTGTGCAGCCGGTTCTCACTAGTTCTTTAATATGATTTCTATGGTATGGGATTGTAGGATACTAAAGCTTCCATGTGAACATAGATCCATACTCTTTTCATCACAGGAAAAACATATTCTGTGTAGCGTGGTAAGGGCAATTTAGTAACCAACAGATGCCTCTAACAAGAAGTCATCCTGAATCCTGAAAGTTCTCAGCTCCTTGGGACCACAGTATTCCCAAGCAGAGCTGTCCAAGGAACTTCTAGGACCACCAGAATAGGGCTAAAGAAAATTTGTAAGCAATCCATTCATCACTTTGTGAAAACATTCCAGACACAGCTCAAGAGAGGGAAGAGATAAAGAAGGAATTTCATGAGATCCAAAGACATCTGGTACACTGTGTGCTGTGTCTTAGAGCCCCCTTTGACCAGGTTCCTGTAGATAGCTTTGGTCTGGTCATATTTCTAGGGCAGGCAGAAATCTTCCCAGTGAGCTCTTTAGAGTGCAAACTTCAATAGCCACATTATGAGGTAATAAATATAATACTGAGGTGGGTCATTTCTTGAAATATCCATCCTTTACGTGGTAAAACACTGCAGTAGCTACAAGCAAATCAAATTGAAGGAGGTGATGGTGGGGGGGAGAATACTCACCTTCAGAAAAACAACTGTGAGCTAAAGTGATTTCTTAGTTCAAGAAAAGGAGTAAATTGCTGGGATTCCCTCAGGTTTTATTACAGTGTCCATTTCCGGGTTTTGCTGCACTTTATTGCCTCAGAACATGAATGCATCTGTCTCAGATGGGGCTTATTCTACCCAGCCATTCCCCACTGCATTAGTGACAAAGACCCATCAGCAGGGCCCATTCCATTTCAGCTTTATCACTTTGCCGGACTCAGAAAGGCTAGATGCAATTTAAAACATAAAATAAAGTGATGATTTCTGCCATCTGAAACCTGCTCCAAAGACTCTTGTGAAAAGATGGTAGAGGGGCGATGCAGACAGGTGGAGAAGGACAGACTCCAGTGTAAACAGCTTCTGCCTGTTGCTCTAGAAAGCTTGCAAGGCTGGACAAGTACACTCAACACAGAGATTCCCCAGACTACAGGGCAATCCTGCTTTGACTACTCACCTGGGCGTTTCACTTTAGAGATGCTGGCCAGGAAAATCTGACCGCATTGGATGCATTCAGAGTGGTACAGTAGTTGACCGGCCTAGAAAATTCAGATTAAGCTGTTTCCCAAATGAATTGTTCCGCAGGGTCCCATCAGGCCTTCATACCAAGAGAGCAGAAATGCTTGCTTTTTCTCCCTCCCTTTTTCTCCACACCTCCCCGCCCCTTTCTAGGGCTTCCCAGCCCTCCTCCCTGCTGCTTCTGCCTTTCTGGGCAAGCACTGGAGCTTTCTTCCCTGAGCCCTAGGAGCTTTACAGGCTCTCTAGCTATGCTGTCTGTTGCCACTCACATCCTGATACATGAGATCACAGAACTGCAGCACATTCACAGTATGTCGGAATAGAGGCATCAGAAGTCCTGAATCCAAGCATGACCATCTGATTTCACTTTTCTGGGATCCACTTTTCCCTTTACTAAAGTGAGGGATAGAATCATATCAACTGAGGAAACAGGCCAATCTGACAGGACACCTCCTCTGAAAAGACCTTCTGAATTATTTTGTTCTCTGACCTGCCTTTGCTTCTAGATAACACAGTGCCAGATTCCATGATGGTGCGGTTATGTTTTGTGTAGTATATCACTCATGGGCTTGCTTCTCTACTTGGTAGTATCTCAGAAATAAAGCCTTGACTTATTGTGGGTAGTGAGATGACTCAGAAGGTAAAGACACTTCCACCAAGACTGACAATCCGAGTTAGACCCTCAGAACCCACATGGTGGAAAGAAAGAAGTGACTCTTGCAAGTTGTCTTCTAACCTACACATATGCATTGGGGTACACACACACACACACACACACACACAGTGAATGCAATAAAAATTTTTACAAAAAAGCACAGCCTTATTTCCATTTGAGTTTTTCTCAAAGGGAAAGAAATCACAATTAGTAAAGATTTGGTAGTAAGAAGCCAGAAGACCCTTATCATGACTTGAATAAGCATCTTTATTTTCTGAAGGAGGGAACAGAGTTACATGACTTCATTCTACTACATGGTTGGTCACTGACACATATTTTTAAAAAGATCCAAGTGTCTTAAATCTCATTTCTAAGTACTTTCCACCAATTCTCTTTACTTTTGTGTATTTACTATGTATATTATAATCTTGTTAAGCATAGTGATCACACAATCTACTTTTATAGGAATTCATTTTAAATAGTCTCAGATGTCTGAAAACTTAATTAGTCATGAAGGTCTTCTTAGGTGATTCCATTTTGGGGATTCCACCATATTTCCTATATTCACTTAAGGTAACACACACAGGTAAACTGCTGCAATCCATTTACTGTAGGTATAATATAATCATTTTCTTTTGGAAAATAAAAGATTTGGTCAATTTGAAACTTCTGTGCAAAAGTTCATTTTTTTGTATAAATGTCTACATTGTTTTATAAAATGATCCCTGCACTTCCTCTTCTGGATTTATAGTTGATTGCACATTTGAAAACATATTTTCTAAGATGTCTTTGTCCTAGAGAAATTAGGGCAAACTTATTTTATTATTTGTTGAGTTGGGTGATAGTAAGACACAAACTCCAAGAAAAATAAGCATACAAACAAAAAAAAGTAATAAAAATCCATGAAAAGTAAGAAATGGATTCAGATTTTCCTAGAAACAAATGCCTGTGCTGGTTGCTAGGAAACTATTCTCTGGAACCACAGCACTGGGGTAGAGAGTACCCTGGAAGGCTCACAATTCCTGAGTCAGAATCCTTGAAGGACTCTCCAGTGACTGATTCACAGTGAGTACTTGTTGATTCCTAGACTAAATAAGTGAGTACCGATTTCTAGAAGAAAGCAATTCCAGTTTGTCTGAGATCTCCACAGGTGCCGTATATGACTATTAGGGAGTGTTCATGGATATGTAGCCAACATACAGATGTGTATAGTCTCCACACATTGCAGCAATCAAGAAGGAATTGAAAAGTATAAATTACTTATGAAAATGAAAAAGTATAGGAAAGAATCATAGTAAATACATAATGTCTTACACGTCTTAGAAAAGACTGAGTAGGGTTTTAAAAGCCTCACTTGTTTGCATCTTCTTTCAGGCCATTGGCCGTTCTTACAAGGAAACTTCCGCTGCCTTGCACATGCGTGTTTCGGTATCTCTGAATTAGCAGTCAAGGACTTGAGCTTTTGGAGGGCCGTGCTGCCTGTTGTCTCCTGGCTCCTGCCTGTTTCTGTGAGGTGATTGGTACATGTTGGTTTGCACATCCTTCGGCTTGGGGGTGATCTGATTATGGGGCAGTGTACTAGTAAAGGCTCAATCCCTAGTACCTCCCAGTAAGGCGAAAACAACCTGCTGGAACAGCAACATCAAATCATGTAAGATACAGAAATGACTTAAATCAATTAGAGTCAAGCAACCATCACCAATGGCCACAAAGACAAAACAGAAAAAAAACACTGCAGAATGTTCCGTTACTCATTTCCCTTGTCGCTATGACAAAAATATGACAAGTAGCAATTTAAAGGAGGTAGAATTTTTTTCAGCTTACAGTTTGAGGGGCTAGAATCCATCGTGGAAAGAAAGCCACGGCACAGGTTCTTGAGGAAACTGGCCACAGTGCACCACAGTCAGGAAGCAGAATGATGTGTGAATACTCAAATACCTTTCTCTTTTTTATGAGACTGGGACTCCAGCCCATGGAAGGGCGCTGCCCCCATTTAGAGTGGGTCTGTCCACCTCAATTAACCTAATCTACAAAATTCCTCACTCACACACCCAGAGATTTGTCTCCAGGGTGATTCTAGAAACTTCCATGTCGACAATCAATATAGACCATGACAAATATGGTATAAAGTTGAAATTTATTGAGAGTAAGTGTGGGCATAGTAAAGGAAAGTAATAAAGGACAGAGGCAGGGTGAGGGAGAGAGAGTGTGGAAGAGGCAGTAAGTAAAACAAAGGCAAAGGAAGAAGTAGAGAGGAATGAAAGAAGAGGGACGAGCAAAGGATTAGAAGAAAGAAAACAAGAACAAAACAAATTCCCAATAAGAAAATTTTCCAGGCTGGAGAGATGGCTCAGCAGTTTAGAGCATGGACTGCTCTTGCAGAGGACCTGGGTTTGGTCTGAGCACCCACATGGCACCTAACAACTGTCTGTAACTCCAGTTCCAGGGGATCTGACACCCTCTTCTGACTTCCTCAGGCCCTGCATGATCCAGGTGCACTTACATACATGCAGACAATACACTCATGCACATAAAGTAAAAATAAAAATATTTTTTAAAAAGAAAAATTTCGGGGCTGGAGAGACGGCTCAGTGGTTAAGAACACTGGTTGTTCTTGCAGAAGATCTGGGTTTGAATCCCAGCACCCACATAGCAGCTAACAACTGTCCATAACTCCAGTTCCAGGGGATCCGACAGCCTTTTCTGTCCTCTACAGGCATCGCATGATACTGGTGTACTTACCTACATGCAGGCAATACATGCATACACATAAAATAAA
>NW_008353490.1:6006456-6029752 GCF_000622305.1 Nannospalax galili
AAGGGGACTAAAAAGAGAAATTCTGAGAATTTTTCAAAAGCCAAAACACTATTAAATGCAGAAGGAGCAGGAGGGATCACAGGGGTAAAAGTGAGAAAAAGAAACCAAGGAAAAAGAAAATGATTGCCAAGGGACATAGAGAAAAATTTGTAGACAAAAATTAGGTGGAGAATAACAAAATAGTTTTTAATTAAATATAATAAAAATTTTGCTGAACACAGAGTAAAAAAGGGGTGGGAAACAACAAAGTTTAAATGAAAACAGAAAAAGTAACAGGAAAAAGGTGAGAAGCTAGAGAAACTTCCTTTTGGGTCCTCAAACACTGGAGGCTGATGGCACCACTGACCTGTCCACCTAGGTAGTCACTGTCTCATAGTGTGACTGGATTTGAGATTCGTGAGGGCTGTGGACTTATTCTGAGGGTATGGAGGGTAGGGTCTTGTCCATCTTTCTCTTTCCCCCACCAAGAAACTGCCTGTGCAGCTGCTCTGGGGGTTTAACAGTGTCTCTTGAAGTTCTATCACTAAATGCACAGATGCTCAGAGTAACCAGGTCTTCCTGAAGAATGGATTTAATTTATTTTTAAGGAATAGCCCAGGCTGGACTCAAACTTGTGGTCTTCCTGCCTCTGTCTTCCTACCACAATTGGCAAGAGCTGATTTCTTAGTCGTGATGTACTGCACAGCTTACTGCTGCTAACACTCCTTCCTCTGAGGTATGATTCTCCCACTATCAATGCAGATGATGTGGCTTTCAGTTAGTGTTTACATGATCTTTCTTCTTCCCTTTTCTTTTGTCAATGCCTTTATATTTGAAGAGGCTTTCTTGTCAAATGCATTTTATTGGACTTAGTTTTCCTTTTAGTCAACTAGACAATCTTTTTCTTAAAAGCTGGTGTAATTAGACCACTCACAGTTTTTAGCTAAATTTCTTAAGACCATTATAGTTTCCCAAGAATTTATTGAGTGAAAAAATGTTTGTGTCTTTTAATGAGTTGCTCCCAATAGTAGCATCTTTTTTACTATAGAATGGCCTCACTGTTAAGACCAACATTGATGCAATCCACTACTGTAATTGAGTCCTTCTGGTTTTAATTGTTCTCAATTCTCTCTGTGTTACATTTCATGCAGCTTCATCATACGTAGTTTGTGTATATGCCATCTGTATTAGTCAGGTTCTTTAGAGGAACACAGCTGATAGAATGAATACATATTGAAAGAGGATTCATTAGACTGGCTTGCACAATATGGTCAGAGCAATCCAACAACGGCTCTCTCACACAGGAGAGGCCAAGAATCTGGCAGTTACTTAGTCAATGAGTCTGGGTGCCTCAGTAGTCCCAAACTTGAGCAGGGGGTCTGGAGTATTCCAGGATATTGGAAACCCAAAGAAACTGGTTCTAGTATCAATGAGGGAATCATCATCATCATCATCATCATCATCAGCAGCAGCAGCAGCAGCAGGGTAGATGAACTCACCAGTAAGAATAAAGGCTGAGCAAGCAAAAAATGCAAAATCTTTCTTTCTTTGGTAATTTTTTATCTGGGCTACCACCACAAGGCACTGCCCCCTTAGTTAAGAGAGTCAAATCAATCCCCCATAGGCATGCCCACAGAGTAATCTGATGTAGACAATCCCTCAATGAGTCTCTCTTCCCGAGTGATTCTAGTTATATCAAGTTGACAATTGAAGCTAACCTTCATGCCACCACTCAATCAAGGTACTCAAATTTCGTGTATCTACAAAGCTATTCTGCAACCTTACGCACACATCTCTTTCCTTCCTCCTCAATCCCTTTGTAATCACTGATCTATTTTCTGTTTTGGGAATATTGTCACTTCAAGAAAATTACACAAATAGAATCATGTGGTATGTGACTTTTAGAAACTGGCTTTCTTTCTGAGCAGACTCCTTCTGGGATCCATCTAATTTGTATGTATTAATAGTGCATTCCATTTTACTACTGAGTAACAGTCCATGCTCTGCATGTACCACAGTTTGTTTAACCATTTCCCCATTGGCTGGCCTCTAGATCATTGCCAGTGTCCAGCTAGCGCAGCACAGCTGCAAGGACCACTCCCCTACAGAGGTTTGTAGGAACAGTGGTTTTCATTTTCTGGAATTCATGCCCAAGAGTGTCATTTCTAGGTCGCATGGCAATTTTGAATTTTATGAGAAATTGCCAAACTGTTTTTCACAGTGGCCGCATCATTTTACATGATGGTACCACAAATGCACGGAGCAATTCCGTTTCTTTGCATCCTTGCCAACAGTTGGTAATGTCACTGTGTTTTATTGAATTCATTTTGATAGGTGTGTAGAGATAGCTCACTGTACTTTTAATTTGCATCTCCCTAATGGCTAATGATGCTGAACATCTTTGCATGTGCTTATTTACCATCTGTATACCCTCTTTGGTAAAATGTCTCTTTACATGTTTTGCCCATTTTATAATTGGATTGTCTGAGTTGTTGACTGCTGGGCTTTAAGAGTTCTCTACAAATTCCAAGTATCCTTCTTGTGGGATATGCCATTTTCTACCCACCTGAATCTAGTTTACCCCTCTGAACAGAGGCTCTTAAGAACTCCCATTTGATCAAAAGGGGGACTTACCTGGGATGCCCTCTTTTGCCATATTGGATCTGAGAGATGCTGGGCACGGGTGGCCTTCCTCTGTGCGGGAGGACCTGAATACACCCTGCTTTCACACGGCTTCTCCAGGCCATGGGGCTCCTGACAAGGTTTCTTTGCCTCCCCAGTCTCAGGGTTCTCCTTTGGTTGTATCATGCTCTATTTCCAGAGTTTACATGTTCTTGCTGGTAGGAGGAGAGGAGCACAATTTGATGCCATCTTACTAGGAGAACCGTTCTCAGTCAGTGTGAGCTGGGCAGAAGTCAACACCTGCTGTTGGCTGCTTTCTCATTCTTTACTCATTGTTCCAATATTCTTACTTCCTTTGGATTAAACAGTTATTTTATGATTCAGTTTCTCATACTGATTTATTTTCCACATCCCATTTTCTTAAGAAAGTGATCAGTTCATCAGCATATGTCTTCAAATAATGTTATGCCATTTCCCCTACAGTGTGACACCCTTAAAGTGTGTTTCCAGTCACCTCCACTGTATTTGTGGCTTTGGTCCCACCTTTTTAACCTTCATTATGTTATGAATGCACTATTTCTTGCTTTACATAGTAATCGTTTATAAAAATCAAGTTAAAAGAAAACTCTACTTACCCTTCACACATCCCATTTCAAGTTCTCTTTTTCTAAGGCCCAGCTTTTCATGAGGTATTTTATTTCTTCTACTTGTAAAACTTCCTTGAACATTTCTGGGTTTTGTTGCAGTTCTTGCTATGTTTTTATAAAGTCAGTCTGCTGCCAGTGAAAATCCCTGAAATTTACATGTTTTTAAGGGGAGTTTATATTTTGAAAAATATTTTCAGTAGCTATAACATTTCACTTAGAAATAGTGTTTTCCTTTCAAGACTTCAGCGTTTTTCATTGTCTGGTGTCTAGCGGGCTGTTGCTGAGTGTCTCCAGGCTGTTGCTGAGCGTCTAGCAATGTGATACTTCTCTCTACCCGCATACTTCTTTAAAAGCTGTCTTGTCATTCTGCTTCCAGGAATCCAGATGGAAGATACACGGGTCTCTGGGTGTATCTGTGTGCATACAAATTTTTGTTTTGCTGTGAATGACTTAGGGGGCAGCTATTGTGTTTAGTGCCATCTGAACTTCTGGATGTATGGTTTGGTGTCTACATTAAATCTAGAAAATTCTTGGGCATTGTTTCTTCAGCTAGTACCCCTATCCTATTCTCTCTCTTCTTCTGGCATGCTGATACACACATGTTCAATTCCTTGCTGCTGCCTCTTGGGCGTTTTGTGCTGACCGGACTGAATGTCTAATTCTTTTCCTGCAGCAGCCCAAGCTCCGACGAGCCCTTCAAAGCCACCCTTCAGCTCAGCTGTGGGGATTCCCTCTGTAGTGTTTCCATCTGATTCTTTCCATTATCAGAGGCTTCAGAAGTCCCTCCAACCAAAAATAACAAACACACAGCACAAGTGAATGTATTTGGAGAAAGCATCTTTGCAGGTGTAGTTAACGATCTTGAAGTGCAATTTCTCTGGATTCCCCAGGAGGATCCTAAACTCAAAGATAAGTGTCCTTGTAAGAGCCAGATGATAAGATGACCCAGACTTAGAACAAGAGAGGGGTATGTGGAAATCAAGGGAGGAATTGCAAAGATACAGCCTCAAACCCGACAGCCAGGAAGAGGGAAGGAAGACTCTCTCCTGTAGTTCTCAGTACACAGCCTTGCTGACACCTGGACTTTGGACTCCTGGCCTACAGAACATGAGAGAATGCAGTCCTTTTTTAAGCCTCCAACTTTGGACAGTGGCCACAGCAACCTTAGAAGGGCAACTTATCATCTTTCTGCTGACATTATCCATCTGATACTTTATATTGGCCTATTTTTCTGTTAGCCTCTTTAATGTGACCACTAAGGCTATTTGAAATCGTCTGCCAGGTAGAACTCAGTTCTCCCACCTGGGTTTTTTCTTGTGTCTGGGTCTGATGGAGGCAGTGTCTTTTTGTTTTCCTGTATTCTTATGAATTTTTGCTGAATGCTAGCTATTGGCTGGGGGATAGCACAGACTGAGCCAAATGGATCTTATGAATAGAAGTACTCCTTCTCCTAGGCTTTTAGTGAGGGGTCTGTGCCAGTCCTGTTGCAAGTTAAGTTGGTTTGTAGTTTTGAGGTTGCTGCTGTGGGGTTACCATAGGTGTATCACGGCAGCAGATTCCTCCGGCAACCCTCACCTTCCACTGAGGGAGGCTTGGTTCTTCAGAGCCGTCTGTGCAACTCTGTTTTCTGGTCTCCTTTTTGTTTTGGCCTTATCATGGGTCCCTTGTCACTTTTTTTCTTCCTCCTGCTCCCTGTTTGTGGCATGGTGCTGTTGCTAACTATGTGAAACTTACCTTGACTAAATGGGGTTGAACATTCTGAGTTTGATTAAGGCTTAGAGTTAAGTAAACACTACATAGGTTTCTGGGCCTTACAGGGATTTAACATCCTCAGTTCCCCTGCCCTACCCTAGTGAGCTTTGGGGGCTTCCCCTGACACCTGGACCCACTAATGCCTTGATCTTGGACTTTCCAGCCTCTAGCGCTATGAGAAATAAGTATCAGTTCTATATAAATTAGCAAGTGCCAACTACTTTTTATAGTATAAATAATCTTACAAAATATAACTCTTTGCAGAAAAGACTTTAAAAAAATACCCAGGTGGGTAGTGGAGATGACTCTGGGTGGGTTTCTTATCCTGCCACAAGCCGCTGCTCTTCACACACACAGGTCTGCACATCTCTGCGTGCACCTGGTAGTGTTTAGGGAGAAAGCTTAGGAGAATGTAGGCATCTCAAATCAAGAGCCCAGGGATTTTACACTGTTCAGCTAACCCACACCTGAGCCAGTGTGCGTACTCCGCTCAGTGGCATCAGACTGCAACTGTCCCTGTGAACGCTAAGCTTCTTCCTTCTCTTCAATTTCATGTTTTGTTTGTTTTGCATCTTCAGGTTCCCTGTCCGTTGAAGAGAAAAATACAAATTTGGAGATTTTTTTCCCATTGCAAGTTTGGAAGAAAGATACCTTCTACTTTATCAGATCCCTATGCAAAATATTGGTTTTAACATATATTAACCTATTTCATCATGATATATTCTCCTGTTTACATATTGACATATTAGGCTTTACAAAATCTTGCTAAAGATTTTTACATTTCTGTCCATAAGAAAGCCCAATGATTTCTTTAAACGATTTTGTATTGTTCTGGCATAAGCTTAATGCTAACTTAAAAAATATACTTGGGGAGTATTATTTTTAAAGATTTTAAAGATTAAAGATCCATTCATTCCTTTTTTTTAATGTGTATCTGAACCTGTGTGGGTTTGTGTGCCACATGCATGCAGGATCCTGCAGAGGCCAAAAGAGGCAGTCAGATTCTAGGAATTGGAGATGCAGGTGGGTATGAGCTGACATGTGGGTACTAGGAATGGAACCAGGGTCCTCTGCAAGAGCAGTCAGTGCTCTTAAACACTGATCTGTCTTTCTAGTCCCTAAATTTGATTATTTTACAAGTTATCCATTTCTTCTTCAATAGGTGTGATAAATTGTATATTTCAAAATATTTGTTCATTCTCTGAACAGATTTGCTTGATGTTTTCTTCATAATTTCCCCCTTATAATTCACTTTAAAATAGATTCATTTATTTATATGTTATTTTTGTGTGTATTTACATGTGTGCCAAGGCATGTATGTGGAAGTCAGAGGATAACTTTTAGGAGTCAGGTCCGTAGGACTGAACTCAGTTCATCAGGCTTGGTGGCAAGTGCCTTTACTTGCTAAGCAATCTCTCCAGTCATTATCCTTTTAATGTTTGTAGAGTATCTCATATTCCTGATAGTGATAATAGTTGCATATTTTTAAATGACCCTATCTTTATTTTGGGGGGCTTGTTTGGAGGTTCTAGCAGGGGAGTGCAGCTACTTGTATACCATTGACTGAAGACCAGTCCTCCTCTATCAGGGAAGATTGTCCTCTTCCACTGAGCGCACAGCTTCAGGAGGGGACACCAGCCTAGCCAGCCAGATCAGCCGAATCAACCCTGGCGATCAATGGGGTGACATGTCACAGCCAGATCACCCTCACATCCAATTCTCTCTTTATTCTTTAATTTCTGTTGTATTGGTTATGATGCCTCCTTGCTCATGCTTGACATGGTTGTGTGTCTTATTTTTTGTTTCTTCTTGAAGATTGGAGTATGAAGGTCTATGAATTATTTTTTTGGAAAAGCAGAATTTGTGTTCATGGATATGTTGGCTCATTTTCTAAGTATTTACTCCTGTTCTTATCTTTCCTTCTTTCCCATTTATTTTTTAAAATATTTTATTATTTTTACTTTATGTGTATGTTATACCTGCATGTAGGAAAGTGCACCCATGTTGTACAATACCCACAGAGGACAGAAGAGGCCGTCAGATCCCCTGGAACTAGAGATACGGACAGTTGTTAGCTGCCATGTGGGTGCGGGGATATGAACCCAGGTCTTCTCCAAGAATAATCAGTGTTCTTAACTGCTGAGCCATCTCTTCAGACCCCACAAGGCAATCTTAAAACCTGGAGTTTGATCTGACATGTGCTCCATTGACAGACATCCCATTTTGAAGTTGACAGATTAGCTGCCAATGTCTTCAGAGGGGGCTCTGAATTAAGTATTACTCTTTTTTCCTTAATCTTATGCCATAAACAACTTAGTTCTGTTGAGAAAGAAATATGCTGTTGACTGTTCCCTATCTGACTGCTCAGCATCACCTGTACAAACTTCAAAATATTTGTGTACACATAACAAAATATCTCAGGGATGACACAAAACTAAACATGAAAAGCTCATCATTTGGGGAAGCTGGTTGGTCAGCAAGCCCTAGGGATCCACTTGCTCTAATCCCAGGGCTGGGATTACAGGCATACATAGATATTTTCGTGAGAATTCAAACTCAGGCCTTCAGGCATGCACCAGAAGTGCTCCTACCCTTAACTGCTGAGCCATCTCTCCAGTCCTATTTATATGAAATTTAACTTAGTGTTCTTGATGTGTGTGTGTGTGTTACATGTATATGAGCGTGCAGGTGCATATGCCCACGTGTGAGTGGAGGCCAAAGGAGGCATCAGGTGACTTCCTCTATCATTCCTTGCCTTACTGCCTTGACACAGGGCCTCTTACTTAACCAGTAGCTCATCATTTGAGGAAGCTCGTTGGTCAGCAAGCCCTAGGGATCCACTTGCTCTAATCCCAATGCTGGGATTACAGGCATACATAGATATTTTTGTGAGAATTCAAACTCAGGCCTTCAGGCATGCACCAGAAGTGCTCCTACCCACTGAGCCATCTCCTGAATCCCTTCTTTTCTTAATGTTTTTCACATGGACTGATCATGTAGCTCTGGCTGGTTTAGAACTCATTATGTAGACCTGGCTGATCTCGACCTCAGAGATCCATATGCCTCTGCCTTCCAAGTGTGGGGATTAAAGGCATGTACAGCATGCCAAGTTTTGGTGTTTTTTTTTGTTTGAGACAAAGGCTGGCTGGCTTCAAACTTGTTATGCAGACCCAGCTGGCTTTAAACCTGCAACAGTCCTACTGCCTCAGCCTCCCAAGTGCTATGATTACAGGAATGAACCTGGATTCTTTGATTTTTTTTTCAAACAGGGTCTCCCTGTAGCCCTAACTGGCCTGGAACTCACTATGTAGACCAGGCTGATCTCAATCTCACAGTCTCTGCTTCCTGAGTGCTGGGATTAAAGGCATATGCCACTGTACTTGACTTCTTTTATGTTTTTACTGTGGAAATTAAGAGCATGAATTTGAGACTTTATTTATTAATATTGACATTCAATGGTAGAAATTTTCCATAGAACACTGCTTTGACTGCATCCTACACATTTTAAAATACTATATTTTAAATTTAGTTACCATTTTAGAATTTATAGTTCTTTGGTGTATGTATTCTGATTCATGTTATCTAATTTTCAGATGCTTTGGATTTTCATATATCTTTTTGTTATTAATTTCCAGCTCTACTCAGTGTGACCAGGGAGTATGTTTAGACAATTTCAGTCTTATAAAAGTAATCTAATCTTGTTCTACTGCTAATATGAGTGACTAGTAATTACAGAGAAGTAAATTGTGCCTAGATTTCCTATTCTTGGAAAAATTCCTTGGCTCTTTGACATTGTTTACATACCATAATCAACTGATCTGTACACATTTGTCTAGTTAGTGGCTCCAGTCCACAAAGATATAGTAAAATACCTGTAATATCTTTAGCTTTTGAGAATGTCAAAGAGTTATTGATCAAAAGTCTGAAAGAGTAAGTGAAACCCAAGATACCGGACACATCTGAAAATCCAAGATTTGTGGCCTCGTGCCTGTGGACAGATCTCTTTCCAAACTGAAGGGCTAAGTTCAGTGGGCCTTGTTGAAAGGGTGAACAGCATGCATCTCCTCTGCATCACAAGCACAGAATCCTTGCGTTTCTTCACTGTATTCATTTCCAAATTACCATAAACTTGGTGCCTTAAAACAATACCAGGCCAGAGCGCTGACATAAAGATGTGCACAAGGGCATATTTTATCTGAAGACACCAGAGAGAACTGTACCATGACTTCCTCTTGGGCATCACGGGAAGCCCTTGGGTTAGGAACATGCCACTTGCTCTCTCCTCTATCATCAGGAGCCCTCTTTGTCCCCCTCCGCCTTTGTGCATCATCACCTCTTCCTACTAGGGCCCCAGTCATGTTGGACAGAGCCTACCTACAGTGCCTTATCCTAACTCAATTATCTCTACAATGACCGCTTTTCCAAACAAGGTCAATTTCACAGGTAGAAAAGGTTAGCATTCCAACATACATTCTTTGGGAACAAAATTCAACCCAGGACAGATGTCTTCTAAACATTTCAAATTTACCGTCTTTAAATTCTTATCTTTGAATTGGAAATACCTACTAGTGACCTTGTTCTCAATTTCTGTCAAACTTTTCTTTCAGTTATGCAGGCCAAAACTCCCAGAACTAATGTATAAAGACATTATATGCATATGTAGATGCATATGTGGTTACAAGTTACATGTGTATATTATGGAACTTTATTATTGATTACTTTTCTTATTGCTGTGATAAAATACCCAAGAGAAGCACTTAAAGGAGGAGGATTACTTTTGGTTTATGACTTGAAAAAGCAGTTTGTCATGGTGGGGAAGCACTGCAGTGGGAGAGGAGGTAGCTGGTTGCATTGTGATGGTGTTCACACAGCAGAGAGCTCAGACTAGAGCCGAGGCCAGGGCTTATCAGTTCCAGCTATAACCCTATGTCTTATGAAAAGAGATGGAGACACACAGAGGATGAGGAAGAAGAGGGGAAGACTTGTGGTGACAGATGAGGAGACTGGAGTGGGGCCCCTATAGACAACGACTATCAAGGAAATTGCTGGTGACTCCAGAAGCCAGGAGTGTAGCGCACAGCCCTGGGAGAAGACATGATGGACAGGGGAAGCACAAAGCAAGTCCTTAAGTAGGAGTATCCTCTGCATGTTCAAGGAAGAGCAGAGGACTAGGGAGCCTGAAGCAGGGGGTGTAGGAGGAGCAGGATGGGACAGAGATTGGTCTCAGTCCTCTGGCAGCCAGTTCTTAAGAGCTTGGAGAGTCGGGAAAAGGGCTTTGGCTTTTCCTGTAGAGGACAAGAAGCCACTGCAGGGTGTGAAGCAGAGGGTTGATGTGATCTGGTCTGTGATCTAGAACCCTGCAAAAGAAATCAGAGTATCGATGTGACTGCTAGCGATTCTAGCGCTCCGAAGAATAAGGCAGGAGGATGGTGAATTTGAGGCCAATCTGGGTCTCGCAGAAACAACACGAAGGAAGAAGATGAGAGGAAGGATGAAAGGAAAAAGAGGAATGGACAATGGATGAAAGGATGGAAGGAAGGAAAGAAGGAAGTCACAGAGTACAGCCTGGAAGAGAAGGCAGATGCACTTTCCAGTAACATGTTCCTCATGTCTTCCTGAGCCCTTAGCCCTTCCTTTCGACCACTGGCCTTTTCAAGTCAATCTGGGCTTTTTTGTGTGTTTCTTAAAATAATTCTTCTAGCCTTGATGGGCACCAAGCTCTATAGTCATTTAATGTCTTCTGGTGTTCATTACATATCACCCCACTCTTGGTGCCAGGATTTGTGTCAATCAGGACAGACTAGAGAAACCTGGGGTGTGTGTGTGTGTGTGTGTGTGTGTGTGTGTGTGTGTGTAAAAGAGAGAACATTTTTTGATGGGGCTATCCAAGACTGGACCTTCCAGCAGTCTAGTGCTTCCCCCTAGCCCCCAGGTGACACTGCAGCCCACTTGTGGAATCCCTATTCCCCTGGGAACTTCAGTTCTACTGTTCAGTCTTCCAGATGATTCTGTGGTGCCCATCCGGGTCACATAGGATACTCTGATTATTGGAGTTACTGACCAGAGATGTCATCACACACATAGAATGCTGTTGCTGCAGCACTCAGGTTAGTGTTTCCACAGCAGAACACCATAGCTGAGCCGATACATAACACTGACCCACATCATAGCTGAGTCAATGCATAAGACTGACCCTCACACCGTCTCTAGGCATTCAACTCTCTGGCTTTACATCACATCACCCAGGAACAAAAAAAGGAATGAACACATTTATTATTTGGCATGGAACATTTCATCAGAAATCTGACTTGGGTCCAGGATACCTCCTGGGAGGAATTCAAGGTATAATTAATAAATATGAATATTAAAAGCCCATCCATAGTCTAACAATAAAGATGTCAATTTTAAGGGAAAGTTTTACTACTTTAATTATTAAAGTTCTGAGAACATCTTCCAAATCACACCAAAAATTTATTGCTATTACTCAAACCAAAGTCTCAACATCTGTTGACTGTAGATAGAGTTGCTTTGTCACTGGTGGCTCATTTAGAGAAAACTATTTTGCATCACGCTTACATTCCCTTACAGAAACAGGGAAGCTGACCAGATGATGCACTTTTATTTCTTTTATCGGTACATTTTCTTTTACCAACTTATTTTGGGGATTCTTCTATATATTTTGTAGAAATTCCTATTTCATTAAATTCTAAAAATATTTTAGTTATTATTTTTATTTTGTGTATGTAAATGTACTCGTGTTGTACAATGTCCCTGGAGGTCAGAAGAAGGTGTCCTCTGGAACTGGGTGCTGAGACACAAACCGGGATCCTCTGTAGGAGCAGCCAGTGCTCTTAACCACTAAGCCATTTCTCCAGCCCCCCTCCACTATATCCTTCTATAATAAGAAGTACATTAAGATATGCATAGCTATTTCTTGAAACTTTTCCCCAAGTATATTTGTGTGATAGGTTTAACTTGTTTTCTTTCATTTAAAAAACTAACCTATTAGTTATTGGTGCTGGCACATTATTTATTTTATTTTATTTTGGCCTTGGGAATTTAGAAGCTGGCATGGCATTGGGGACCTCTATACTTATAGACCCAATTCCCGGGAGCAAAAGAAAGACGAGCCACCTCACAGACGCACTCTTTGTATCTTGCACAAAAGCCTGCCCTGCCTCTACCAGCCTGGGGCATTTCCCAACCCCAAAGGTGATCTGGAAGCACTCTTGACCTCAAAGATGCCATTTCAGATGCCTTCCTGGTCTTGAGAACACAATGGCATGATAGGACTTTCTCTTGAGGAGTTTGCACCCAGACTGAAGGCCATTGTGAGAATGGGTCCATATTCTGAGACGTTCTCTGGGGAGAAGGAAGAGCATCAAAAACACTCACTTTGATTACTCAAAATCTTCATTTCTTACCCATCACTACCCATTTTCTTGAGTGGCTGCCGTGAGCACCTTTTTGGCCAAGTGTTAAGACTTACGGATCTATTGGGGTCCTGATATTTAATTTGTGTCTGTGCATTGTAACCCTCTGCATTTGTTTTTCTCAAAGGTTACATCTAACATTCTATGGCATTTGTCCTCTACCTGCAAACTGGTCCTTAATCTAAAATTGCTGCCTTAGCATCTCCTGGAAGGACCCCCCCGCCCCCACACACACCTACTGTGTTCTTTAACCAATGATCGTTTTTGTCTTCCCTCAGTGACTGTGGCCATTGGAACAGATGATCCTGTCTGTCAGCCTCACACAGCCATGTCTGTGGACTCTAAGTGAGTATCTGAAATCAATAGGGATGGAATCGTGGTAATTAAATTATAGCACTTACATATAATTACACTTATGTAAAAAATATCCACCCCGACTTGGAGCTGCTCCTGAAGATGATGGACATAAATCTCTGTAAATGATCTATCCGTTCTCCTTGGGGGTGGGGAGGGGAAAGAGTGTTAATCTTTAAAATTATGCCGGGAAAAATTAGGGTACTGGAACTACCACACTTCAGAGAAACCATCTGATTCTGACTCTATCACGTTTCAGTAATTTTCATCTTCAACAATTAATTTAAAATTTTTTCCTGCAAATCTTTGCAGTGCAGAGTGAACCTCCTAAGCTGTTTTGTTTGTGGACTGGGTAGAGCAGGCAGTGAGGTCTGGGTGGTGCCATGTCCCCTGACACTCCCAGAAGTATGTGAGGCTGGATGCCTACTGAGCATGTGATGGACATCAAGCCCAATCCAAGGGGGTCCCGGGGAGGATGTTCCACATGTTTGCAGGATGAGCCATGAATCTCCGCAGGTGAAGAGGGAAAACCACTTTTTATAGTACTTATAGAAGGGAACGAGGGGAAATTTCCCAGAGTCCTGTGGACAGTGCTGGGTGAGACAGGCTCTTCCAAGTGGTTGGTACTCTGTCAAGGGAAGAGTGAACACAGTTCTTTTGCAGTGTTTCAGACAGATGGCTTGAGATTGACCTGGGTGTCAGCAGTCTGCCTGTCACCTCTAACTTTCACGCCTTGGTGTAATTTCCCCCTATTTTTCTCTTGCCAAACATTTTCAAGATCTTTTGACTTGCTTCATTTGTGAGTTTATCTCCCCTTGGCTGTGCTTTAATTTCTCACACACATTTCAGTTCCTTTCTCTCATCTCCATTTTTCAGCTGTTAACCCTATTTCATGTCAGTGAACCTCAGAGGATTTGTTTACTCTAATATTGATGCAAATCTTCGATTGTGAAACTGCTGGACCCAGAGAACTGCTTATCAAGGTTCCTCCGGTAACTGCTTCAAGCTGCTGGGGTCAGTGAGAAAACTAGCATGGGCTGGAGAGGGAAACAGGGTCCTGTGGAGGGAAAGCACCCAATCCCTTTTCCAAGCACAGCTCAAGCCACTCTGGGTAACCAGGCCAGTTTCCAGGGAGCTCTTCTGCAGGGTCTGAGAAAAGTGTGTGCACTGAGAAAGGTCACCTTTGCTCACTGTTCCCACATCAAGCACCATCAACATTTCATCTGATTAAATTCTCTTCTTTTAATCAAATTTTCCTAATCTTGGGTATTTTACCTGTTCAAACAATCATTTATTTTATTTTGCTTTGGGATTGGGGGAGTACTTAGTTTATTCGTTAAGAGACCCTTACAGGTTTTACATACAAAATAACATTTTGATTAATTAAAATTTAATTTATATTTATGAGTGTTATGCCTGTAAGTGCACCCATGTTGTGCAGTGCCCACAGAAGACAGAAGAGTATGTCAGATCCCCTGGAACTGGAGTTACAAATGGTTGTTAGCCACCATTATGGGTGCTGGGATTCAAACCAGGTCGTCTGCAAGAACAACCAGTGCTCTTGACTGCTGAGCCAGCTCTCCAGCCTCAAAATAACATGTTCTGAAATCACATTTATTTGTTCATATGGTCACATGTATACCAGGGCATAAGTGTGGAAGTCAGAGGACAGCTTGTAGAAGTTGGTTACTTCCTTCTACCATGTGAATCCTGAGCACTGTGCAGGGCCCAGAGACTGAACTCAAGTTGTCACACTTGATGGCGGGAACTTGTACCTTCTGGGTAAGTTCTCCTGACCTATTTTTTAATTCATATTGAAACAAAACAAAATCTCAAACAAAACAGAAAATGGTTGCTGAGTGTGTATTTTGTGGCACCTGCTGAATGACACATGGCCCTGGCTCTTCAAAAACTCTCAGACTCATCCTGTACAGAAACTAACACAGTCCTGGATCAGCAACCATGGAGATTGGGTGGTGAACGCTATCCACTGACCTTAGCCTTGACTTTGGCTGCATTGGGAAGGTCATTCTACATGTCAGAGCAGCTCTTACTGCACCCAGATTATCTTATGAATGTGCTGACAGTGACCTGGTAAGCAGGCCTGGAGCTGCTGTTGCACAGCTGAAGGCACAAGTCCTCTCTGGGGTCACATGGTCCTGATTCTCAGGCATGAGGGCAAGTGTTTATTGTCCTGATTGCAATATCCTATGTCCATTTTTCTCTTAATCTCTGTACAAACTATAAAATACAGAATTTCTTATTTATTTAATATTTAAAGTTCAATTTTGACTATTCAAATTTTGAATTATGTATGTATATGGTAAAAGTGCACGTGTGGGTGTACATGCATGTGCCTGTGTATACACATGGAGACCAAAGGAAGGTGTCAGATTTCCTGCTCTATCACTCTCTCTTAGTGCCTTGAGACTAAGTCTCTCTTTAAACCTGGATCTTGACTCTTTGGGGAGTCAACAAGCCCCAGCAATCCTCTTGTCTCCACCTCAGATCTGGGGTTACAGATGAACATGACGATACTTGTGACCTTACTTGACTTTTATGTGTATTCTAGGAGTTTGAACTCAAGACCTCATTCTTTCAACATTCAGGCACTTAACCCACTGAGATTTTCCAAACACTTACTCTATATTTTCAAGGCATACAACATAGATTATGGGACACCTATTAATAGCAAAATGATTACTAACACTGAAGGAAATTAATATCTCCATCTTGTTGGACAGCTGACCTTTTTTAGTGCTTGTCCTGTGAACAGTTAAAATCTATTTATCACAAGTTCCATTTATAGTATGATTCTTTTGACCTATAATTTTCATGTTATAGATCTCTAGACCTGTGACATAGGTACTACTTTGTATCCTCTGACCTCCACCTTCCCATTTCCTCCTCTGCCCTTATGCCTTGTGAGCACTTCTTTGATTTCTAACATTGTATGCTTGAATTTGGGGGTTGTAGTTCTGCACATAAGAGACCACATGCAATACGTTTGTTTCTGTGTGTAGCTTTATTCTTTTTAAGGCTGAATATTACATTGTCTATATGCACCAGTGTCTATTCATTTGTCCTCTGATAGACAATAAAGTTCAGACTGTTTCCTGACTGTGAAGAACAGTGCTGTGATGGCCAAGGGAAAGGAAATGACTTGCAAGGTATTTATTTCATCTCCTTTGTGAAAACATCCAAAAGGATCACTGATTCAAGCTGAGTCAGGTGGTAACTCTACTTCTAATGTCTTTAGAAATCATCATAGTTTTCCAAAATGCCTTTTCTCCACACTGTTGACAAGGTTTGTCTATTGACCTTTTGGATAACAGCCATCCTAGTGGTTAAGGAGTGACACTCAGTAGTAGTTTTGATTTGGATTTCTATGACTATTAATGAGGTTGAGCACCTTTGCATGTACATGTTGGCCATTTCTATGTCTTCTTTGAAAATGTGTCTACTCAAGGCTTCTGAATCTTTCTTTGCTTCATGTCCCATAGACCATGAGTGCAACTTCTCATTCCAGGCCCGGTTTTTGAGTGCTCACTTTCTTAGGGAGCACATGGTCTACCGAACAGTCATTGAGGATAATATTTGGCAGTTTTCTCACTTTAAGTATAGGAAATAAGCCTTTGAAAGTCTGCTTTCAATACCTGGGACTTGAATTCAATCATTGACTTAATGTCTGTTGTCTTGTTCCACTGGAAATTTTTCCCTGTTTCTCATATTGGTGACAAAACAACAGTTTGTTTATGTGAATTCCAAGTAATCAGTGCTATGCATTCCTTAAAATACAATTTTTCGGGTGGGTGTGCTGGCGCATGCCTTTAATCCCAGCACTCAGGAGACAGGGGCAGGTGGATCTCTGTGAGTTCGAGGCCAGCCTGGTATAGTGAGTTCCATACCAGCTAGGGCTACTGGGAGACCCTGTCTCAAAAACACCTAAAAAAAAAAAGAAAAGAAAAAAGAAAAAGAAAACCCCCCAAAACAGTTTTTCTGAGCTAGAGAGATGGCTCAGCAGTTAAGAGCATTGGCTGCTCTTACAGAGGATCCAGATTCAATTCCCAGCTTTCATATGGCAGCTAACAACCGTCTGTAATTCCAGTTCCAGGGAATCCGACACCTTGTTCTGACCTCCGTGGGCATTGTATGACATGGGTGCACCCACCTAATGCAGACATTGCCCTCATACACATAAAATTAAAATAATAAATAAAATATATTTTAAGATACAGTATTTCTTCTGTTTTTTGTCAGGCAGACATGAAATGATCAAGAGGCAAAAGTGGGCACTGAAGGGTTTACGGTGCTAGCTTGCGATCTGAAGTGCTGAAGTGCAGGCACTGGTAAACCAAGCTGCCATGTCTACAGAAGGTGCAGATGTGCCAACCCTTCAAAACCCCTGGACAGGAAGATGAGCTTGTGCTTCTGCCTCCAGAAGACTCAGAACTGGGCTATATTTCCTTCTATGATTTACAAATCTGTATTTATCCTGAAATCAGAGGATCTCGAATTAGGTAAAGTGCTATAAAGTATTTGAAGTTACAGGTTTATTAATTATAAAATGGGAATAGTCCTTGTCATTTATATATATAATATATTATAGAGGTATAGAAAAATAAGATGGACATAAAAATCACTTTGTGTGGACTAGGATGATGAATAGGTTATGTGTATTAAACAAATTTCAGTTTGATGATAAAAAAAATCACTTTAAAATTATAAATGTTTAAATTATTAAATTAATGAAACAGACATAACATGGACTTTGATATAAACATTTGAAATTTCCCCTGTTCTGACTTTTTTCTGGTTCCCTGTCTAGAACTTGTAATGCTAACTACTCTTGCCTTTACTTCTCCTTCACATCTTCTAGGCACCAGGCAAGGACTTTATTTTGTCGCTACAGTAGAGAGTTATGCAATTTGGGAGTCTTTTAGATAGACCCACTGAAGGGGTACCACAGTTGCCTCACCCTGCATCCCTGTTCAGCATGGAAGAAGCCAGAGCAGTCTGTGTCCTGATTCCCTATAGGTAATTTGGGTAACTCTTCAGAGGATGATGTGATAAGAATAGGAGGTAGGAAGTGTCTAGGCAGCTAGGTTAAAAAGACCCCAAAGAAAAGTAGCCAGTTTCTTAGCTAAAAGTCAAAATGTCATTGGACCTCTTAGCAACATACTCTGTTCCAAAGGCCAAAAAGTCAAAAATATTTGGGAGCATTTATCTAATCCCTAAAAGATTTTAGGGTTACCTCTTCAGAGGGGAGAATGTTAGAGTAGCAAAGAGCCCCATTTAAAAAAAAATGTCAAAATGAGCCTGGAGAAATGATTCCACGATTAAGAAAGCTTAATGGATTCTAGCACTCACACTGGGAGACTCATAATCATCTGTAACTACAGCTCTAGGATCTCTGACACCCTCTTCTGGCTTCCATGGCATGCACACATGTGACATATACTCACAGACAAACACACATATACATAAACCGAAATAAAGCACATCTAAAAATAAAAGTCAAAATGATGAAAGAAAAATGCTGAAGATTGTGTCAGGTTGTGAGAGAGTAGAGGGCATGATTACTTACCACGTGCATTGCGGCTCCAGGACCAGAGATGAACATCAGTGGGATAACTGGGATAACTGGCGTCAAGGACTGTAGCTTCATTAATTCTAATGTATCAGTATCAATTCCCTGATTTTAAAATTTACTTGTATTTACTTTTTAAGTTAACAAAATTACACATAATTATCTATTTTCTAGTTTTGGTCATTGCACTGTGGTTACAAGAAATGCCAACATGAAAGTTGGAGAGATGGCTCAGTGGTTAAGAGCTCTGGCTGCTCTTGTAGAGACCCTGGGTTTGGTTCCCGGCACCCACATGATGGCTCACAACCATCTGTAACCCTAGCTCCAGGGGATCTGATACCCTGTTCTGGCCTCCATAGGCACCAAGCATGTATGTGGTACACATACATACCTGCAGACAAATATTCATGCACATAAAAGAAAAATAAATGAAAAATATAAAATATATTCATATGTCAGGTGGGAAGGGGTTCATGAGCCCTCACCCATAACTGAGGAGCTATGAGCAGTTGATGGCTTCTGGGGAAGGGAGAGTCCGTTTTCTTCAAGGATATGACTCTTAGGAGGTTGACCACTCTCCAGTGGATGGCCCCACTCCAAGAAATATATGGAGAGCACAACAAATTGGAGTTAATGGTATTTTTTTAAAAAGAGGCCATGAAATGAGGGTTAAGGTAGATCTGGGAGGGATGGGGGTAAATATAGTCAAATCCCTTGGATTAAATTCTCAAAGAATTAATAAAATACTTGTTAAAATATTTTTTAAAAACTAATATAATCACCAAAAGCATTTATTCTAGTTTGTCTTCCTTTAATACAGAATGTTCAGTTGGTTGTAAGCCATGAGTTTATACATAGTTATAAGCTAGAAAATGAAGATTCTCCGTTTAAAATCTGAGTGATTATGGAGAAACTGTACTTAGTATAGCAACTTGGTTCTCACAGTTACAGATTTGTTTCACATAATGGCCAGGCCTACATGATGCCAAAACCTGCAACTTTCAACTATTTAGATATTTGGCATTATGTAAATAGAACATGAATTTTCACTTTCCACCTATAAAGATGGAGTTTTCTGTACATTATTGCTATTTGAGTAAGTGGTAGTATTATTTGGTGCTCTGTAATCTTGCTGGATATTTGGAGGAAACATGGCTTAGCTGGAATTTCATGTTTTGAGAGACTCTTTAACACACTCTTAGTGTGTTAAAGAAAACCAAGAACACAAATGGTGTTAATGTGAATGCGTCCTTCCACATTGGTTGATGTACACTCCACATGTCCAACCCAAAACCTCCAGTTCTGGGTCCAAGTAAAATGTCATCATGACCTAGGATGCCCATTCCCAGAGACAAAGGACAAGAAATATTATCTCACAATTATTTCAACTCTAGTACTCCACTGCTTTCTAAACTTAAGTTGGAGGAACTTGAGCTGGTCCCATGTGGAGCCACCTTTGCCTATTCTCCCTGATTCTAAATCAACCAGGTGATGATAATTTGGTCATGTGGGTATCCAGAGATTAACTAAAGTCTTTGCAATTTTCTAATACCATAGGAATCCTGGCTCCCTCTAGAGATTGTTATTAATCATGCTCATTTTAAAGATAATTTAGTTTTAATACATTGTCAATGCAATTCTCTAGGGTACATGAAAAGCAATCTATCTTGTGCACATCTGCTTGGTTCCATTTCCTGATCCTATAGCAGCAATCTATTTCTGCTTTTAGCTAACGGAAGTGACCTAAGATAAAGGCGTGTAAAGTACATCCTGAACTGTGTTGTAACGTCCAAGTGTCTTTGGGGTCATTGAGTAGAGACGGTGCCAGTGAGTAATGGCTGCATAACACAAGCATCCGGACTCTTCCGTTTGCATCTTATTTTGTCTTACCTGGTTTTGCTGCCAGGGATTATATTCCCTTCTTTGGGTGGATAGGCGGATCAGTGTTTCAGAGAGCCGGTAGGCTTTTAGAGAGACTCACAAAGCTACAACTGTAAAAAGGGTTTGCTATTTAAGCCACTTAACTGGTCACCCACCACTTGCTGTTTGCCTAGGTGTGTGAAATAAAATTTATTGTGCTAGAAGGCCCCACTAATGCTTTGATATTAAACTAAGTCTTATGAAATTGCTTTTAAAAATATTTTTTATTATTTTTATGTGTATGAATGTATTGCATGCATGTATTCAAGTGCACTTATGTCATGCAATGCCCATGTAAGTCAGAAGAGAGTGTTAGATTCCCCTCAAACTGGAGTTATAGACAGTTGTTAGCCACAGTGTGGGTACTGGGAATTAAATCTGAGACCTCTGCAGGAGCAGCCACTGCTCTTAACTACTAAGCCATCTATCCAGCCCCATGAAATTGCTTTTTGAATATAAAAATACTACCCAATATTAGTAGTTCTACACAGTGCTGCCTAATACATGGGGTTACATTGGTCCCTCACCCATAAGAAACTTTTCTACAGATATAGAAAGATAATGCCTACCAGTAAGGGGAAAGTAATATTCTGATTTGCTCATTTGTAGAAGGGCTTATTATCTTTCATACATTTTAACTAGAAGTTGCATCATAAGAGATTCAGAGTTGCTAGATTAGCTTTTGAATGTTTAGTCACTAAAATAACTTTTTTGCCCCTCTCAAAGGCAGAGCATTGATGAAGCCTGGTGAATGAATTATTCAACCTAAGCCCTTGTTTGTCTGTCCAGGATAGGCTTACCCGTGGATATAAGGAAAATGTGAAGAGGACACTTAAACACACCTGCTCTGGATATATGTGCTGATTACAGGAAGTAGCCTAACTTCACAGTGGTACCATGAGGGGTTGGGGGAGAAGTATGAATGCAAGGAGCTGTGTTTACTGTTTTTACTGGAGGATCCTGGAGATTTGAGGGTATCAGTCCAGTGGGATGAACTTGTGTCTAATGGAGTCAATAGGCATTTGGTGTGCTTTCTTTGTCTGCTTAGAGCAGTGTCAGTTTCGGGGCTTACATTTAGATTTGATCTCAGTACATGGTGAGAGGTAGGGACCTAGTGTCATCTTCTACAAGTGGTATTCAGTTTTCCCAGCACCAATTGTTGAAGTGCCCCCCCAATGCAGGGTTTTTACACTTTTGTCAAAGTGTTTGTAGTTGTAGGAGTTTATTTCACAGTTCTCTGATCCATTAGGCTATGGACCTGTGTTTGTGCCAGTACCATGCTGTTTTCATCATTATACCTCTATAGTATAGTTTAAAGTTGGATACTGTGATACCTCCAACATGCTATTTCAATTCAGGGTTGCTTGAGCTATTCAGGGTCTTTTGTACATTTATGTGAATTTAACAGTTGCTGTTTTCTATTTCTATGAGGAATGCCATTGGGATGTTGACAGGAACTGCATCAAACTGGTATATCACATTTGGTGATACGACCACTTCACAATATTAATCCTGCCAATCCCTAAGTGTGGGAGGTCTTTCCATCTGCTATTGTCTTCTATAAATTTTTTATTCAGTGATTTATAGTTTTCACTGTGGAGATTTTTCACCTCCTTCTTTATTTCCTGGATGCTTTATTTGTTATGAAGCTACTATGCGTGAAATTTTCTCCCTGATTTCTTTCTCAGTAAGTTTGTGTTGGCATATAGGAAAGGTAAGGTACTTACCTTTGTTGATTTTGTATGTATGTTGATTTTGTATTCCTCTACTGACTAAAGTTGTTCATCAGATCTAAGAGTCTTATGATAGAGTCTCTCATATCTTCTCATCTTCAAATAAGGATAATTTGGTATTTTCAAATTATTTGGAATCCAATAAGGATTCCAATTGGTCAGAAAATAAGAGTAAGAATTGACAAATGGAATTGGATCAAATTAAAACGTTCTGAGCAGGGCCTGGTGATATAGACCTGCAAACTCAGCTATTCAGGAGGCTCAGATAAGAGAATTGTGTATTAGTTACTTTTTGCTGTGATAAAACACTATGACCAGGGAACTTATAAAAGGAAGAGTTTATTTGAGTTTATGGTTCCAAAGTGAATAGAGTCCATCACGGTGGGGAGGCAAGGTGGCAGCAGCGGCTAGAGCAGAAAGCAAGGTGCTCACATCGTCAAGCAGCCACAGGAAGCAGAGAGAGACTGAAAAGCCAGGCAGCTTAAGAATTCTCAAAGCCTGCCCCCAGTGACATGCTTCTTCCAGCAAGGCCATTCCTCCTAAGACTTCCCAAAACAACTGGGGAAAAAATGTCCCAATACTTGGAGCCTGTGAGGGACGTTCCCATTCAAACCACCACAATTGCAAATTCAAGGCCTACCAACTGACTCAGTGAAAACTTGTCTCAAAATTGTTAAGTTTATAAAAAGGGGGCTAAGGATATAACTCAGTGACAGATTGCTTGTTTAGTATGTACACGACCCTTCATTTAAATCCTATCACTGAAAGGAAAACAAAGTTTTTCCACAACAAAAGAAAAAATAAGGAGATCACTCACAGAATGAGAGAAGACATTTGCCAGATATTCATCTGACAGGACACTAATATCCAGAATACATAAAGAACCCAAAACTGATTGGGGAGATGACTCAGTGGGTAAGAGCACTTCTTACATAGGACCCAGTTCAGTTCCCAGCATGTACATGGTGACTCTCAGTCATCTGCAACTTCAGCTCCAGGGAATCTGATGCCTTCTTCTGACCTCTGCACACTCCTGTATTCATGCAGTGCACATGCATACAATATAGGCAAACATTCATATTCATAAAGTTTAAAAAGTAAATAAATTTTAGGCCAGGTAGGATGGCACATGCCTTTAAGCCCAGCACTTGGGAGGCAGAGGCAGGCAGATCTCTGAGTTCAAGGCCAGCCTGGTCCACATAGTGAGTTCCAGGACAGCTGGGGCTACAGGGACACCCTGTCTCAAAAAGACCAAAAATAAATAAA
>NW_008353490.1:6029787-6034456 GCF_000622305.1 Nannospalax galili
TAAATAAATAAATTTTTAAAAGCCAAAATTTAAATAACAAAAGTTTCAATTAAAAAAATGGCCAATTTAGCCGAACAGACACTTTGCAAATGCTGAACTACAAATGGCCAATAGATGCATGAAAAAATGCTCTACATCTTTAGCCATCAGGGAAATGCATCAAGATTCCATTTCACCCAATCTGAATGGCCATGATTAAGATAAACAATAAATGCTGGTGATGACGCAGGAAGATGGGGAAAGAACATTTATATTCCACTGATGGGAGTGTAAATTCCTCCAGCTGCTGTATAAATTAGTGTCAAAGTTCCTTAAAAATTAAAAATAGAACTTCATATGATTCAGCCCTACCCTTTCCCAATACAGAGCCAAAAGAATCCAAGTCAGCATAACACAGAGACACTTAAACATTCATGTTTATCACTGTGTTGCTCATGACAACCAAATTAGGGAATCAGCCTAAGTGCCCATTAACAGATGAACTGATAAAGCAAACATGGCAAATATATACAAGAGGAAAATGGATGGATTGTGATTATCAACACACTAAGTGAAATAAGTCCATCCCACAAAGACAGTGTGATATGATTTTCCTCATATGTGGAACCCAAGGGAGGAAAACAAAGTTTGTGATAGTAAATGGAGGACTATAAAGAATGTGGAGGTGGGATTAGCGAAGGGGGAAAGGATGAGAAGACAGAGTCCAGGGGGTGACTATAATCAAATACATTACACATATATGGAAAGGTCATAATGGGGGAACCCAACACTTTGTACAATTAATATGTGCTACTAATAAAAAAAATAAAATAGTAAAGAATTTGGAATACGATTAATAGACAAAAGAGGAACATTCATGGGCATTTATGCATTTAGGAATACTTGTTAATATTTCAATAAGACAATTTTTTCTTGAAATAAAATCTGTCTTGTTGACAAAAATCATATTAATTTAAAAATTGAAAGCATCTGCTGTTGTTTGGGCCTTTAAGGATTAAGGGCGAAGAGTTATGTACAGAATGTGAAATGGTTTGAGGACACATTGAAACAGGAAGAAGCACCTGACCCAAAGGTGAGCATTGAGGAAAACACTTAAACCCTCCTAGTGTGTGTGCTCAGAGGGTGGAGGTGCACCATGGGAAACACAATGTGAAACACCACTTTAGCCACTTTTCTCATTGTAGCCAAATACCTGAGAAGAAGCAACTTAGGAAGGAAGGGAGGAGGGAATTATTTTGGCTCATGGTTTTGGGTCCAGTCTAACATGATGGGGAAGGCGTAGCACTGACACATGGCTGTGGCAGTCAAAATTGCTCACATCTTGGTGGATCAGGAAACACAGAAAGGGGCTGGTGCCCAGCTGGCTTTCTCTCCTTTTTCCTTTTTAATTATTTTGAGACCCAGACCCATAGGATGCTGCTGCCCACATGTAGAGCAGTCTTAGCTCTTCTGTTAATACTCCCTGGAAGCACCCACACAGACACACTGAGTGTTTCCTGGGTGATTCTGCATCCAGTCAAACTGACAGTGAAGATAACTATCACCATAGCTGAAGACAGAGAGGGCATAGCTGCCTGTCTTCTTGAAACTTGGGTACCCTGAGTGAGACCCTTAAGGGGCCCAATGAGATGAAGAAGTGACTGAACACTAGACGGCAGTCCAGTCGATACCAACTGTATGCGAGATAATGTTTTTCTTATTAAAGCAGTTGATTGGCAATTAGAAATTAATTTTAGCTACTTAAAAATTTGCCAGATTGAAAATGTGAGTAGCATGTTAATGACATAATCCACACCTTGGTGACATAAGTGAGTTATGAATGTGTTCCAAATGCTGGTGAGCATCAATGGCGAAAAGGTTCAGGAAGTCTTTCTTTCCTGCCAAATTCTGCAATGTTTCCAAATTCTTGGTGACTGCTACTCAGTTGTGGAGAAGTAAGTCAAGGCTTACTTAATTCAATATATTTTTTAGTCCTTTGAGTGGATAACCTGAAATCCAGTCTGTCCAGGTTTGCCTCTTTTCCTATCCAGCCACCTCTGCATTCTGTGTCTCCGGGACCACATTTTCCACACTTCCAAGGACAAGAGTGGTCCCAGCTACCCCTGTTCTGCCGCTTCTTTGGGGCCAAACTGTTACCTTGGACTCCTCCCTGTTCTTAAAGTGACCCTGCACAATAAACTTCACTGTGAAGTTAGATACAGAATCTCTGTGAAAGTTTGTGAAGTCCCAAGGACAGGGAAACACGTCACTCTTATAAAATGATCATATGCATTTATTTGGAGGCAGCCTCACACATTACCCACAATCTGTTTCTAATTTATTAAAATATTTCTTTATTTTATCTCAAAAGCTCTCTGTGAGCTGATAGCTTGCCCTCACAGGATAGTCGTCCCTAACGGGGAAAGTGCAGCTGCTCCAGGTATCATTGCCCATGCTTGATTATGTGCAGCACCGTGCCCTGTGTTTATAAATTATGTTTATTGTGTTATAATTAGTAGTGCTAACAGCACATAATATCAATAAGGTCATTAAATATGTAAATAATAAATAATGGCAATATCAATGCTGCCATGCAGCTCTCAGCAGCAGCGCTCAGTCAGCCTAGGTTCACATTTCTCATCATCAAGGAGACATGGAACAGAGCCAGTCACTGGAATACTGAGCACAAAGCCAAGTGCAGAAGTTATATTCGAATTTGTTAATGGGTGGGAAGGTCAAACCTGTAAGTTGTTTTCTTAAGAAACTGGGAATTACTGCACCACCATGTGGCAGGTTTTACAAAGCAATGGACACTGGGAAGTTTAAAAGGTAGATTTGTTTTTCTTTGCCAACAGTATCTTTTAAAATTTTGAATGAGTCTATCACTGCCTACCACAATGAATGCAATAAGCTTTATACCAAGACAAAGTTCGAAGACTTTCAGAGAAATGGACAAAATGAAAAGATTTCACACAACCACAGACAGTCGCAAGTGCAGTTCACATGGAAGCTAGTGACAAGCTAGGAAAGCATTGGGCATTTTTATTCTTGAACCACTAAAAATAATGAACAACTACCTCCAAATTTTCTGAGGTCAGTTACTTCCCATCCAGGATACCATGCTCATTAAACTACTAACCCAGTGTAAGATGAAAATAAAGATATTTTGGGGACTGGAGAGATGACTCAGTGGTTAAGAGCACTGACTGTTCTTGCAGAAGACTCAGGTTTGATTTCCAGAACCCACATGTCAGCTAACTACTGTCTGTAACTCTAGTTCTAGGGAATCCAACACCCTTTTCTGACTTCCATAGGCATTGTACAACATGGGTGCACCTACCTACTTGCCAGCAATACACTCATACACATAAAATAAAATAATAAATAAAAATTTTGAAAAAAGTAAAGATATTTCAAACCATACATTACCCCTCAAAGAGTAATAATGCACTCAAGAAACAGTCACATAAATGAATTAATAATGTTAAATTGAAAACGTTCACTTTGTAAACATGAACTAACATAACTAAGCAAACTAACATTCTAAGCAAACCGGTTTATAAGGAAGGCTTTCTAAACTCTCAAGATATAGATAACTTTATGTGTATATATTTTTATAGCTTAGATAAACAGAACGTGTGTATAATTTCTTTCCTAAATGTAAGATATAATTTACATCAAAGCCAATTAAAAAAAAATTTTTGGTTTCCTGATGAACCTTTATTGAAGTTCAAAATTCCTCCACTTTGCTTTTGTTAAATGCCTTGCTTCAAGTCTTTTCTCTTAAATAAATAATTTATTGAGAATTTCTTACATGCATATAAGGTGTTTTGATCAAATCCATACCCACTCCCTCTCCTCCAGGTCCTCCCATATCTCCCCATCAGTTTTTTTCTGATAATTTCATGTACTCCTTCTTTGATTTATTTTTTTATGGGGCTTTTGGCAACTCTAACATTCCCCCTTCTGAAGATATAACCCTAACGGAGTAGGTTGCTAAGATGCCCAAGGACATTGTGAGTTTTAGCCAAGAAACTGGCTACGTTTCTTTGGGGTCTTTTTGCCCTATCTGCCTAGCCAATCCTTACCTCCTATTCTTATCATACCATCCTCTGAAGAGGTTACCCAAATTGCCAATAGGGAATCGGGACACAAACCAGATCTGGCTTCTTCCATGCTGAACAGGGACGCAGGGTGAAGCAACTGGAGTACCCCTTCAGTGGATCTATCTAAAAGACTCCCAAATTGCATAACTCTTATCTTGAGGAGTAAAAGAAAGTCTTTGAATCGTGAGTAGGAGATGTGAAGGAGAAGTAAAGGCAAGAGTAATTAGCATTACAGGTTCTAGACAGGAAACTAGAAAAAAGGTCAGAACAAGGCAATTTTCAAATGTTCATATGAGAGTGCACTGGAATTTCTTGACAAGTGATTCCAAAAGCATCCCTCTATTGGGTTCCTCCTCATTTTTCTTTTGTCTTCCAAGGCTGGACTCTAGAGTGATGGATTCAGGATTTGCTTTCAGGTATTTGATAGCTGTGTGGTTAGAATCAGTGTCAGTTCCCTCTCAAAGGCTTCTAGATGGGGGAGAAAACAAATTTATCCATCATTTTAGAACAATAGCTGGTTGTCTCCCTTAGCTACAGGTGGGCACTACAGTACTGGAGACCAAGATTTGAAGTCTTACATCTGA
>NW_008353490.1:6034625-6045364 GCF_000622305.1 Nannospalax galili
ACTTAAGGTCATTTGAGGATCTGTTCCTCAGGGGTCACAGGGGCTTGGGAGGAGTTCCTGGCTCCTTTCTTTTACCAGTTCCATCTATATGAAGATAAGTCAAAGATTCTGCTCAGCCATGTCTAGCTTCACTTGGAAGCATGAATGAGATGTTCCCTCTGAGTTGACCCTCCACTTTGTAGACTGAATACTGGTTCAAGTCCATCTGGTAGGGTCTCCATGTCCTCCCTGAACAATGGACAGGTGACTCACCATAGTTACAGGACATTTTGAGAGATGTTCCATAGTCCCCTGGAACTTACTCAACCTTGGAGGGCAAGGGGCAAAAACTGTCCTTTAAGTCCCTCTGACCACATTAGTATAGACCTCAAACTGTGGCTATTAAACATCCAATAAGGTTAGTTCCACCAGTCTGGTACTTTTAGTTACCATATGCTATGTAGATAAGGCTTGGGTAAAAAAACCAAATATTCTCAGATAAACCTTGAATAGATATATATTTTGTTCTTTAAACTAATTAACTAAACTATAACCATAGAAATTTTAAGATTGTGTGTATATTATTTTCATCTCATCCTTTATATATCATAAAAAAACCTAAATAACATACACATAATCTTAAAATTTCTATAGTCATAGTATGGTCAACTAGTTTAAGGAACAGAGATATTCTTTTAACATCGTTTACATTCTCATTTTCTTTTTTTAAAAAATAATTATGAGACATAATAGCAATTGCAAATACATTTTCCGTCTGTTGTAAGACTTCTTTCCTGGGGATGCTAAGCAATGCTTATTCCCTTTCAAGGTTCTAGTGTTGAGCCAATGTTTCATTAAAGTTTTACTGGGAAAGCAATGAATTTATTGAGCTTACTTACCGAGATAACTGAGGGGTAGCTGAGGTGTACATATGACCTGAGGGTATGCACATTGGAAAGCATTTACCCAGCATGGGTCATGCCTTCTCTTCCTAGCCTTCCCCAGACTGTATACTTTAGCCCTCCCCAAATCCAGGAGATCATGTGTGATTAGGGTCAAATTGCATACAGTTGGCTGAGAAGAGTGGTTGGATAATGTGGTAAGGGTCCAATGACCCTGCTTGGCTCACCTTTAATGAATGAGCACAACCATCAACAAGCCCAACTGTGACGATGTTTAGCGATCGGGGCTCAGCTGAAGTTGTGATGATGGTAGTTATTTCATGCAGAAGGGACTGCTGTACAGCATCATCTTATTAAAAGGACCTGGAATTTACGAGGATTTGGTGCTAGGATCCACATATGAGGGAGAACATACGCCGTTTGTTTTTCTGAGTCTTGTGTTACTTCACTTAGTATAACAGTTTCTAGATCCATCCATTTACTTGCAAATTTCATTATTACAATTGAAATTTTTTTTTAAATTAGTAATTCAGTAATCATCTCCTGTGCATATAGACTCAAGTTCTTGCTTAAGCTTTAAAAACAAAATTAAATAATACTTTTTTATGAGAGTAGTTTTCAGGGCAAGATGGCTCAGCAGTTAAGAGTATTGGCTCCTCTTGCAGAGAACCTGAATTCAATTCCCAGCATCCACATGGCGGCTGACAACTGTCTATAACTTCAGCTTCAGGGGATCTGACACCCTCTTTTGACCTCTGTGTTTATTGCACAGCATGGGTGCACTTAGACTCACATGTAGGCAGTACACTCATACACATAAAATAAAAATAATAAATAAAATATTTTTAAAATGAATAGTTTTGTATGTGTGTGTTCAGGTTTCTTGTATATGCACATATTTATGATGGTATACATGTATGTGTGTGGAAATGTATGTGGACATGAGTGTCTTCCTCAATTCTTTTTACCTCATTTTTTTGAGATGGGATCTTTCATTGGCCTGGAAGCTTGCCAATCTCGCCAGACTGTGTGGCCAGCAAGCCCCAGGGAACCTCCTTTCTCTGCTTCTCCAGTGCTGGAATTATAAGCATACCCTGTTATGATTTGCCTTTTTTCATGGGTGCTGGGGATCAAACCTAGCTCCTCAAGCTGTGTGACAAGTACTTCAGTCCTAAGACTCTTAACAAAGCATGGTTTGTTCAAAGAATACAGGAAACTCATTGAGAAAGCAAGCAGGTCTATTAAATTTTCCAGAGTCTTAGACTGACACTGTTGCTGGAGTTCTTATCATGGGGAAGAGACTGTGGGATTAAATAGAAAACTGAACACCAGGTTTGTTCTGTGATGGAGCTGCAGATAGAAGGTGAGGTGGCTGCAGTGGCTGACGTCTTTGAACTTTAGAGGCTCTGTACCAAGATAAGCAGGTTGCTCTGGGGATTATGTAGACAATCCTACAGTCCCCAGACAGCAATCTCTCTCTCCCTCTCTCTCAATTACCTGTACTGGTCAATATTGATTATCAACTTGACAGGATCTAGAATTACCTATGAGACAAATCTCTGGGCATGTTTGTGAGGAAATTTCTCGATCAAGTTAGTTGAAGTGGTAAGACCCTTTGGAACTATAGGCATCACCAGTCCATGAGCTGGGGTCCCAGGCTGAATCAAAAGAAGGTGAGTTGAGCACCAGCCAGCATTCATGTCTTCCTGACTCCTGCCTAGTGGTGCAATGTGACTTCAAGCTTCTACCACCATGACTTCCCAGCCATGATGGACTGAACTCTCTTCTTTAACTTGTTTTCTGTCAGGTATTTATCACAGCGATGAGAAAAGTACTAACACACTACCTTTCTATTTAAACCTGTCATCTATGCTTCATTCAAATAAAGCTTCAATTGGTTAAATTTCTGCCCCTTTCTAAAGGGCCCCTCCACCAGGTGGAGCGTCTGGTAAATAGCTGTCAGGTAGCCTGGTTCCCCATACACCACCTTTGTGCACTCCCAAGTAGGCTTCAGTGTGTACTCAGGCAAAGCAGCTCAGAGAGCTGGCGGCAAAGGAAACCATACAAGCAATTCCACATGCAGCAATACAGGGAGAGTTGTACATGATAAAAATAGCATCAAATTAGCAAAATAAGAAGTGTATTCAACCACCAGAGTACAGGTGCATACATACAGCTAGAATCATGGGCTCTGAGCCATTTTATTAATTTGCCCAGGGGGAAATTAGAAGGTTCATTGTTAAATAAAATTACAATTTCTTTTTGTCTTATTTTGGGCACATTAGACAGCTGTCTACCAAATCTATCTAAGATAGATCAGAAAGAATAAGCATGTAGGATTCTTAACTGAATGAGTTCAAAAAAGGTATGTGACAACATTACGCACTTGACCTCAGAAATTCTACTGTGCTTCTGGGGAAAAGATACAGGAAGTTTGACCTCCTTCACTTTATGCTATGACACATCAGCCTCATCTGCTCTGGGAACAAGCAGAAATCCCATCATGGCATCGTCAGGCCTCTGTCTACTTGGGAATTGTTGCAAGCAAGTTCCTTAACAAGATTAGAGAGGTTCAGCCACAGAGAATCAGTTAAATGTATTAGGAGGCATGTTAATATTGCCACTGTTAAAAATCTTATTTTAAAAAGGAAAAAAAAAAGTTTTAAACAAAGCTTGTTTCATTTATCTCCAATCACAATGTTGTAGCTCCTGTCGGGGGATATATTATAGTCTGAGGGCAGGAGAAAGTTGAGCTTGTGAAGTTTTTTTTTTTTTTTTTTTTCAAAGATTTCATATTTTTGTCTTTATATTTGTGAATAAAAATAAAATGCCTATTGTTTTCTAATATAAAGGAAAATTAGCAAAGCTTATACAGCCAAATGGATGATAGATTCTAACTTTGATCTCCTGTGGGAAAGACATTTTCTAAGAAGTTTACAGAGGTAATGTGTTTCAAAAGCAGGGATGGGTTACACAAGGTTGGTGGCAAAATCTGAATGAAATCGGAGTATAAAATCATAGAAAATAAGGTTCAAGATAATATTAAAATGAAGCATTGTGTATAACTTCATACTTGATAGTAATATACACCCATGTGTACAATGTTCTAAAATTATCTGTGGTACATATAAGAAAGAAGCTAGTTAAAATCCTGATATGCCGATCTGTTCATGGAGTGACTATCTCCAGAGTCATGGGAGGAAGGGTTGACATCAGAACATGGACATCCCATGCTGACCTTCTCAAATTCCCAAAGTGGCTGTGGGTGCTAAGTCCCTACAAACCTTACACCTCTCTCCACCACTGGGTCCCTAGTAAACCTATCTTAGCAACTAGGGCTTCTCCCTCATCCTAAGCCATCTGTCCTGCAGTATATTTTAATTAGGAGTTTCCACATACATCCCAAACCTCTGTGTGTGTGTGTGTGTGTGTGCCTCTGTGTATGTGTGTGTGTGTGTGTGTGTGTGTGTGTGTGTGTGCGTGCATGGATTTGTCCATGCCCTTGTTTATGCAGGGACATGTGGAGCCCAGAGGTTGATATCAGGATATCTTCCCTTGATCAATTCTCCATTTTTTCCTTTCTTTTTTAAAGACAGGGTCTCACACTGAACTGGAATCTCATAGTTTCCTCTAGACTGGGATCTACTAGTCTCCACCCCACCATTGCTGGAGTTAAAGGCACTTGCTGCTGTGCCCAGATTTTTGTGGATTCTGGGGATCCAAACTCCAGTCTTCATGCTTGCATAGCAATCACTTTACCCACGGAGTCTTCCCCAGCCCTCACACCTCTTTTTCCTACATTTCCTCAGAGGTTTCTGGAGATGTGGCCACCCAGAGTCCTGGTCTCTTTCTCTTGCTTTGATTTCCTCCTGTGACGTGATGTCTACATTCTTCTCCAGTATCTGTCAAGAGGGAAAACTGATTGGCTCTCAGGACAGACCTGCAGTCCTCAGCCCCATTCCTGGGTGAGGATGTTTATAGGAAAAGCAGGTCTTTCCTGGTGTCTGTCTAGTCTGAAGTAATTCTGCCTGTGTTACTTACACTACCCTTGGCTGCCTTGGTGTCCATGGGAGCTATTTCCCCTAAAAGGAATGTTTGTTGTCATAGCTGAAGTACCTGGTGAACTCCTGGTGTTATCCGGCCTTTGGTTCAGGAACTTGTCAAATGATACACACATGAAAAGAGGAGGAAATGGAAAAGGCAGCTGCCTGGGTGGTTTCTGCCAAATGCTTAAGCACAATGGCACAACACACAGCTCAAGTTCTGTAGTTGGAGCACATGTGGAGAACCGGCAACCCGGAAAATCCTTCTGCAAAAATAGCTGTATAAGACCATGTGTGGCTGAGGTTTGGGGGGTTCAGCGTGAGAAGGAAAAGGTTCTCTTGCATGGCTACTGACTCTGATCTTGCTGATATTTTCTCACTCACAGATTGTTTTTATTGCTTTCTTCCAACCTTTCAAACCAAGACTATCTGGAAAAACAAACAAATAAATCATTAGGAAGAAGTGTCAAGAATTGTATCCGGTCATATCCAAAGATGGCCTTCCCTGTCCTCAATGGGTCACTTTCTAATCCAAAAGGAACATTTTGATTGGTGTCTCAGGGACCATAGAAAGGGTTCTAACAAGTGAACACTGAGGAGAACAATACTTTCCATGGCTATATGTTAGAGATACCTGTATGTTGTGACACTAAGGGAAAGTTGCGAGCGGGGATATTTCTCTTGTCTGCCCTGTTGCAATTCCCTTCCCATTTCCCCAACTTCAAAAGGAAACCCCCCAAGGATTCAGTTCTGGTTTTAAAAAAGAATTTTTTTAATTTCCATTTATTTGTATGTGTGTGTATGTGTGTTGTGGGTATGTGCTTGTAATTGTAGGCCAGAAGAGGGAGCTGGATGTCCTAGAGCTGAAATGACAGGGGGTTGTGAGCTCCCTGACATGGGTAGTCACTATCAGTCCTCTGCCTCTCTTCCCTTTAACCTTCTCATAGTATCAACACAGAAGCAAGATCTCCTAACAAATATGTCAGTCCTGGTCATGGAGTCTGTGATCCTGGTGATCTAAGTCTACACACCTCCCACCCTCACCCTAACTTCTTTTCATGGCTCCCCTTCAGTCCTGTCCTTTGCATCCAGTATGGCTCTCTGTTGTTTGCTGAGATTGCCCCCTTGCTCTCAGTGCTTTTACATTGCTGACCCTCCTGATTGCATCACCTCCCCCCCAAATTTACATGTCCAAAGCCTTCTCCATTCACTGTGCTGAAGCCCCCCCACTCCTCCTAAGCTTCCTCCCAAGCTTCCAAATTCCTTCTAACACTGCACTCTTTCCAAGGAACTCTCCACCTTCAGACATATGATGCATGATTTCCCTTATGCCTTATGTGTTTACTTTTAGTATATTATTTATTGTCTCCCCACTCCACAGAAAACAAGCTCTATGGAGATGGTGCTTTCCTGCTTCAGTTTGGTTTGACTTTCTCCCTGATAAATCCCAAAGGATCTGAAGCCAACACTGCCTAGCTATGATATTTTCCTATATGGAAGTGGGCAGCAAAGACCACCGACCAGACAACTCCATGGGGGACAGCAGTTTATTTGAGAGCACAGACTGCTGGGCTGCCTCTCAGGGAGCAGAGAAACAGTAGCAATCAGGGGAAGTCAGACATCTTTTATAGGCAGTTAGGTGGTTGGGTCACCTTCCATGACATGGGCTGGGCAGTTTAGCTCAGGATTGGTTGATCTCCCAGTAAGCAGAGGGAGTTTCCCAGGGCTAAGTTCAAACTCACCGTTTTAGGAGCCTGCCAGAAAGCTAACAATTCCCAATATCAGCTTAACAAAGGAAGAGATTTCCTAAAACTAAGATTTGTTTTTCAGTGACTTATTTTAATCACTTCCTTGTGATTTCCAGAAAGGAAAGATATTAATGCTAGAAAACAACCCACTCTATGTGTTATGAACTTGGGACAAGCTCTTGATGGAAATGAATGTGACAGGATTCAGATAGAAGAGCTGCCCAGCCAGGTGCCCCATGGGCATCATGTGTATGAGAGTGGCACAGGAGACACCAGGATGCTAGACCCTGTATAGTAGGGCACATACATTAGATGCTAGACCATGTTAAGAAGGCCATATAACCAATCTTTCTTTCATTAGGCTATATGGACAGACTATGCACACCATATCAGATACATGAAATCATGTACAATGTACCATGACTATGACAACAATGGTGCTAGACTATGTGCACTAGACCATGTACACATAACCATGTATGCTCTTACATTTGAACTATGCATGCATACAAGAGACCATGTAAAACAGACTACATTAAATATACTAGGCCATATATATTACATTATGTACATAGTACCATGGACATTAAACTAGACCATGTACACAATACCACTGATGTTTGTTATATACTGATAGAAAGGGCCAGGCCACTTAGCCTATGCTATAATCACTGTCCCAGAACCCTAATACAAGGGGCCAAGCTACTCAGCCCACACTATGTTAACTGTCCCAGAACCTTAGTGAAATGTCCCAGGTTATTAAGCCCATACTATAGTCACCGTTCCAGAACACTGACGGAAAGAACCAGGCAGCAACTTGGCCTATACTACTGTCATCTCCAAGACCTGATGGAAGGGACCAGACCCCATGCCCACTATCAGGTCCCAGCACCACTATCAGGTATACTGATATGAACACAGTCTTGAAATTCACCTCACTGTCCTCCATTGATCAATCAGAAGACATTTTAGAACTCTTCTGTAGCTCAAACTCTAGACTAATTTTCAGCAACACAGAGATAAATTCTAGAATCTTCTCTCTTCACTATTGATTACCCTGCTTCCAGAAACTTCTAAGGGCAAAGAGAGTGAGTGTGGTATCTGGACCTTAGAGAAGGATGACAAGGAAAATGAATTACAACATACACCCCGTGCGTAAGGCGTGCTAGCTGCCTGGTGGCATTGTATGTAGGGGACAATGGCTGTACTCAGCCATAGTTCGGTCACTTCCATGTTTTGCCATGTGTAGGACGATAGCAATGAGCCTGTCTTCTTACTTCTGAGAGGCAGAAGTGTGGAATCTACTGTAGAAACAATTCTACCTGCTATTTTTGAATTTCATATATGTATTCACAAAATATCACCATATTAGCAGATAAAGTACTTAGATGTTATTTAAGTTCCATATTTCCTGTGACTATTGTGAAGATAAAGTTTGCCTTAAGAAAATCAACTTTCACAAAGCTTCAAACTTGTTTACTTTTGTAAAAAAAGAAAAAAAATCCTTCAAGGAAACAGTTTAAGAAGATGTTGTGGTGAGATCTTGATCATTTCCCCAATAATCTTTGTAATTCACAAGCACTGACCACGCAAGCCTACCATACAGTGAATGTATTTGAAGTTTTCTTCTGTGTGTGCATTCATGAGTAGTCTATGTGTGGGGAGGGCACACACAGTGTGTACGTTCTTGCCTGTGAAGGTCAGAAATTGATGCTGATGTCTTCTTCAATCAACACTCCACCTTAATTTTTTGAGAGAAGTTCTCTCACTGAACCTGGAATTCACTGATTTGGCAAAACTACCTGGCCATCAGGCTCCAGGAATCTTCTAGGAATCTCCACCTACCCAGTGTTGGGATTACATACATGTACTGCCATGTCTGGCTTTTCAAGTATGTTCAGGGGATTTGAACTCATGGCTTCCAGGTTGTGTGACAAGCCCTTTACCAATCAAGCCATCTCTCCAGGCTCTTGAATTTATGTTTTGAAGATGCAAACTGATTTCGGCAGGAAAGACTACCCCTGTGTATGAGATGGCTCTGGAATGCCCCATCCCACACAGTGTCTCTTCTGACACTACTAAAACTCTCCTTAAAATAAGCCACTCATAAATAGATGTGGGAGCTAGCAGCATCCACAGGGATGAACTGTGCACTCCAAGCTTGAAGCCTAGAACTTCAACCTGGGGACATGTGACCTGCCGCAGAGAGCCTGCCACTGTTCACTGCATTCACCAAAGGCTTTTCCTTCATTGGCTCCTAGACAAAGCTTGTGTGGCGCATGCATTTGTTTGGGGGATTTTACACCTAAGACATTGCCTTGATCCACAGGCAGATATCAACAGCACTGTGGTTATTTGAACCAGCTCAGAAGGTCATCGCTGGGATAATTGCAGTTATCTGACTGATGTTCTGAAGCACACATTCCCAGATGAACCCATAACTAACACCATGTGATGGAAATATCTATCTCACATTCATCTTGTGTTTCCCAGCTTGCAGTGTCATTCCAGATGGCAAACACAAAAATAGCATGAAAATTTCCTCCTGAAAGCACCCTGTGGAAATGTTCTGTTAGCCTGATAACTGATACTCCAAGATGCCTAGACATCCCATGTCTGGTGAGCCTGACTGATGCTCCTCCTACCTTAGAAGGAAGTCCGTACATTGAAACGCTTCATTCTGGCAAATGGTCGCTTGTTATTAATGCTACAGTGGGTTGCTTGTGAAAGCGGCAGGCACCTTTCTGCCTGGCCCCTTGTCAGTACTGGGGTGCTTTCCTCCTGGTATCACCATTCATTTTAGTAGGCGGATCTTTAGAGCAATAGACACAAAAGTCTCCGGTGTTAACAAGGACGTGGAACTGCTTAAATTTGATTACCTTGTTTAATGAAGTGTCACCTTTATTTACAGAGTGACAGGGTGAATCCCATTACAGTCACCATAAATCAGCTTGTAAAAATGGACACATGCTTCAATAAAGCAATATGTTTACACACTTAAGATGAAGGAAGACACTGTAAAAAGACTTAAGACACCATAAAAAAATACTACTTTGTGATCAGCCCAGGAATTCAATTTGATGGTTCTCTTCTTAAAATTTCCTGTGTTTACTACCACAGAGATGCTGAATTTGAGTCACACCATCCAGTGACTGAAGTCTCTTTTCCTCAGCTTTCTTGAATGGACATCTGTGGACACATTCACTTCACACATGAAAACCTGCTGCCAGGCTCCGGCATCACTGGCCACCATGCTCATCACAGGAAAGCAGAGGATCTGAGGTGAAAGTCACAGCACAGGCCTGAGAGTGGGTAGTGCTGCCTCTTCAAGGCCATTGATCACTTGTATTACTTCTCACTCTGACCTGCCAAAGTCTACAGCTGTAGAGCAATGGAAAGAAACTGGTAAACATCCCTGACTTGGATCTGGGTGCACATTTATCAGCTTGGTCCTGGCCACCAAACGTCATGGCCTCTGAACTTTGGTATTCCAATAGTGCATTGGGGTGAAGGGAAGAGAGACAAGTAGTATCTGACTGACCTAATGAGGTTGACAGGACTGAAGTAATGTTCTAGGAACAGCCTAGACTGTTTGGGACTGTGACTCCTTAAAAGAAGAATTACTTGGGTACACACCTTTAATCCCAGCACTCAGGAAGCAGAGGCAGGCAGATCTCTGCAAGTTCAAGGCCAGCCTGGTCTACATAGTGAGTTTCAAGACAGCTGGGGCTACAGGGAGACCCTGTCTCAAAAAGACCAAAAAAAATAAATAAATAAATAATTACTCAAAGGTGAGGGAAAAGAAGTGATTAAAAGGTGCCAAGCGAAGCCAACTATGGTCGAGTAGGACCTTTGACTTATCTTCACATAGGTGGAACTGGTAAAAGAAAGGAGCCAGGGGCTCTTCCCAAGCCCATGTGACTTGACCCCTGAGGAACAGATCCTCAAATGACCTTAAGAGTGAAAATAAATCGGTTTATCTGGACCAACTGTATGGCCTTAAACACCCAAAAGGAAAGTATAACCAAAGATTAAATGGGCCAACATAACTTCATAAGAGTCTATAT
>NW_008353490.1:6045599-6051306 GCF_000622305.1 Nannospalax galili
AGTAGTGGGGAATGGCTGGGGGTGCCGACAACACAGCAGACAGTAGCAGGGATATCAGAGTATAAGGGCTCTAGTTGGAGGAGGGGGGCTATGGGAGGGTGCCATCTGGGAAGTGGGTATAAAAAAATAAAATTAAATAAATAAATAAATAAATAAGATGCCTATGACTTTATTATGTAGCCCAGACCAACAGGACAGTAAATGTGTGATGCTTTCAAGTTTTATTCTCCTCAAGGGCTTGACTGCGTCAATCAGATAAAGTAAAAATAGTTCTGGTTTTTCAATTCAACTCTGTTATTTGTATGACTTGCAAAAATTACTAATCGTCTTTGGATTTTTTGCTTTTGTTTTTTCCCCTCTATGAATTGAGAATGCTGACACCTGGACCAACAGGACAGTAAATGTGTGATGCTTTCAAGTTTTATTCTCCTCAAGGGCTTGACTGCGTCAATCAGATAAAGTAAAAATAGTTCTGGTTTTTCAATTCAACTCTGTTATTTGTATGACTTGCAAAAATTACTAATCGTCTTTGGATTTTTTGCTTTTGTTTTTTCCCCTCTATGAATTGAGAATGCTGACACCTGACTTTGCAAGATCCTCAGGGAGGTTAAATGATACAAGAAAGTTGTAAAGGCTGATACAACCCATCACTTATAAAGGGAAGTTTCTTGCCTTCCTCCCTCCTTCCCTCCGTCCATCCTGCCTTCCCTCCCTCCCTCTCTAGCTCTCTCCCTCCCTCCCTCCCTCCCTCCCTCCCTCCTGTCCTTCCTTTCCCCCTGTTGAAGAACTGACACATATTCCTACACCCTATGTTTGTGTACAGTGCTTGCTGTACCCTGAAAACTGTTCTTTGTGAATCCCAGTTGGCACTACTGAAGTTTAAATGTCCAGGAAGACAGTTTATGGAGTTTCTTATCTCCATAACGAACAGTAAAAATGAATGTCTTTAGTCTATCTTTCTAGATGTTTTTTACCAGACATACGAGAACTTAACCCTTAATCCCCTGGGGCCTTGGTGCAGAATAGATAAGAGGTGGGTCGGGGGATCAAAGTTGACAGGATCCTTTAACTAGAATTCAGACCTACATTTCACGTAGAAGGATGAGGAAGATCTGGGTGGCACAAAACTCTTGGAAGGATAAATGTGGACTGATTTTATTAAGGTTGAAAAGTCTATTAGATAACTTCATGATGAAAATATTAAGCAAAGAGTGAGGAGGTAGCTCAGTGGTATAGCTCTTGCCAATTATACCCTTGTGTCTTATCCCCAGCACTACAAGATAAAATAATAATAATAATAATAATAATAATAATAATAATGCTTTTCTAAAAAAACCAAAAACATTGCACTGGAGAGATGACTCAGCAGTTAAGAGCACTCGCTGCTCTTGCAGAGGACTTGGGTTCGAATCCAAGTACCCATATGGTAGCTAACAACAGTCCGTAATTTCAGTTCCAGGGGATCCAAAGCCCTCTACTGACCTTCCCGGCATGGCACAACATGGGCGCACTTACATACATGCAGGCATTACACTCATACACATAAAATAAAAATAATTAATTAATTAATTTAAAAATTACTAAGCATAGTACATGTCAGACTCTGGGGTCCAGAAGCATATGACAGTAGGAGTTCAGACTCCTCTGGATTGTCCCTCTCCCCTATCCACTCTGGCATAGCACAAGAGGGGGGTTCCATTCCCTCACTGCTGCCGGATATCAGACACAGCACATTTTCTTACTGTAGTAACAAGAAGCCTTGGGGTTTTCTTAACCCTTTTTGATAACTTTTATATAACCATGCACTGGATCTAAGAAAGTGTTCCCCAAACATGAAAGGCACCTCTTCAACTTTGTGCCTAGTAGAACAGAGTTTATTTCATCCTGAAGGAGTTTCTTAAGGGTGGAAGTATGGTGTTCCTGAGAACCCCACTCAGCAATGCCTGTCTCCCCAGCTGGCCTCTGCTCTGGTACTTGTCCTGCAGATCTGTACAGATAATGTCCAGCAGTGACATCACGGAGCCTTAAGCATGTGTGCCCTCCATAGCCCTCCTTGGGGGTTGCATGAGAGCTGCATCCCTGAGTCAGGTGGGATGGGGCAGGAGGGGGCTGAGCTGGCCCATAACATCTGCAGGTTGTGCTGCATGAGTGACAGATGTACCCTGGTACCACATTGGCCACCAATATGTTATGAGACCATAGCAGCAAATCTTCCTCTCAAGGGAGCCCCACTGCTCAGGCTTTGCTATCAGACATGAAAGAAATAATTTCAGTTGCTAGAAACGGACCTCTGATAAAGGAAAACATCAGTTTTCATGCACTGAGTTAACCCTGAAGCAACAGCTTTGATATACTTTTTAAGCTTCTTTCTTTATATTTACAATTAATCTATGATTATCTACAAACAATCTTCTGGCCTATAGGGAATCCATAGAAAAGAATTAGGTTCTTTTTTTTTTTAAGAGCATTCTTTTTACAAAATAAACTTGAATATCACATATAATGGCATTTGCATACTGCTTCTCACTTCCAAAGAACTTTCCCCCACACAGACTAATTTTAGTTCACTTAATCTCAACTACAGACATAGGAGGTAAGATCATCAGGATGATGTCTCTCATGAATGATACTGCTCCATTCAAAGAGAATTAGTCACTAAAAATTTTATGGCATGTTTTTAGGAGAAGTCTCAAACTACCTAGCCTGCCAACAGAAGTAGAAAGAGTGAGGAAGTTAGGAACACCAGCACTGTATGGCCATTAGTTTGGTCAGTGTACTGTCCATCTCCCTACACAGTTAAGCATTAGAACAGGAGGCACAGGAGATCTCTGTTCTATCTTCCTTCTTAAGTTCTTTATTTGCTGGAAACTGCTTTGTATATTTAAATCCATATCAAGTAGGAACAAATTTATATAAAAGAAATATTCACTTTATTTTAGTCTGCCATTCTGCTCCGTTTAAAATGTAAAGTATCACACAAAGTTAAGGTTATATATGTCTAGCTATGTATTCTTAGCCCTACTGTGATGGTCAGTATTAATTGTCAACGTGACTGAATGAAAGATGGGCCTCTGGGCGTACCTAAGAGGGATTATCTTGATTGCATTAACTTGGGATCTGCCCATTGTGGGTGGCAGCAGTCCCTGGATGGGATCCTGGACTGTATAAGTGGAGAAAGGAAGCTGAGCAGCAGCACTTAAAAGTCTGTCCTGTCTAATGAAACATTCCTGTGGGTATGACATGGCTGGTTGCTTCCAGCTCCTGACACCTTGATTTCCCCACAATGGCAGTCTGTGTCCATAAGCTCTGAGCCAGAAAGGCCCTCTCTCCATGAGGTCGATTTCCCAGAGTATGTTTATTATAGCAACAGGAAAATAACCTAAGATATCTACCCACATTCTATAGTATTTCATATATCATCGTCTCTCAAAGTCAAAAGCTTCACATGGTGGTAGCAAAGAAAGAAACTTGAACCCTTGACTTCCAGACACACCCTTGTAGCCATCATTGCTCTCATGGCTTAGGAACCATGGGTGTTCCATTCTTGTGACAGGGAGAAGGTGACATCTTGCTCTCCAAGAGTGGGGAGGCTGGAAGCTCACCATTTGCTCTGCTACAGTAGGCCCCAAAGAGACGAGCAGGTGCATCCATACACTGCCTAACTGACTCAGCAGTCTTCTTTGGAGGAGGCAGCTAGAGGAAGCAGAGAGAAGATAGCTTCCCTTGACACGCTGGGCAAGTTCCTGGCTAGTAAGACAGTTCCTGGCTAGAGGAGAAAAGTCCCTATATTTGGGGAAGTCAGGCTAGAGTCCCATATGAGCTGAACCCTAGCATGTTTCCCCCTGAACTTGTTTTATCCCTAGAGTAAAATGGACATGTAACCAACCTCTTAAAAATCTGTGACTTTTGACTAATATTGGACCAAAGTAAAGTGGGTAAAAACAGTTTCTGACACTTAATTTTGATGTAAATAACCCCTACTCCTATCAGCCCCTACGGGTTCCTTACAAAATAAACATAACAAAGGCCTGAGAGCGCCTCACAATGATTTGTTTAATCTAAGAGTAATGTACTTTCCTCTCAGCTCAGCCGTCTTAGAGAATTTTTCATTATTGCAGCTCCTCCTAAGCCTAAACTGCCCATTTGCTGCTAGGCTGGTCTGTGAAGACCAGAACTGTTATAGAAGGGTGATAGGATGCTACCTGGAATTAATTAGAAAATTTGGCTTGCATCCCTGCTTCCCAGGACCACACCTACTGTGTCCAGAGTTGTCTTGACTGTTGTAGAAGTTTCTGTCCACCATGTTTTCCTCTGCTTCTTCCAGATGGATTCCAGTGCATCCAGTTTCCTAGCAGACCCAGTACTTCTAAGGAACCAGCAGAGATGTGTGCTGACACCTCAAGGGACAAGAGAAGGCAGCATGGTAGAACAAACCTAGAGCCTCCTCAGATGGTCAGGAGCCCCTCTTCCTGGAGGATAGCTTGCTTCCCCCAGCCCAGGCTCAATAAAGGGCTTTGTTTCTATCCAGTGTCATCTTCCTGCATTTCAGTGTTTTCTCCATGCACAGACCAGAGCTTGTGGAGTTGGCTCCATCTATTCCTCTCTGTCTAGTGGCTCTTCTGCCCTGCCTACCCTCAGTATCCTGTCTTCTCCTGGGACTCTATTACCCTTCCTTACATTTCCTCAAGCATTTACATAATCTTATAATTATTTCAGTGAGTGCCAGTATGGTGACAAACACTTCTGATCCCAGTACTTGTAAGGCTGGAGCAGTATGATGAGTTCCAGGTCAGCCTGAGCTATATACCAAGACTCTGGAGTGAGAACTGAGAACAATAATGCTTTAAAAATCTGTCTTGTCTAATGGAGCTTCCCTGATCTGAACACAGAGCTTTCTGCTTAATCTTGATTGTCAACTTGACAAGCTCTGCAATCAATTAAGACCATGCTTCTGAGTGGGTCTATGAGGGCATTTCCAGGAATGAATAACTGAGGGAAGAAGATGTTCCCCAGACTGGGTGGCACTTTCTCATGGTGGCCCAGCGAAAGAGTTTGGAGGAGAAAGCAGTGCTGTTTGCTCGCTGCCTTTGCTTCTTTCTGGTGAGTGCATCTATCCTGTCCTTGCTTTTGCTGCCGTTCTCATCCTTCACTGACATCCTTCAAACCCAGTTCCTTAGGTCTGCCAACAGACTGAAGACCAGTGACTCTATAGCTATCCTCCAGGACTGGAACATCAGATTGGGACTACTGAGTCACCCAGTCTTATGCACTAAGCAATTGCTGAGTTCACAGTCTCTTCAGAATGCAGGTGGTCATTGGTGGACTTCTCAGCCCCTACTGGTTGTAAGCCAGTGTAAATATTCTATCACCACATCAGTGTTCTGTTGATTCTATTCCTTTAATGAACTCAGCCTAATACAGAAACAAACACTGCTTCAATATTCCCAGTAGTCCTGGGAAAGTGACTTTTCCAGGCCTCAATTTCTCCATTTCCAAATAAGGGGCAGCATTAGTCATTGCTTCATGGGGCCTGTATACTTGACACACTCACTGGTCTTCACAGTGGTCCTGAAGTGTCATGCCTGCACTGCAGATATCTGTCATATATATATGTCATATATATTTATATATATATATATATATAAAACAACACACACACACACACACATTGGCCACGTTATTGGTGGCCAGAATGTATCGACATTTT
>NW_008353490.1:6051436-6077542 GCF_000622305.1 Nannospalax galili
GGAACCTTCTAGAAGCACTGTGCAGGAAAACCTGAGCAAGCATTGGGACTAGCTGAATGGGCCCAGCTCAACCAAGCTCCAGTGGCAGGAATTCACAGCTGAAGTCCATACTGCACATGCTGAGTGGGACACATGGATTGATTCAAAAGAATTATAGAAAGGAAACACACTATACATGGGGGAACATCGTACTTTCTAAACGATCCACCCTTCATATTTTTAGATTTTTGTCACTCTGCACCATTCTCTCCTCAGATTGATTAATATGGCAAGACTCCAGCTTTGCACAGACGATTGCTTTTACTTAATTAAAAGGAAAATAAGCCATAAAGTGGGAGTGACCCTTCCTTTCTTTGGTTTCCTTGCATACCCCCACTGGAAACTTCCTCTTGCCAAGACCCACTTGGGAAATTTCCATTCCAGGAACTTTTTATGAAGTTGCAAGAGAAAAATGAGGTGATTTGAATAAGTTAACATTGTATTTGCTGCTTTGAAGAACACAATACAGACCTTAAGTCATAAATGCTATGTGACTTGTGAGTGTTGCGAAACTTCATTAGTAGATATTTTGTGAAACACTTACATCCTTAATCAAGGGACCGTTTTTCAACAGGCAATCTGGAAAGGACCAAACAGCCTACAGCAGACATGCACACTTGGGTTACACTCTGACTTACTCTGTGGAAGGACACCAGGCTCCATCATGCCAAAATGGAACTAGCACAGGACATTATGGAACAGTGTAACATTGCTGGCATACAATTTGAACAATTAGACTTGTTTACTTCAGGGGATTTCAGCTATGCATAAGTAGAACATATTGAACTGATTTTCAAGGTTGAAAATACTTAACATTCATTCATTTTGAATGTGGCCACCACAACCGGTGCTATGGACTAATGAGCTTACTCAATTCTGAGAACAGTTGATATTCCTTCCCTCCTTTTCTGCCAGCCCCGCTTGCTGGTCAATAGCCTTCTCATATTTAACCTACCCAGATAGATTATCACAGGAGAACACATTTTCATCTAGGCAGATGAAAATCCCATTGATGTTAGGATTGTTCACATGCCCTGACCTGAACAGCCATCTTGACCTAGTGTGCTCACCATTATCAGTGGCCCAGAACTGGACTGGTGGCCAAGGACCCACAGGTCCATGATGTCAGTCCCTCTTTCCACCCACTTGCAAACACAGTGCCTCATGCTTTGTTTCCATGCCCAGGACCTAGGATGAAATGGAGTCATGGAGAGCCCAACCTAAAGTTTCCATAGCAACCACAGAAGGCACTATTATAGGTCATCTTCAGCACCCCTACTGATTCCCTCTCAGAGCCTTCAGGTTGCCAAAGTATATGATACTGACAGGGCAGTTACAAGATTACCAAGGCCAACTTGCTGAGCGACGGGGACCTTGGAGCCTGTACCAGACCAGCCAAGGACCATGGATGGTATTTTAACCTCAGTCAGGGCAATGGGTTACTACATGACTGAATGACTTGAATTCTCTGAAATGCTTCTGTTTAATTTACCCACAAATTAAATACAAAAGCACTCTACTCACTGGGACATGCTAAGAGTCCATCAGACAAGAGGTCTAGATGCTGTGCACTTGGGGCTTTATTCAGAGTCTTTCCCATTCTTCTCTTCCCAGTCTGTTCTGGAAGTTGGAAGGGACAGCTCTGGCCCAGGGGAAATGGGCCCTGCAACCCAGCCACACTCTCCGGTGAAGGCAATAGCAGATCAGGCAGCAGACAGCCACAGTTAACACTAAGAAATTTCCTTCAAACACGGAAGAGGCTTGGGGATATTTTCTGACCCCTGTATCTCTCCGTCCTCAGCTCTTCCCCTGCCTTTTTCTTCCCCTGGTCCTCATCACCTCTCTACTTGGATGGATGCCTCTTTCCATTTCTCATCGCTTTCCTCCAGCTCTTCCCAGCCTCCTCCACTTGTACCAACATGCCTCCCTTCCAGGTTTACGATACCATCTTCTGACAAACCGAGCAGCCACACTTTTAAAGATGGGCTGATTTATAGAAGGAAATAAAAACAATGCAAAGATAATAACACACAGGTTGGAGGGGTGAAGGAGATACTGAGCAAAGCCCAGGCAGGGCTTTGGGCTGGTCCATGTGAATTCCTCCCACTGTTGGACAATCTCCTCACATATGTTGGCATCTCTATCCTCTCTCTACCTCTCCCATCATTTTTTTTTTCTTTTCAGAACAAAAACAGAAAGAAAATAACCCACAAACAGAGCTTCAGTTGTATACATTTGTTCATGTAGAAGGGAAAAATTCCCGTGCATTGTGTGAGAGACCATGCTGCAGTCATCGACAGGGTTTATTATTCTGAGCAACACTCAATCACGTGTGGCCCTATGAACAGAGAGTAATGTTGGCGGATCGTCCCGGGGGCTTTTCTTCTGTGTGTGAGTGGTATCCATCTGTCAGCTGTCAAGGCCAGTGAGAGATATACAGGGCTGTCACTTCTCGTCAGTGAGCATTTGTGAAGCCTTTTGCAGCTGCTCCACAGCACACAGTGTCCTTATTGAAGGCCAGTGAGGAGTCTCAGAGATGGGGTAAAAGGGAGAAAAGAGATGCCTGGGCTGCTTCAGGGTAGCAGTAGCAACCTGTCAATGATACAAGTCCAAGCTGTATTAGTGGCCAATCCCCCCCCCAAAAAATACAAAGCTTTAAAAAAACTTATAAGGTTATATTGCTCTACTTTGTTTCCAGAAAATCCAGTGCAGGTTCTATGGGGCCTGTGAAACCTATAATAGCAAAGAAAATTTATATTCCTGTACACGAATATGTTCAAGGTAGAGACGGTGATACATATTTTTTTAAATCAACGGAATCTAAAGAGGGCATATGTTTTTATGCTCTCCTCTCCATAAATTATATCACTATAGAGACTATGCATATGCATAGTAGTCTGTTTAATGGAACATATATTTAATGTGTAAGAAAAATGAGCATCATGAACCCCAGACATGTCTGTACTGTAATAATGCACATGTTAAAAACTGGGTTAATTTTGATATGGAAACACTCTATTCATCATGGCTCCAGTGTGCCCTTGGACATTCCCATATGTTTATTTATAGAGTGATTTTCACGTAATTGAATTAGTTTAAACTAACTGTGGTCCTGGTTTTGTGGTCCTTCCGTGGAAGTTCTCTGCTCAACACCTGTGTCGGTTAAACTGCTTGGCCCTTAATACATTCACTGGCACGCAGAGAGGAATATGATCCTTCCTCAGTTTGGTTTCCACTTGAAGGTATCGGGAAATTTTATTTATTTGTAGTTTTCTGTTGCTTTGACATGGTCTAGTAAAGAAGCTGGAAAGTTGGATACTTTGTGTTTCAAATAAAGGACTAAGAGGTTTCTCAGAAAAATTAATAATTGATGAATATTAGTCACTGAAATGTGGAGAAGCAGTAATCAGGACTCTTGGCAATCTGGCCAATGATGGTCTCTGTGTTGCAGAAATGAGGATGCAGCACCCAGCTCATGGGCTAAGCTGTCTCGGGAAGAAAGCCTCAATATCAAGTTGGCATTCCCACTGTCTAAAGGAACACACCTCAGGTAATATCCTGGGGAGGATGTGACTGAGGACATTGATGAGAGGTTGGTAACATTCTCAGTCTACTGCAGTCTTTACCTAAGGAAGGAGCACTCAACACAGTCTCTTTATACCCAGGGGCTGTAATCAAATAAAGACCACAGAGAAGTGAAAAGTTGAGAAGAGTTTGGACTTAAGGAAATATTCAGAGACACTTTCAGAGAAGGAGCAGGTTTAGCTCCAAAGGAACAAGTCAGAGGCAATACCCGATATACACACCTCCAAAGGAAATCAGTTATTCCAGATTAGAGTTACAGATAAAGTCTGGGTCTAGGAAGACCAAGGGATCTCCCGAGGATGAAAGGAAAGTAGAGAACATTCCAGGTTCATACTCAGTTTCTGACTTTCACTGCAAAATTTATCATAAACAAAACCACATGGGTGTGTTACCGGGCAGTTCCAGAGGCCGGGAGTCCTGCACCAAACACTGGCTATCAGCAGAGCTGCTGTGGTTCCTCTGTCTTCAAGGTCAGCAACTTTACATTTGTCGGTCTGTCTCTTTGCCTCCCTCCCTCTCTGGTGTCTCCTTCTTCCTTTGTTTCCATTATCACATGCCAGTCTCTGACCTTGGCTGTCCTGTTCTGCCTACCAGTTATAAGGATTCAATAGGTGATTAGATAGTGTCAACTTACACCAATCTGGTATAATCATTCTGGTATCATCAATCTGGTGTCAACTTAGACTGTCTGGATAGGAGTAATCATCCCCTGTCAAGGTCCTCAGCAGACCTATAAAGTCCTCTTTGACAGGCAAAGTAACCTGTTTGGTCGTTGGTGGGGGACAGTAGCCACCCCACTGCAGTTAGAAAAGACTTGAGGACAAAAGGTAAAATGACAAGTGGCAGGTACTGACCCGTTGAACATAAACCTAGATCTAGGAATAGAAAGAAATGTGGGTGAACAAATGGTGAGACCAGGTGGAACCCACATAGTAGGAATTGCTGAATTCCAGTCTTCAAGTAGGAGGGTGGTAAGATGGGACGTGTGAGTTCAGTTTGAGGGAAACGTTTAGTAGAAGAATTGTTATATGAATGAATGGGGGAATCTGAAGAGGTTCAAGTCCTGGTGAAGCTCCATTGGGAGATGCCTCTTTGAACAGCATTGACCCCTTCAAGGTTAACATTGGTTCGTTTGCCTCAGTGCTATCTACTCCTCTCAGGTGGCTTTTTCCAAATGACAGAATTAACTCATAACTATATAATTGTCCAGTACTCTTAAGTGTCACCAAGGAAAAAAAGACCAGGATTTTCTAGATGCAAAAGGATCTAAGCAAATTGCGCTGTTTGTGCAGTGGCCCCTCCCCTTAAGTGGTGACTTGGAGTAGGTGATATGAGAGAGTCTGTCAAGACTTTTAACCTATCTGAGTATTTTGATTGTTAATTCAACCCATGTTTCAGAATCAAATAAGTTACTCTGGGCATGGTGGCACCCGTCTTTAATCCTAGCACTCAGGAGGCAGAGGCAGATGGATCTCTGTGAGACTGAGGCCACCCTGGTCTATATAGTGAGTTCCAGGTGGGCTGGGGTTGCAGGAGATCCTGTCTAAACAACAACAACAACAAAACAGAATCAAATAAGGGAAACTGACAGAGAGGAAATAAAGGGATAAGAATGACTGAATGACAGCCCACCTAGTGTCAGAGCTGTTGGTGAGCACTGCTGAGCAGAGAGAGCTGTAAACAAAGGTGGCCTTGGGGCTTGCAACAGGGTTACATGTTTACCTGGAACTCATGGTCCATAAGAGTAAATCTTTCCTGGCCACCAGTGGACTGCCAGTGACCTTGGCTCAGCTAAAGGAAATTGAAGGAATTACAACAGATGGCCTTGTAAAACCTTCTTTCCTGGGGGGCATGAGAGAAATGGCTTCACTGAAGGTGGGGAGGGTGTTGATTCTAGTTACCCTGATTAAGAAGCCCAGGAAGCACAGGGATCGTTAGAAACTTAGTTATTCTCTGGGATTGAAAGGGACAAGCCTGGGTAAATTGGGTAGAGAGAAGCCTGTTTTCCACAAGGTGCTGAAGGGAAAATGCTGTCTGTGGCCAGAGTGGCAGGAATTAGGGCTGCTCTCTTAGTCACTGGATTGCACAGTGTTTAAATGACTTAAGGCTGTTAATATCTTCTCTCTCCTCCCTCTGCCTTCCTCCCTCTCTCCCTTCCTTCTCCCCTCTCTCCTTCCTCCTCCCCTCCCCCTTTCTCCCTTTCCTTCCTTTCTTCCTTCTTCCCTCCCTGTCCCTCCCTCCCTCTGTCCCTCCCTCCTTCTGTCCCTCCCTCCCTCTATTCTTCCCTCCTTTCCTCCCTATCTCCTTCCTTCCTCCTCCCCTCCCTCTGTCCCTCCTTCCCTCTGTCCCTCCATCTGTCCCTCCCTCCCTTCCTTCCTTCCTTCCTTCCTTCCTTCCTTCCTTCCTTCCTCCCTCTTTCCTGTCTTCTCACTGCCCTTCACACAACTGCTTCATGGAACACAGCAGACCCCTTAAATCACATTCTCTCATTGTGTTTTTGTGTGACTCTGGGTCATAAGTCCAACCTAACAGGCAGGATGGAGGCAGTGTATGAGAAGAGGCTGGTCTGCCTACACTTTTGTCCTCATTGTCTTTGACAGGAAGTTGTTAATCAGTAGGGCCTGCCTAGCTGACAACTATTCTAATCTGAAAACTAAGCAGGATTCAGTCAGCATGTTTCAAAGCTATAGCAGAGACAATCCTGAACTATGATGAGACGAAAGCTTGGGACAGAAAGAAAAGGCAACAAAATGTTTTGTGTATTGACATTTTTATTAGTAAAATATGACTAAAGGAACAAAATTGACAGGGATAAAATTTTCTATGTGGTGGTGGAACATTACATCATGGAGATCTTGTCACCTATCAGGAGCATCAGGAGACCGTGAGGCAGCAGACCTCCTTGATTGCACACCAAAGAAAACAAACTCATCAGAATCCATTCCTTTCTGCTCTAGATATCAAGCACCTACCCGTTTTCTGCCTAGGAGAGGTAATAGAAGGCATCCATTAGAATAACAATAGCAATAATTCCTAAGCTTATAAATATTTTCAGCCTTTTCCAAATTTCCAAATGTCCCAATTAGTCTAGTGGGAGTACAGAAAATCCTAGGAGAGGAGGAAGTCCTTCAGATCACACCAGCCTTTATACTTCTCCATTGGAATGTTCCTTTGGAGAAGGTAAACAGTGATTCCTCAGTTAACTTCACTTTTACTGCTACCTGGAAATCCAGTTTCCCCATCATAATATGTGGGTATTTTGCCTGGTCTCCCTGCATTTCTTGACTCCTGCGAATTAGAGAAGCTTTTGTTATCCAGGCAAAAAGAGCAATATACGGAGAGGGTGTAGAGGCTCAACATCAGGAAGACTGTCAACATTAAAAGTCCATATAGAACCATAGACCTGTGAAACCAGAAGCAGAGCAGAAACAGGGACTAGTTTGCATAGGAAGCAAGAGGTCATGGTGTCCCCTTCCACTCCACATGGGACCAAGCAAACTTGCCTTCCACACCAGGAACCTGGTAATAAGTAGGACACATTATTCTGCTATGAAGATGGTTAGCAAGAGACAGCTCTTTAGCAGAAACAGGGACTCTGCCCTCTTACCCTGGCACTTCCTCCCAACTTCTCCTTCCTCTACACTAGGATTCCATTACTGGAGTGTTTTGGTCTGCTTCTAAACCACACCAAACTTGTTCCTATCCACAGCTCCTCCAGGAGACCTAGTCTTAGCAGGCTCAGGGTAGCCTCTATAGAAGCTTCCCACAGTTCAGTTTTCCCCTGACCTTTCTAGGCTGCTGTGCCTTCTGCCATTCAGCTCACAGCCTGCATGTTCTTCTTGATACCAATTCCACTTCTGACTGCATTGAAGTTAGAGAGACTGGATATATAAACTCACTTGAAATAATGAAAAAGTAAATTAAATTAAAGAGATGAAAGTATCTTTGAAGCTTAAAGGAAACAGACATCAGGCAACAGCTGTCTTCCTCAGGGAAGAGGTTCCTGAGAGACAGAAACAGGTGGACTGATCATGGCAGCTCCAGCTTCCTGCCTGGAGAGTTTCCAGGATCTGATACAAAGTAGAAATCAGGGGGAGCACAGAGATGCCCTGGGTTGAGAACACAGACAAAGTTCAAGGGAAAACAAGGCAGTCAGAATTGTGAACAAATCTTGAGAGAGTAGATCTGTGTGAAGAAAGAACTAGAGACTCCTGTAGGATGTCACTGACTGTTTACCACTTTGTACATATGAAGAGATTAGTTGAACTTGCTGATCAGAAGTGAGAGTAGGATGTGTCCATTGGATCTCATCAAAAACTCAAAAATTTTATCCCTTAAATGACACCAATTCCTAAATGTAGAAAAGGAAGAGATTAAGAGAAAGAATTTACTAAGTACGCATGTGACCAGAAAGAGGCCTGGGTGAGGCTATACAAAATAAAGCCTCTTGCTCATAAACAAAGTAGACCAACAGCCCACATGGGAAAAAGATTCCTGTAGATATTTCATAAAAATGATGTATGTGTGACCAATGCTGCATGAAATTATGATCAGCATTGTATTAAGGAAATGAAAATTAAAACCACAATATAAAACCATTTGCACCCTCCAGGAATGACTGTAACTAGGAAGCCATGCAATCAATGGTTGACAAAGATGTGAAGAAGCAGAACTCACTTTCTGCAGTGAGGCCAGCAGCCACAATGGAAAACAATTTGGCAGTTTCTGCAAAAGTGAAATAGAAATCTGCACTGTTACTCATGGATCCTACCCCAAGGCATCCAGGAGCTGTGAAAGTACACAGCCTACACAAAGACATGAACTGTTTTAGCAGCAGTTTACAGAAAAGGTGACCAGGTCACAGGCCATACAGGAGAACCTACTACCGTTATTCTGCTAAATGGACATAGCATTAAACTGACTCCTAATACTTGCTGTACTCATAGATTAATTAATCTTTCAACTCTCACCAGAGAAACTTCTTCATGAAACAGATGGTGATTGACCCAAAGGCCCACAAATGGCCAGAGGGCAGAGAATAAGAGACTGCAGAGTTCTTAACCCTGAATAGGACAGCTATAACAAACCACTGCCACCCAAGGCTCCAGGATCATTGTGGAAGAAGGGGCAGCAGAAAGATTGTAAGAGCCAGAAGTGGTGAATGTCTATAAGAAAATGGTCCAGACAGCTGGGAAGTTATTCATTTGAACCCACAACAATGGTGACAGCATACACAAGACCCATGCAAACTCAAGACAGATAAAATCCCAGTATAGAAACAGGGAAGTGGGTGAGAAGCCGTAACCTTAGCTGAGGAACTATTGGCAACTGATAGCTGGGGAAAGGAGGACAGTAAGTTTTCTTTAAGGGTGTGATGCTAGATAGGTTAAACTAGGCTCCAGTGGATGGGTGCACACTGAAGGATATTTGGGGACACAAACTTAACTCAATAGGCCTTAATATACATACATGTGTGTGTCTGTGTGGATATGTTCACATGAGTGTAGGTGCCTGCAGAGGCAGAGGTGTTAGATCCCCTGGAGCTCAAGTTATAGCGGTTTTAAGCCCACTGACATGGATGATGGGAACTGAACTCAAGTCCTCTGCAAGAGCAGTATGTGTTCTTACCCATTGAGCCATTTCTCCAAGCACTCGTTCTATATATTTTAAAATTTGAAAAACTAAAAGTTTGTCTTCTGGCCTCCACACACCATGGCATGAATGTCCATATACTCACCATGTACATACACACATACACTAACAACAACAACAACAACAATGACAACAACAACAATAAAATTAAGGGGCTAGAGAGATGGCTCAGTAGTTCCAAGTGTGTACTGCTCTTTCAAAGGACCACAGTTCAATTCCCATGTCAAGTGGCTCACAACTACCTGTAACTTCAGCTCCAGAGGTTCCAACAATGCTCTTCTGGACGGTGAAGGCACTTGCACTCACGTGTACCCCCCCAACACACACATATATACTCATAATTTAAAAATAAAATATTTAATTAAAATTTTTAAAATAGAGGCATGGGTGTTACAAAAGTGATGTGCCTAAGTGACAGTGTCAGATTAAAAACATTCTGGGTGAGAAGACAAGCATCTTAGACACTATTAGAAGAAAAGTAAACTTGAAGCTATAACAAGAAAAAAGACATTTAAATAAAACAAATGGGGAAAATATACTTCTTTAAAAATGGAAAATTATGGACTATGGAACAATTTAATGGCTAAATTTATTTCACTAAAAATAATTTAGCCAATCCCAGCACTGGGAAGAGAAAGGCAGGTGGATCACTGTGAGACTGAGGCCAGTCTGGGATGGTCTACATAGTGAGTTCCAGTCCAACTTGGGCTACATAATGAAACCCTATCTCATAAAACCAAAACAACAACAACAATACCAACAAGAAACCACAAAACTATAAATTCACAGTTGCCAGAAACTCAAAGAAATCCAAGCAAACAACCATAAAGAAAATTACCCCAATTTACAGCATCATGAAATTACTGAAAACCATTTCTGTAGAGGATGTCATAGACAGCCAAAAAGAAAGGACTTATACTTCCACAGAATCCAAGATAAGAATTTATTCAAACAATACAATGGAGCAGTGTCATTAATACAGAAGAAAATTCCAAACTGCTAACCAAGACAGCCAGTGATAAAATGTTTTTCAAATAAAAGATGAAGGAAGACCTTTTCCAATCTTGCCAAGTTGTCTCAAGTTGAATACTGAATACTAAAACCATGGCAGATCATCACTGGTAGAACCACTTCCTGAAAGCCATGCAGGGAAAGATGTCCAGGAAGGAAGATCTACAAAAACGAATAGACAACAATAAGAATTTTAAGATAATACTTTTTCTTATTGTAGACATGGAAGGCCAAATCATTTTGGAAAATGGGTATAGACAAAGGAAGAGTAAACAATAGATAACAAAAAAGATAAAATGGAATTATAAAATATACTTAATTTTGAAGAAGACTAAAATGAGTAAGCAGAAAATAGGACAAACTTTTAAAAAATTTGTTAGATAATAGGCTTAAGTCTAGTCATATTAGTAATAAAACTAAGTGTAAATGGCCTAAATATCATATTTAAAGGGCAAAGATTGTCTCATTGGGTTAAAAAGTAAGAGCCAACTGCATGCTACTTACAAGAAATACACTTAACTAAAAAGAATGCATTTTAAATAAAAAGATGCAAATATGTTAAAATTTAAAGGATGTGGGAGAAAATGCACAGCCTTAACAAACAGGAAAAAAAAATGTTCAGGGCTTGATTATCAGAAAAGGTCAATCCCAGAACAAAGAATATCATCCATAATAAAGAGAGGCAGCTTTTAATAACAAAGAACTCGTATTTAATTATCCTAATTATTTGAATAAATAATACTACAGATCCAAAATACATAAAACAAAAGCTGACAGCGCACAATCATTCACACTCAGAGATTTCGATATGTGTGCCTCAGGAATTAGAATAAAGAAGCTCAAAATCATAAAGATACAGGAAACTTGAATAGTACTGTCAACAAATTTAGTAAAACCAATACTTACAAGACACTGTACTCAGAAACAGCAAAGTACACATTTTTTAAAAATTACGTGCAGGATGTTCTCTAAACAAAATCACTAAAAACTCTTAACAAATTTGTAAGAATTCAAGCCATACAAAGCATGGTCCTAGCCAAATAAAACTAAATTGGAAATCCATAACACTGTTGTAGAAGTGTTTGTGGAGAATTCCCAAATATCTATAAATTAACACATAGTTCAAAGAATAAATGAAAATGGAAATCAGAAAGCAGTTAAAATGGAATGAAATGAAAGCATGTGGAAGGGAATGGCAAATCTTCATCGAGGCCTGTCATAATCACTCTAAACAGCTCTCCTGTCACTTTGTGCTCCATCACCAGTCTTGTACTTTTTCCATAAAATCTATCCATGTCTGATAGTTCATATTTATATAGTTGTTTAACTTATTTTTTGCAGGTCTCTTTCCCTTTGACTGGAGACTGTGTGAGGAAGCTTGTCTGTTCATTACTGTTTCCCAGGACAGTACCAGACACTAGGGATTGTTATACAAGTTTTCACTGACTGAATGACTGAATAAATGCAAAGAAAGCATTAGGAAAGATAATAAGGTCTGGACATAAAAGGTAGAGAGAAGAGACAAAAGGAAAGTAGGAGTTTGTTCACCGGGAAGAAAGATGCTGATAGGTAGGAGGGACCCCAAAATGATATCTGACAGACCCTCTGAACTGCCAGACTGTGTTATGGTTGTTTGGTGACATTTTAGCAAAAAGAACACGAGCACTATTCTGCTAAAGCATGCTCGTCACTGACAACAAATGTTACTGAGAGCCACAGGCATAAGTTCTCTGTGAAACTGATGCCCTCCTGTAGGAAGGTCTTCCTGTATTCTCTTTAAGAAATTTTTCTATAACATTTTATTTGATTATTTTACACACATGTGTGTGCATATATGCACACCAATGCATGTGTATAGGCAAGTGTACACCATGTGCATGTGGAAGTCAGAGGACAACCTGAGGGAATTTGTTCTTTCCTGTTGCCGTGTGAGTCCCCAAAATTGGACTCAAATTGTCAGATTTGTTGGCAAGCACTTTTACCCACTGAGCAACCTTGCCAGTCCTCTTTCTGTATCCTCTTCTGTACTGGAATCTGCCTTTTCTTTGCTTCCATAGAGCGATAATTCATTGATTACAATGTCTACAGCTAAAGTCTTGGAAATTCATAACTGTGTGGCATACAGGTTCTGTGAAGACGAATACAACATGAATAAAATTAACATATTGCAAACTGAATTAAGTCATGAGTAAATCTCTCAAGGGTTTAGACAAATCTCATAAACAAGCAGAAGTTGAATTGAGGGCTTGGATTAATATATTTAAATCAGCCTCAAACAAATCTCAATTCAAACTCTGCAAGGTATGACAGAAAAAAAAACCCACTGTCTACTCTCAATGCCCTCAATGAGATTAAAAGAGAGAGAGAGATAGAGAGAGAGAGAGAGAGAGAGAGAGAGAGAGATTCTCATCTTTAAAAAGACGTACCACCATACTGACAAGTAACCAACCACTTTGTAAACGGATTTAAGGTCTACTTCTTAGGGTGGAGCTCATACCTGACATTGATATGAGGTCTAGGAACCTGGGACTAGACAGGCCATAGGAGAGAGGCTGATATTAAATTTTTACTAAACAGATATAGTAGCAAACTGACTTCTACTGGCTTATTGTTATATCTATACATTAATGTATCCCTCAACTCTAACCAGAGAAACTTCCTTATGCAGCAGATGGTGATTAACACAGAAATCCACAACTGATCAATGTATAGAGAATAAGAGGTTAAAGACTGCTTATCCCTGAATAGAACACCTATATCTAACGTCTGTCTCCCAAGGCTCAAGGATCATGGTAGAAGAGAAAGTTGAACAACTCTAAGAGCCAGAGATGGTGGATGACCTAAGGAAACAGAGATTTCCAGACAGTCGGGCAGTTACTCATATGAACTCATGGCAATGGTGACAGCATGCACAAGACCCACATAAGCTCAGCCAGACAAAAATCTCAGCAGATATGGCGAAGTGGGTAAGAAACCCCACTGTACCTGAGGAATTATTGGCAACTGATGGCTGCTGGGGGCGGGGAGAGTCAGTCTTTTTAAGGGTGAAATTCTTGGTAGGTTGACCAAGCCCCAGTGGATGAGCCCACATTTAGAGACACAAAGTTTATTCTACAGCTCTATAGGAATATTTACGTATATATTACATGAAATTGTGAAACTGGGTGGAGGATGGTAAGAGGGGTGCCATTAGGGGAGGGATCTAAATACAATAAACATATTGTATGAAATTTGCAAAAATTCAATTAAATCAAGTATAACAACAACAACAAAAAGATGTGGTGTGATCAAGGAAGATACCTAATGTTGACCTCTGGCCTCCGTGTGTATGTGAGCCCTCATGTACAACATACAGCCACACCCATATATGTAGCCACACACATGCAGCTATGCATACATACATGAACATCATACACACATAAAATCAACTTAATCATGTCTAGGATAAACTGAAACAAAAATGCAAAGACTAGGTGGCCATAGATATAGAGTTACCAAGGCATGGAAGTTACAGCAAGGTTCTCAGCACTCCCCTCCCCCAGAATTTCCCTTGTATCTACACACTTCTAGATACTAATTTTAAATTTAGTTTATACAAGTTAACTAACAAAGCCTCTCTGATTTACATTATGCATTTTATCTGGATCTTTAACATCTGAAATGGTCAATGAAACAATTAAGAGTAAACCAACAGTAGAATTCACATGGGGGAAAAGATCCCAGAATATGGGAAATCCTGACTTTTTTTTTTTTTTTTTTTTTTGGTCTTTTTAAGACAGGGTCTTCCTGTAGCCCCAGCTGTCCTGGAACTCACTATGTAGACCAGGCTATCCTTGAACTCACAGAGATCCACCTGCCTCTGCCTCCCGAGTGCTGGGATCAAAGGCATGCGCCACCATGCCTGGCCAATCCTGACTTTTAAAACTTGGTCTACGTGTACTTCTTTGAATGCATGCTTTGCTACTGTATATACAAGGTAATGTGGCTATCAAGTAGTAAGTCTGTTTATGGTTACTTACATTGTCCCATAAAGCTTTAAGTAGCCTAAAGCTATCTTTTGATTCTTACCAGTGATAGGATACTAACTTGTATAGAACTGTTATTTCTAACTCCAACATGGTCCCTTCAACTGATCTATAGAGATGGGTTTAGAGTCTCTCATAGCCCTGGGTCTGGCTCAGCTTGGAATGGTGACCTGTCAGAATCCATTTCTTGTTTAAGTTGACCAATCCAAAATTAGGGGAGGGGAACCTGCTCCATACCATCAAAAACACTTAAAAGGCCCAAGCCCTCCTGGAGACTTTGGATTTTTTTTGGTATCCAAATCTTGTCTCTACTTGTGAAAGCTTTTTGCTCTGTTTGTGTGCATGTGTGTGTTTCTTTACTTTTTGCAGTTCGTTATCTGTTACATCTGAGGGACAAAAAAAGGCCCACCACCGTATTGGTGTCAGTGGTTTGATGAGAAATTAGCAAAGACACATACGTCATATGCACATAATTTATACATATACATATACATACATGCATATATTCTCATAATTATCAATTTACATACATATATGCATATGCATATATGTACTTTCATTTTTTGCTACAGATATGTCCTATGAAGTCCTGTTGACTCCCTGAAAGCTGAAGGGGAATCTGATCTTGAACAGAAAGCACTTTTTACCCTGCACTTCTGGGTCAAGATCCTTTTCCTTTGTGCTACCATCATGGCTTGATACTGTACACAGATTTTAACAAAACTATCAATGTCTATAATCTGACAAGATAAGAATTAGATAAGCAAATAGATTCCTTATCTGAAAATGCATATCAGGCCTCCTCATCAATTTATTTTCCATTGTTCAGTCTAAACAGTTCTTATGTCTGGTCTTTACACACTTGTTTCCAGATTTCTACTATTTTCTTGAAATACATGTTTCACTTAATGTGCAGTTATCAGAGCTGGGCACTGGACACAATCTAATTATATATATTCACTGATTTAAATTTCGCAAAATCCTATAAATACTGTTATTAGCTTGACTGTAAGTCCCGGGAAACCGGAGTCCAAAGAGAGACACGGAAGCAGGGTCCCAAACTAGGCAGTCTTGCTCCAGAAATTCCCACTCTTCAGTGTCCTGCTAGGACTGTTTGCTACCAACCTTGGTTTATTTTAAACGAATGTTGATGAAATAGTTCACAGCACTAAAGATGAACTGCACATTTGAAGAAAGATCTCTCTCTTGTAAAAGACAGAATGAAAGACACAAAAAGCAAAAAAGTAAGCAAAGAGAAATAGTGGCAAGCCAAGTGGGGGAAAACTTGTAGAGAAAATTTAATTAATAGCCACAGAGAGAAAAGAAGAGATTTCATGGTGAATCTGCCTGTATGAAAATATAAAGTGACCTTAAAATAGAATACCTGGAGCATCTGAGGCTTTTAAAATTATATTTACTACTACTATTATTTGTGTGTGTGTGTGTGTGTGTGTGTGTGTGTGTGTGTGTGTGTGTGTACCAGGGCACATGTGGAGCTCAAAGGACAACTTGCAAGAGTTGGTTTTCTCCTTCTACCATGCAGTGCCAGAGATTGAACTCAGGCCATCAGGTTGGTAACCAGTGCCTTTACCCACTGAACCATCTTGCTGGCCCAGCATCAACATACTTAAAGACAGTACTACTGACTGGGTGGGAACTGCTGTCGCTCTCAGTTCTGATGTCTTCTCTGTCACTTACTTTTGCTTTTTTGTTGAGAACATGTTTTCTCATAAATTATAAATATTCCATGTCTCCTTTTGGAAACAGGTATTATCATAGCAGGATTATTTTTGCTGAGTATGAGAGTTCTTGAAACTGCTTTTCTGTGGAGGGGTCACATGATTCCATTCACACTTGGGAGAATAGTATGAGCAGCTTCCCTTTGAAACATGCCAGATTCTAGCCTGCAGCTCCACACAAGTCAGGCAGTGAGCTGCAGCCCAGCACCAGTAAGCTCAGCACCCTGTTCACTCAGTGGTGTGGACAACAGAGGGCCTCCCATGCCATTCTATACTGAGTGCTTGCCCTTGTTCTTTCCTCAGTCTGCCCCTGGGCTTCCTACATCTGCCTCATCAGGTTCTCACCTGCCTACATTTATGCTACCTGTCAAAACTTGGCCCTCCCAGCTCCCTTGTGCTCTGCTCTGGGGTTTGTTCATTTCATAGATGAGGATGGTCCTGTTAGTCACTCTCAGACCACACATTTGCATCTCAACAGGTATGTTCAAAACTCATCTCAAGGCCAGTCTTGCCTTGGAGGTAACTAACAGCAGACCTGCTGTGGTCCATCATTAAACAGGAAGCAGGTCACAACATCTCTAAGGGGCTAACCAACCATGCATCCCATTACCAAGCCTGGGCCTTCAAAAGAGAGGAGAGATACTTCATTTTTCCTGAAGCAACAGGATCTTAGGTGGTGAGGAGACTGATGCTTATGAAGGCTGGACCCTGAGTGGTTATGGATGGCTGCTGCTCCCATGGCTCTATGGGAAAAGCAAAGTATCCTGACCTTCCAGGTAGAGGCACATCCCAAGCACATGTATCACAGACTAACTTCGTATCACCCACATAGCCCTGTGGAGACCCTCAGGATGATTGGGGGGTTTCCATAAACTGGTGGGCTTGGTTGGCATTGGCTCCAGTCAAGCTTGCAAACCAGAAAGCAATCAACAAATGTAAAACATTATCTGTTTATTTATTTTTGTGTCTATGAGTGTTTTGCCTGCATGATATAAATGTGTCACACATGCACAGTGCCTGTGGAGGCCAGAAGAGGGCATCAAATCCCCTGAAACTGGAGTTATGGATGGTTATTAGCCTTCATGTGGGTGCTATGAATTGAACTTGGGTCCTCTGCAAATGCAGCAAATGCTCTTAACCATTGAGCCATCTCTCTAGCCCCAATAAATGTAATCCACTAAACAAAAAGCAGCCTCATCTTAAAGAATGCGTTATGTCCTATCAACTAATAATTACATAGAGGTTACATAATCATTGCGTATGATTTTAATAATTATGGTATTTAAATTTCATATAATTTAAAACAATTATTTTAATATAACTTGTTAATATAATCAAATATAAATATATGCAATAAGCAAGTAGGTACATTTTATTAAGATAACTGCTTCTACAGTCAAAGGCAGGGTTATAAGTGATGATAAATTCTCCAAACTGATATGTAGCTCATTTAAAATTTAAATTAAGCACATGGTTCAAGTGTGTTCAACATTGTCCCTGTACTGAAGTGGTTAACTCACTACATTCCACGGACTCATCCTATGAGCAAAATGCCAAATGAATTGCTTAACTGACTTGACTTTTAAAAATCAAATAAAGTACTTGCCTTGTTTAGAGTCAAGCCATTTTTACATAGGACAGAATCCTGAAGTTTAGAAACAGCCACTTTCCAATGGCCTTGGGTCTGGGCTCTGGTGACCTGTGAATAGAGCTGCCCACTAGTGACAGGTCTTGCAATTCCGTACGAGCTCCTCTCTGGCTCTGCTTCAGTTGACCAGTTGACCTGTTTCTTCCACAGATACATGGCACAAATCACACTGAGATGCTGTGAAGCTTAGTTAATATTTAAAACATTTTGATGCTCAGATAAAAGGGGATTCAAGTTGTCACCAATTAGTAGGAAAAGACTAATTATTATACAGACCTATGATCCTTCATAAGTAGCTACATTAAAGGAATCTAAAAGCTATCACTTTTTATGAAAGAGCAGATGGCCTGAGTTAGACCCCTAAACTATAATGAACGTGTGAGGATGTGCACAAGTGCCTGTGTGTATCACTAAACAGGATCTTTTCTAAAGGGCTGCTGGTGGAAGGAGAGAGAAAATGGAACAGAACACACAATACAGTTTCACTGTGGTTGTGATAATCAGTTCCAAATATGGGAATTTATCTGGAAAGTAACCTATCTTTTTCCCAGACTTTAAACTACTTGGAAATACGTTTACATTTTTAATTATCCTATTTAATCAAAATTCAGTAGCTCAGGTAATACATGCTTATTGAGTTCCCACCATGAACTAGGCCTTTGGGTTTTATGGTAGACTGATATGATCCATAAGACTTTGTCAGCCTAGAAGAAAAAGGAGTTGAGGCTGTGAAGGATGACAGAGAATTCATCCAACAACTCAGTTTCTGCCTTATCGCATGCATGCATTGTTCTTGAAGCACCTTCTGGGAGGACCTGGGGAGCACCGGTTTATCTCATTTAATCCATGAGCTTGCTCCTGAGCCGGTGGTTTTCTTTGCCCTGTGTGACTTTGCAGACCTCGGGAACGGGTTGAATACTGCTGCTGCTCTGTTGTGCCACATCTTTGAAGGCTCTGAATGGGTCACGGCAAGCAGGCACAGAGGTTCAGGCACCCTGGGGATAATGTTGGCTTGGCACTATCTACCATTAAGAGTCCCACTTCTTCGTGTCCTGGACCTCATGACCTCCGCTATGGATTTTTGAGGTAACTAAGGTAACTGACACAAAAGAAAACATTCTAGACTCAGAGGGTTCATCCCAAATACTGAGGAAAACTGGCCAGAGAAATTCACAATTCCAAGTTCTCCCAACAGGTATCCAAAGCAAGACTCCAGAGGATTTCTCTGCCCTTTTCATACACACAGTATCTCCCAGGAGCTACTGCGCTGGTGGATGAAGAGGAGTCTTTAGTGGAGAGTGTAAACTGCTTTTAACCAGTCAACGCGGCTCTGCTTTGAGATCCCCACACTAGTGTTGAGCATAGAAGCTTCCTCTTCCTTGGTCCACATGCGCTGAAGAAGCCCTGAGTTCAAACATACATGTACATGTGCAGGAACATGAGTACACACCACACCTGGACTGGCAGTGCCCTCAGCCTACACAGCCTCTGTCATCATTAAATAATGAAATTGTTTTCCTAATGGAGGCGCCATGAAACTCTGGATTTCCCCCCAAAAGCCTGAACTCAAGATAGATTTAGTCTTTGTTTTTACTGAGGCAGAAAAATAATTAACCTCCTCATAGATTCAGTCTCTAAGTTCCTTTACCCTCAGATATACCAAAATCACACACAAGGAGTCCTCCATGCCTGTTTTCAAGAGTAGGACTTCTTAAACTTTTCCATTCATAACCCCTGTTTTCCCAAGAAATTTAAACATGATCCTAGGTATGAAAGTCTGAAAAAAGACATACCTAAACCAAGCATTGCTGATAATAAATTATAAATAAACTGATTTAAAAAATTTTGGTAGACATAATTTTATCACTTATTAACGTTAAAATAAATTTCTATACTAATGAGATGGATGTGCTTGTTTATTTTTATATAAAGAACTAAATCTTGGCTGAACATTTGATACTGCATGATGCCAGGCATCTTTTACATTTTTAAAGTTGATATATATTTTGGTTTTGTTTAAGATTTATTTAGGGGCTGGAGAGATGGCTCAGCAGTTAAGAACATTGGTTGTTCTTGCAGAAGACCCAGGTTTGAATCCCAGCTCCCTCATGGCAGTTAACAGCTGTCCATAACTCCAGTCCCAGGGGATCTGACAACCTCTTCTGACCTCCATGGGCATTGCATGACACAGGTGCACTTACCTACATGCAGGCAATACATGCATACACATAAAATAAAAAAAATTTAAGAAGATTTATTTATGTCATATATGCGAGCTGTGCTGACTGTAAGTGCATCACATGCATGTCGGAGCCGACAGAGGCCAGAAGAAGGCACTGGATCCCCTTGAACTGGAGTTACAGGTGGCTATGAGTTACCATGTGGGTGCTGGGAACCAAACGAGTCTAAGAGCAGTAAGTACTCTTGACCACTGAGCCATCATTTCAGCCCCTTGATCAATATTTTGATCTTATGACTGTCACTTCACATACATGCATAATGCAAAATGGCAGAAGTATATTTCAGGGATTTTCAGAAATTATTGGAACTTTTGTCCTAATACCAAGGCAAACTACATTTAATTTTATTTTGTGTGTGTGTGAAACTCGTCAGCCACTCAAAGAGCAATCTTTAAAAATTAGTCTAAACAATATAACCCAAGGCATTAAAAATCTTTGTTTTTGTTTTTGTAATTAAATAGTTATGTCTATATAAGAACAGGAGACTCTGTATGTACAGTGTGTGTGCAATTTATAACATGAAGTAGCCTTTACTTTGAGCCTGGGTGTTTCAGGCAGTGCTTGCTTGCTTGTGCTGTATGGTGTGGCAGTGTGTACTGTGCAAAATGCACATATGGTATGTTTACAACCAAGTCTATAGTGAAGTTGTGAGATGCTACATGGGCAAGACCTCCCAGAATCACCTCCGATTCATTAAGTATTTGATTTTTATTTAATTTTTGGTCAGTGCAAATTTAAAAATCTTTTACTGTTGCCAAGGTTTTAGACTCCCATAGTCAGTTACATACAGGATCACAACCCACAGTTTAAGAAGCTGTGTTCTACTGAATCTTCCAGGGAAGGGAGGAGATTGAGGAGTGAAAAGGCACTTAAACATGTCAAATGAGAGTGGAATAAGTTACAGTGAGCACTGGACTGTGGCCTCTTGGGGTGTGGTGGGGTTGCATTAAACTTTCTACTTACAAAACTCAACAGTGTTAGAAGTACATAGGGTTTTGTTTGTCCAATTTTGTTTCCATGTTAGCCACATTATAAATTTACTCTATAGTGCCAATAGCCACAAATTCTTCATCAACAGATTCAGGAGTTTGGGGAAATAAGGAACTGGGATGATAAAGGTTATTTTCACTGACATTGGGGTAGTAACTGGAAAGTCAAAGAATGAACTGCACTGGGGCTGGAGAGATGGCTCAGCAGTTAAGAGCACTGGCTGCTGTTGCAGAAGACCAAAGTTTGGTTCCCAGCACCCACATAGCAGCTGACAACTGTCTGTAGCTCTAGTTTCAGGAGATCTGGCACCCTTTTCTGGCCTCTGCAGGCATTGCACACTTAAGTGCACTTAACATACATGCAGGCAGAACATTCATACACATAGAATAAAAATAAATTAATCAAAACATTTCAAAAAAGCATGAACAGCCTAAAGTGATGGAGTCTGGGCTCAGCAGCAAAACCCAGGGTATTGGTGCTTTTATCAACCCTTACTAATGTGTTATTATAAACTCAGGCCTGAGGTTGGCTAATATAATTGCACAATAATTTGTGTGAGCTGATTCAGCTGTATTTATTTCAGTCAGCTTGGATCACTCATCAGTGCAAAGGCCCTGACCTCAAAGTGTGGTATGTCTTCTAAGAACTTGCCAGAATCGTGACCATGGTTCTCCCCCCCCCCTTTCACTCCTTCATTTCCTTTCCTTCCTTCCTTTCCCCTTCCTGTCCAGTCTTTTGACACACTTGATATTATATTGAAGGAAGCCTAAGAACTAGTTTGTGAACATGTAAGCACAGGTCCCACCTTACCAGAGGGGAAACTGTCCCTTTTCCCTTTTTAGAGAACTTTATCCAGTTTCTGATTCTTCCTCCTAATCTTCTATGATTAATTCATTGATTGAGATTATCAGTTGTGAAACAATAAAGACAACTGACTCTTGTAAATTCTGGACAAGAAACAGGAGGAAGAGGAGAAGGAGGAGGAGAGGGATACTGAATAGGAAAAAGTAAGCTAGGTTATAGGTGGAAGTGTGGAGTGCTTCCTAGCTCTTCTCCCCGAAGCAATTCCGGATCAGTGGGGGTTCTATAAGTGGCATGTAAGGAGACATTTTTTAGCCGTTAAAAGTATTCTAGGTGATTTAAAAATAGAGCCAAAGAATAAATTTTACAGATATAAGAAAGAAAACATGGACTCTGGAATGCCCTCTGGTTCTTGAAATATGAATAAAATTACTTCCTGAAAGAGCTCAAAAAAGCTGTTAATCATTCCCTTTTCAGTCACAGTGTTTAGTGGGGTCCCTAGTGCCCATCTAACAAATAGTGCCATTGGATTGAGTGAGCTAAACTAGGCATAAGTCCTCATGTACTTCCTGCATGTCAGAATGGCCCACAAGCTTTCCACATAAACTCTTTGCTTGACAACTTCCTTTGTAATTAGCCCACTGGGTGGAACACAGTCCCTGGGCCTGTCTGTGTTACCTGTGCTTACTTGGGGGGGGGGTCTTTTTTCCCTGGTTTTACAGGACACTCACAACTTTGTAACTCTAATGGTACAAAGGAGGAGCTTGGGAATAGTTTGAAATCTGATTAATTGGGAATCCAGGAGAGGTGCTTCAGGAGAGATGCTTCAAAGAATGGACTGAGAGCTTTTCTCACCCCTGCTGTTTTCTCCTCTAAGAAAGGGACTGCCACAAATGAAAGCCATGAAGACCTTCTTGCTGTATTGTGACACACTAACGGCCCATGGTAGATGAGTTTGTAGTAGTATGAGAAGTATTAATGCATTGATTCATTTATTCATATGCCCCTTAATGTGTGTTGTGTACCTACCATGGAATGGATTGCTATGCTATGATGCATCAAAGAAAGAAATTATGAAAAAAAAGAAATTCTGTCACCAGCATGTGCCTTGTGTCTGTTATTTTAAATCTAGTAGTAATCAATCACGCACTCATGTAACCTTATTGCAAAGCAGAAAGCAATGTCCTGATAAAGGGAGAAGGCAAGTTTGTAAGAAATAAAAAGCCTGGATATAATTATAAAAGCCTGGATAATGGAAAGTCTTCATGTGGTAACTGAAATTCCCACTCAGGCAATGACTTCTGGAAAATAGCTGAGGCTTCAGTGGGCAAGAATTCATTGAGAACTCACTGTGACGCTGTGGACATCACACTTGAAAAGCCGAGGTGCTGTACTTGAGAAATACCGAGCAAGATGTACCCAGGTGACACAGGATATAAAAATACTGAAGAAACCACGGACCCTGTGGCTGGGGAGCTTCCTGGCTGGTGCAGGACAGGAAGAGTAGAAAACAGGCTTCATCCTGATGAGAAGCACTGCATTCGAATGCAGGCAAAGCATGGAGAAGAGGAGTGAGGGGGGTGAGAAAGGTGCTCTGCAAAGAGCTGCACGAAGCCTGCAGGCAGAAGGTGCTCATCTACCCTGCAAAGGTGAACCAATCAGCACTTTATGTGGCTCTCTCTTCTGGTGACCTCAATAACCAATAGATACTAAAATCCCTAGCAGGCAGAGCGCCTGGTGTGGCTTCCCTTTCTGTGAACTGCCCACGAACATTAGGTAACAAGTAGGGAAGGATGAAGAGATGAGGAGAGGCTATGATAATGGCAAAACTGAAAGCAGCAGATAGTTTCATCACAGTTGCACCATAAGACTGAGAGGAGCAGTGGGCCCACGCCACAGCAGAACAGCTATGGAACAGTCCTGTAATAGGACTGGCAGAAATCCCATGTAAATAGACCTAACTACAGAAGGAAACAAATGCTCTTATTAGTTTACAATTCTGGCACCCTCTCTGGGGCTGCAGACCCCTAGCACTCTGCCACAGCAGGCACCCTTCAGTTTCCTCACAGGTGGGTTTACTCGCTGCAGCAATAGATATAAATACTCATGATTGGCTGTATTTATGGGGCGCTTTCATCCTCCTGTTGATTTGAAACACAAAGAAAAATGGTCTCTCTGGCCCATGCCTGGACCCATAGCAGGGAAGCCTTAGCAGGCCCTCTCTGGCTTGGGGTGGAAAAGGACTTTTGATGGGCAGATAGGAGAACTCTATCCAGCTAAAAGAGGCTTGAGGAACTGTGGCAGTAGTGGCTTCTGCCACCAGGACCAGGAAGTCCCCAAGGAGTGAAGCAGGTAGAAACATGAGAGTTTCCTCTGGCCCATCTTAAGTCCTAGGGCTTAGGGCCACCTCACTCCTGTCAATGGTCCTTATGGTAGCCCAGGTGTTATTTCAGGATTATGGCCCTAGGCTGGACATTTTTTCTATTCTTACTTGTTATGATTTTGTTGACTGTTTTGTGGCTTGATAGGGGTCTCCAGCAACAATAGACAAACAAGCTTGGTTGGAAAGCCAGGAACAGAGAAATCACAGGTCATGGGAAACAGTCTCCAGTCTTGCCTCTGGGTGTTTGCAAGGATGTACATCAGGCCTAGGCTGACCAGGCATGATTCTTCAGGGCATTACCTTTCCCAGAGCCCAGGTCACTGGCTGGGGTCAGTTATTACCCACAACTGTCAGCTTGGGAAAGCTGAACAGCCTTCTTGGGCACTGAGATAAAGTTACAGAGTCCAGTGCTGGGATCAGTTCCATCCAGCTCTGTGAGCTAAAGCAAAGCAGGCCTGACACCTCTCTGACTCACCTGAGCACAAGGCAAGCCAGCAGGTGCCCTTCTTTACCATGGTGTGTCCTCAACAATCCAAACTCTGCCCTCCTCCAGCATTTCACTGTTTGGGGTCTCCCTGGTCCAGGTGGCAGAAGCCACCTTTTAGCGGAACTCTCCACACTGGAAGTCATTTTCTACCCTAGGCTAGAGAAGGCTTGCCAAGCCTTTCCTGCTAAACAGACCAGGCACTGGCCAGAGACCATTTTTCTTTGTGTTTCAAACCAACAGGAGGACGAACAGGCCCCATAAAAACAGCCAATCACGAGTATTTATATCTATTGCTGCAGCAAGAAAACCCACCTGTAAGGAAACAGATGAGAGATGCAAGGAAATAAGAGAAAAAAAAGAAAAGGGAAAAGATTTAGGGAAAAAAGGAGCAGGGTGAAATCCTTCATGTTGAAAAGATCCCACGGTTTGTAGAAAACCACAGCTTTGGACTGTCAGGGCTATTAGTCAAGGGTTAAATGTCACTCATCCTGCTCCCGTGAACAGCAGTGTGTGTGTGTGTGTGTGTGTGTGTGTGTGTGTGTTGGGGAGACAAGGTATGCCAGATTTTTATGCATTTCAAATTGAGCCACACTGGCCTGGAGATGACCTGCCACACGATTTTTAAATTATCTCTGTGCCCGCTCTGCTTGTTTTGGAAATGCTCTAAATAAAAATAATGGACTGTCTTTTAATAAGTCTCATTGTGAGGATTCCACATATCAAACAGCGCAGTGCAGCTCGGAGGCAAACGGCGGGCATGTGTGATCTCGCTGGAAGAGAGACAAATGGTGCTGCAGGGAGCTCCATCCAGGGACGTCTGACAGGAAATGGCATTCGCAAGCTGACACATCTGTCAGGGTGCAGAATATTGGCACCTGTCATGCAATTTCAGTCATGACTTTTAATAAAGCTGCTTTCCCTTAGGTAAAATTGGAACTCGACTGTAATATTAGCTGCAAGCTCGTCTTGTGTTCCCCTTCAGAGCACTTTTGTACGTGAGGCGCTTCCAATGAATCTGAAAGGAGAGCTGAAGAAATGTTTACCAGCTCTACTGCCTGCCCAGAACTCCAGATCTGAAAAAGATGTTGCCCTGGGTTTTCCCCATTCTGGCTCTCTCCCCCTCCCACCCATCCCTCCCTTCCTTCTCTCCTTCTTCCCACACCCCTTCTTTCCTTTTCTTTAATAAAATGTCTCCCTCTGCCAGCTAAGGCTGGTTTCCCTATTTATTTTCATATTACTTGCCCTTCTTCCCCTTTCCTCCTCCCCATTTCCCTCCTCGTTTTGACTGGGTTGTTGGTTAAGTGAATTTAGCCCTGAGAAGTATGTATATCATAAAAACCAGGTTGGGATTTGTTGGCTGTCAGTCAATAAATCAGCCAGAGTTTAATTACCAGGCATGTGAGGGGAGGCAGTGACAGGCACCAACTCAAGCTGAGACTGTTTCTTTTGGGGGCAACTGCTATAAAAAAAAAAAAAAAGAACTAAAAAATGAGGTGTGTGTGTGTG
>NW_008353490.1:6077588-6100295 GCF_000622305.1 Nannospalax galili
CTAAGGGGCCAAACAGAGAAACAAAAAGTTAAGATTAAATTACCCAAAGAGAGATGAACAGTAAGGATCTCCATAGTTACTGCAACCCTAAGAAGCTTCTGTTTTAGGACAGCGGACATCATTTTAACAAAGTATTCTTTAGAGAAGACGTTCCATACTACACAAGATGTCACTAGCTGAGTGAACACGATTTGTATGATAGCTTATGTTGATTAAACGTTATCGAACACATAGACATCTTTTTACAATCTCCTGAATAAAACAAAATAACATTGGAAATCTCAGGTAAATCCTCCCAATCTCCATGCAGCAAATGATGCAATATGCTAAATGGTGTTTTACAATTTGACAAGTAGGACTTTCTCCCTATTTAACATTTCCAAAAAGTAACAATTGCCCCCTTCACTTCCTGCCCATCCCTAACCAACACTGTGTAAAAGACCCCAGGTCCAGTGGCTCCGAAAGAGATTCATAGTGTTGTCTTTTTTCACTGTGTTCTTTTCTCTTCTGAAGGCGGTTCTCACTCAGCCCAGATTTTATTTTTGACTAGCTATAAGAAATGTCATCTCCTACCTGTCATGTGTCATGAAGCTGTGTGCAGAGATACTGAGGGAGATTTTGACTGAAGGGATGTTCTGTTTCCTTTTAACTGTTCTCCCATGGTATGTCTCAGTTTGTTTATTTGAAATCTGACCGTTTTAAGGAATGGTGGGAATCTTTGGCTGGAAGTAATGTATCTCTGTCTCAGAAGGTAAGCTTCTTGACTAGGCAGGAAAGACAAGAGAGAGCCACAGTGGACTGAGGGTCTGTGATGGAGAGAAAGACTGTTATCTGGGGTGTTTCTCCACCACTGATATTTCACAGGATTTTACAAGTTATCCATCTTCTACTTCCTAGAATTCTTCCATAATTATATCATTAGAAGGATGTGCTTATCTATGCAATGCAAAGGCCTGGGGTTTTCATAAATATACTAAAAAGGTTGACGACAAAAGATCAGGCAAGGAGAATGGCAAAGCCATGACAAGGAACTGTAACACAGGACCAAAACTGAGCTAGCAGGCTTCTGGCTTTTGCCAATTCTAATTTGTGAAGAAAATGTCTGGCAGTTTGCCTGAAATCTTAGTGGCAAACAGCAGCCACTCCGCTTTAAATTGCTATTAAAAACAAAACCAAAAAAGCAAAGCAAAACAAAGCAAAAAGCTAAACTACCTGCCCAGAAGACTGCCTGTGATCACAGTCCTGGAAGTCAATGCCTGCCGCTCCCTTTTGCTCTTAGTGGATTCCTTTCAAGGCCTCAGTTTACCTAACTTATGGAATAACATGCCAGTGATCTCGAGGCTCCAATAAATTTCTCCATAGTTTCTGTTCAGGTAACAAGTGATCACTTTGAATAAACTTGAGAGTGAGCAAACTTAGTTTAAACGGTGCATTTTATGATCACCTCTGTGCCTACCTCCCATCTCCATGCAGCCTATAAAATGCATTCCCAGGCTATGGAGGAGGTAAAGTTCAAAGAGTGATTCTCCTGGGCGATTTCTTTTGCAAGCTCTGTATTAATAACCTGCAAGCCCAAACTTACTGAAAACTTTCAAATTTTGTTTCCTCTTTTCTGCTTCCTCCTTCTCCTCTCCTCCTTTCCATTCTTTCTTCCTTTGGCAGAGTCTTATTCTATCTACAGCTTGTGCTGGACTAGAACTCACTATGGATCTCTGGCTAGCCTCAAACGTATGATTCTCCTGCCTCAGGCTCCCAAGAGTTGGGATTTATTAGGATATTTTAACAAGAATAAAATTATACTGTAGTGCTTAGGTTTGTTTTAGTAAGGGGGTGAGTGATTTCTTTCCTTTCTTTCTATATATAATTTTGGGGGCAGGTAAAAGTCTAATTGAGGCAAAATCCCAAGCCCCTATTGAAATATCAAGCAATTATAAATTTAAAGGAAAAATAAGTTATGTAACTAAAGGTGTTAAAAACAAATTAATACTATTTTAAAGTAACCATGAGGAACTTCAGTCTATTTGGCTGATATTCTGTGGTATCCAATAGTAGTCTAGAGCTTTGCCTCAACAGGACACTGGCTAACCAACAAAATTATATGAAAAGAAGGAAAAGAAATTACCCAGTTCATATTAAGACAGAGCTATGCTCTCAAGAAGGATAGCTGAGGTATCCATCCCCCAATTTCTGTTGGATATTATTTATTTATGGCTCCAAATAAAAGAGAAAAATAACCGCAATGTACTTACTGAATGCACAGCTTTCTGCTGCTGCCCAGGTAGAACCACAGCACAAGGGACCCTTCATCACCACTGCTAATATAACCAGCAGGCTTCAGAGCAAGTAAACATTAGACTATATGTTTATAGCATTCTCTCTGGGAAGGTTCCCAGGAGGCTTTCCACAAGCAGCATAACTCTGGAATAGTGTCCTCAGGCTTTCTCCACCCAGTGTCCCAAAGAGCTGAGGTAGCTGAGCATTACTTTTTCATCTTAAGACACATAGCAGGAATGCCACATTTTTGATGCGTGTTTAAAAGTATTTTGGTTAGTATTTTTATTATATGTGTATGAGTATATCACCTACACATGTAAGTGCACTGTGTTGTGCAACGCCTGTGGAGATCAGAAGAGGGCATCAGAACCCCTGGAACTACAGTTATGGGTGGTTAGTAACTGCCATGTAGGTGCTAGGAACTGAACCCAGGTCCTCTGCAAGAGCATCTAGTACTCTTAAGCCCTGAGCCATCTCTCCAGCCCCTCCTGATGCATCTTTAATTTTTATAGACCAGTTCACTGTGACAGGAAGAAAGGCCTCCATAAAGGTAAGCTGGAATCAGTGCTCTCCAGGACTTCTGACGTCCCTGAGGCCCTGCAGGTGCCTTGATTGGAAGCTCCATTTGGGCTAACTTTGCCTGTCCTACTGGTTAAGCTCACTCACCTCACATACTGACTCACTCCTTCACGGAAGCAGCCTACAATTTTGAGTAAAAGTTTTTACTGTGTTTAATTAGAGTTGTTTGCACAAGCACTGAATAAAGTGACACCCCAACCCATAATACAGATTCTAAGGAGACAGCACTTTTCCAAGCTAACAATCAGAACTTCTTCCTGAGGTTTGTGTGTAAATATATTTTTCCTCTTATTATTCAAAATAGCTTTAAAAAAAAAAGCAAGGGAGTACAAACATTCAAAGTTAAATAAGATATATTTCTATGAATCAGATCATCAACAACAGCTTTCTTATGTTCCAGGAAAGTACAGTTATGAATTAGAGGCAAAGCCCCTGCATAGCTGGCAACTTTGTGGGTGCAGACTGAAAACAAACAGCCACATAACAAGAGGCACATCAGGCACTGCCAAGAGTGTGTGCGATGACAGTACACTGAGGGACAGGAAGCCCCCTTGGTTACTAGGGTCAGGTAGAGTCTCTCAGTAAAGGGTGTATTTGAACCTAAGGAGCCAAAAGATAAGAGGTCGAGGACTGAGGTGACAGCTCGGAGTTCTGGGAAGTGACACGAGTGCTGGCATGTCTGGAGTGCAGTGAAAGAGGTCAAAGTACATGAGGGAAGTTGAGACAGGTGGGCTGAGGAGGGTCATGCGGAGCTCCAGGAACCGTGGGCAGAAGTTTAAATTTTTTCTACATTTAATAGGAAGCCACAGGAGGGCACCAAGATGATTTGACTTGAATTGAATTTTAACAGGATCACTTCAGCACCTATGTGCAAAAAATAATTAAGAGGCTAAAAGCAAAAACAAAATAAAAACCAACGGTGAGAAGCTACTGGAACAGACCAGAGAAAAGAAAGTATGTGAGCTGGGCTGGGGAGTCATGGATGGTGTGAAGTGGGCCAGGCCAGCATATGTCTTGGAGTGGGGTCAAGAGATCATGTATCAGCAGGAGATGATACCGAGGGACATGGGAGTCTGTCACTCAATATACACTGAGCTGTATAGCAACCGGCAAGCCCTAATGACTTCACATTGCCTAGGCTACCTTCTCTTTTTTGAAGGACGGGGTAGAAATGCTGTCGTTTGAGTGTGGCTAGTTGCTAAGTAATGGTTGAAAGCATATGAACAATCACGCACCACGTGTTTCGGTATGCCTATGAAGCACACCGTCTCTGCTCACAGCTACATCAAGGGATGGACATGTATTGTTAATCTCTATAAAAAGTAACAGTGAAGCCAGGTGGGGGAACACAGTTCACATTTAACAGGTATGCCAACCTTCTGACATTATGACATGACCTTGTCATCTACACGTTCATGTAGAATCAAGCAGTGAGTCACAAAAAATAATCACATGAAAAGAAGTTCATAATGCTTTACTTATGTTTATGAATTTGTATTGGGCCTTGCATGCAGGTATAGGTGGTGAGTTAGACGCATCTGAGAATGTCAAAGGCAATCATCCTTTGATTTGAGAGCTGAACAACAGTATGGATGGTTCTGACACCCACTGGCTTCTGGAAAGGGAGGCTGAGCTCTTGGACCCTTCACTGTGGGGAGTATAAACCACATCATTGCCCTAGAGCCTCTGGACCCCATCCTGTAACTGTCATAGAACACATATGAGGTGACTTTAGGATTGGACTAATGGACCAAAGAATAAGTCATTAGGCCATCTGGTTGACTTTCCAAAGGTGGCAATAATTGTACGCTCCTTCTTCCTCTATGGCCTGTCAAGTAGCTTGCCTTTACCCAGGCTCAGGCCTGACTCACTTGAGTTTCTAGTAGCTCTGTAGTTTCCCAAGACACCAGCCCACTGTTTGGGGGTGTTATAATCTACTTCCTGTTAGCTGCAGAAGTTTTGGCAACCTAGTTCATATCTCAGATCACCTTCCCGAATGTCAGCTTAATCCTCCAGTTTGGAGGGAGGTGCACTTCTGGCTTTAGCTAGGAGACACTGTGGTCAGCTTGGGTTGCGAAGGCCATGCAGAAGGAGAGCAGAAGAGGTGGCAGAAATGGAAGCAAACCACTAAGGTTTGAAAGTTCTGGCTAAAAGGTCAAATTTTAGGCTTGTAAATGGTCTTCCTGAACACGTTCTGATATACACCACGTGATTATCAATTTATTAAAAATAAGTTACTGTGGCTTGGGAGATGGCTCAGTCAGTAAAGTGCTTGCCTTACAAGCATGAAGATCTGACCCAACACCCATGTAAAAAAATCTGGGGCCCGCAGTGTGTACCTGTAATCCCATTGCTGAGGAGACAGAGACGGGAGACTCCCTGGGCCTTTCCCATGGCCAACCATCATTGTCTAATTGAGAGTTCCAGGCCAGTGAAAGACCTTATTTCAAAATCAAAATAAACAAAAGAGCCCAAGGTAGATGGTACTCAAGGAACAACAGGTGAGATTTAGCTCTGGCCTCTGCATGATGAGCACACACATACACCTGCACACAAATTGGTAAACATAAACAAAATGTTTCCAAACCTTCCAAATGACAAATACTTGGGGCACCTGTGCAGTAGTAACCTTGACTCCTAACATCACGTGCTTTAACCTAATGAAAATTTCCACTGTCATGTTAAATGCATAAGATGTGTACTTAGGCTCTTAAATCTGTGATAACAATTTAGGTATGTGCTCAAAATATACTTTTAGTACACAGGATACTAAAACTGAGTTAATGTTCTAGTGATATGATAATGTGGAGATGTTCCCATGTAAGAATAGAGACACAGCTCAAACTAGCTCAGGCCTGATGTGTGTTCCTATAAGCAAGTTACAGAAAGTGCAGAGCCATCGGCTAACAAAGTTGTATGCAGCTTCATACAGTCCTGCCCCACCAGTTTCTCTGCTTCTCCCTGACCAAGTCATCTTCTTCCCATTAGGCTAATCCCATTCCTTCAGCGGAGACCAGCTTCCTTCCAGCTGAGACACAAACCCTAGTCAGCAGCTTTCCACTCGAACATCTCCATCCCTTCTCCATGCTCCAATTTACTCTCAAAACTGCATAGTAACTGCCTGTACCAAGGGCTGGAGATGGAAGAGAGGATGAGTGACAGTATTCCTTTAGTCTTCGGTGTCCACTGTTGGCTACACAGGAACAGTTCTCCAGGAGAACAGTGCTGACGCCAGAAAAGATCAACGGCCCCGACCCTCTTTTGCCCTCTCCACCTGCTGCATGCTTCCAAAGCACCATGGCTTTCCCTGTTTACTCTATTGTAAATTTTTCACCTCAGTCATATGAATGACCCAACTCGGTTTCCTTAAATCTGTACATTCAACTGGGCAGACAACACAACAGATAGTTGTGTCTGGAGACCTAAGAGTCAAAGTCAAAGAATCCTCAAGATTAATCTTGGTTTTCTTTTAGCTTTCTTAGACACTGGCACTTGTTAGTATCCCTTGGTTTATAGAGCTGTAAAGGTGTCTTTGACTTCATGTTCACATGGGCTTGGTGTACATTTCCATCTCTGTGTGTAAATGATCTTATAGACATAGGTCAATTATGAATGAGGGTCTACCCTTCAAACTTGATGACTTCTGTAACTGCCTTAACTTCAAGGAAGGTCACACTCTGAGGCATCAGGGCTTAGGATCTGAACATATGAAGATAGGACAAGATTTAGCCCATAACAGAGGTGAAAGAATTTTTAGCAGTTAAAATTAGAGTGCATGTTGTGAATGAACATTGCCCATGCCATGCTGCCTCAAAACCAGCTGCTTTTCAACCATCTTTCATTAGTTAAAATCCTTTTGTTCCCTAGTAATGCTAATGCTGACTTTTAGAAAAGTTTTTCCATTTTGGTCTGTGTGAGGTATACATGTGTATTTACATGTTTGTTTATGTGTGGGGCACATGTGGAGGGGTATGCATGTATGTTCATCAACCAGTGGAGCCCAGGTTGATACTGACAACCATCCTTGATGGCTCTTCCATCTTTTTCATTGAAACAAGTTCTCTCAGTCAAACCCAGAGCTCACAGATAAGACTAGTCTCACTAGCCAACTTGCTCTGGGGATGCCCTGCCTCTGTCTTCTAAGGCTAGAACTACAAGCAGGTCCCAAAGCCTACCTGACATTTATGTGAGTTCCAGGTGTCTGATCTCTGGTTTTCATGTTTACAAGGCAAACGCTTCAACCACTGAGTCATCTCCCTAACCTGATGTTAACATTGTCAGTTTGCACTTGTCTTGCAATTTACATGTAAACAACTTTGCTTTTACTTTTCTTTATTCTTTCACCAAATAAGCAGTAAGCACACATTTTTTCATGATAAACTTAGGAACAATCAAAACACATGTGTTTTTTGGAATGTTTCCAGCTGAATTCATTTTTTTTTGAGAATATTTCTTTAAAAATTTTGTATTACACTTTAGTTTTGTATGTAAAGTGTGATGTGTCATGGCACATGTGTGGAGCTCAATAGACAACTTGTGAGAGTATGTTCTCTTCTATCATGTGGCTCCTGGGCATCAAACTCAAGTCATCAGGCTTGGCAGCAGGTGCCTTTACTTGCTGAGTCATCTTGCTGGCCCTTTGAGAATATTTCTTAAATGGAATAGTAAGTGTTTGCCTAGCTACGCACTAATCAACTCTAAATAAGTACAATCATTGCTATATGCAAGGTTGAAAATGAATTACAAATTTCTGTCCTTAAACACTGACTCTCTTTGAACATTTGTCTGTGTTATATCACAATAAGTTGGAAGAGATTAAGAGATAAAAATAACTGACCAAATAGACTTGAAAATTATGCATTGTTATAATTTCTGAAGAGCAGAAAGTTTAGTTTTCCCTTGAAATAGTGTAATTGCAGATTGATCTAAAATTGAAGTAGTGTCAGTATGTGGTTTGGTCTCAAAGTGACCTGTGCTCTACCAGTGAACCACTGGAAACACTTGATGGCATCTGTGAACGTGAGGAATTCCTGAAAATCCAGCTCACCAGTTTGGAGCTCTCAGAAAATTTTGAGATTAATTGGCATTTATTTTGGGAAGGTGGTTACGGCCTCCGGTGGTATATGCTTCATGTGAACATGTAAACATCGCTGTGTCTCTTTTATTCCGTGAGTGACAGGAGAAGAAAGTGTGTTCAAGATGTACTGACATCAATATATTGTTACAACATGAGTAACAAGACAGCCCACTGACAGATGGGGCTGATCCGTCTACATACTCACACTCCTTTTCTTCCACCCGCCAAGGTGCAGGTGCACACTGTACACTGGGAGCAAAGACAGGAGCTGCTGAGGAGCAGCAAGAAGTCTACCTTGAAGCCTCCCTCATGTTCCAGTCCCTCCATCAGGACTGGTAACACTCCCTCCCCTAGGATGGCCAGGTTCAGTGTACACTGGAGTAGACACACAGGCCCTTAGAGAGGAGGAAGGCCATCTGGTACACCGTCTTGAAGTTTTAGAGAACCAACACCAAAGATATGAACCCAGGGTTGGTTTTGGGTTTAGTTTTTAAAGATTTGTTGTTATATCTATGCATGCGTGTGTGTGTGTGTGTGTGTCTGTGTGTCTGTGTGTGTGTGGTGTGTGTGTGTGTGCATGCACACACTTGCATGTGGGTAACTATGAAGGCCAGAAGAAAGCATCAGGTCCCCTGGAACTGGAGTTACAGGTAGTTGTGAGCCATCCAGTGTGGGTGCTGGGATCCAAACTGGGGTCCTCTGCAAGAGCAACAAGTTCTCCTAACAGCTGAGTCATCATTGCATCCCTGTGAACCTCGAGTTCACAGCTTATTTTCGCTTCGAGCTTCCCTGTGTTTCCTTCCTATAACATTTTGGTGTTGAGCAAAAATCACCTCTTGTTCCAAGTTGCCTATATTCTTCTGCATCAGGACCAGAGCCAGGTAGAAGGAGCATTTCCTGGCTTCCTCCCATTAAGGGGTTTCCTTGAAGACAGGCCCCAGGGTCCACAGAACCACAGCATGCTGCTCTACCAGAGGGCTCAGGGAACAGTACTCCCTCCAGTGCTCCAAGTAACAATACTTAGATAAAAAGGTCAGAGCCCTGCAGTCCCTCTCCAGCATCTGCGCTTTGTTTATGAAGACACTTAAGGTGGATTTAGTAAGTTCACCACAAAGCTCCAGGGGCGCCTGTCTCTTTAAATCCATCTCCTCCCAGGTGAAATTTGTGGCCCTGATGAATGGCAGAACAGAGTCATCCATAAAAGGGCAGGGGAGAATCACACTCATTTGCATACAGTAATTATTCTGTGAATCAGGCCACCTTTATTGCTGCCAGAAAAATCTACTGTCAGCATCACTTCGTAGATCACATTTGAAAACTCAACATCAAAACGAAATTGTTTGGAAGCCTGTGGTCCAGCACTCCTGCCCCCAGCCTGCCGGTGACCACATTTCTGGGGATCAGTCTACCATCTTATTTCTTCAACTGCCCCCTCTGCAAAGCTGGGATGTGTTTCTGGAGAGTACTCCTGTAGGCAGGCCATAGTCAATTTCCTAAGAAAGTCTAAATGTGGGGGAAGCATGGAAGCCAATGGCTTGGGGACTACCCTGGCCTGCCTGCCCTCTCTGGAGTTCACCACTCTGTCTTGTCAGTCTCTAACATATACCTGCCAATCCCAGGTGACCCTGTCAGGGGACCAGAAATTGAAAAAATTGTGAAGGTCCCTCTCTGTTATGGAGAGAAAGAATGAGCCCCTGGTGTCTTTAGTTCTTGGAGTATAGAGGAATTGAGGGAGAAGGGAAGAGAAATTGAGTGCTAAAGAGAACAAACTCATTACCTAGTCCAGAAAGCCAGAGTCCATGTGTCCATCTCCAGAGGAACAATGGGAGGGAAGGTTTACCAGGAGGATTGGTGTCAGCAGAGCCCAAAGAGCAAGAACAGCACAACCAACAGGCTTGGGACAGTGGCTGATCCACAGTGACTATGCTGAGGGCAGGTCTGGAGCTTAGTCATATGTACTGAGACTACCCTTCTATAGGAGCAGAGCTCCCTGACATGCCTTTGTGATTGGTGCAGAAATCAGAGGGCCTGAATAGTACTGGGTACTGAGGCTCTCTCCAGATACCTCATATCCCAGCAAACATTCAAATAGGATAGTTGATGTGCCTGACACTTGAAATACTATGAGCTGACAGGCTGTATGAAGCTACTCGACTGCTACCAGGAGTTCATTCAGAAAGTTAGAAGGAACAGAGGCTGCAGTTAGTGTAGCCCTGATGCCTGTCTCAAAGAAAGAAGGCCTGTGAACAGATTTAAACAAGTGACCTTCCAGTTCTCATTCTCAGGCTGACGATTTAAATTATCCATGATTCTTGACTTTTTGTCCCTCGCTTTCACTTTTATTCTTTCTAAAGTAGCAACAAAATAAACATTTTTACAACACAGATGAGTCAGAGAACAGTATGCCAGCACAGGAAGCCAGACACTGGCAGGACTGTAAGAGTCCATTAGTGTGAGGTTCCCAGAGCTGTTAGATCCATGGGACAGAAGGAAGAAAGGTGGATGCCAAGGGCAACAGCTGGCACAGAATGAATGTAAAGCTCCTGTGTGGGAAAGTGAAAAATTCTAGAGATGGACCATAGTGGTGGTTGTACAATACAACATAGTGCATAGACAGAAATGGAGGCAGACTGACTATGAGTGGGGCGAGTACTTAGGCAAAGATCATGGAGGCTCTGACAAAGGTACAAATGTGATGACAGGGGCTGGAGAGATGGATTGCCATTTAAGAGCACTGGCTGCTCTTACAGAGGACCTGAGTTCAATTCCCAGCACCCACATGGTGGCTAACAACCATCTGTAACTCCAGTTCCAGGGGAAATCAATGCCTTTTTCTGAACTCCTTGGGCATTGCATGGCACAGGTGTACTAATACTCAGGTAATACACTCATACACATAAAATAAAAACAATATTTTAAAAATTAATGTGATGGCAGAGAGGCCTTGTCCTATGGGGAGAACAGAGCATCCTGGCTTGAGATGTGACTTCAGGAATCATAAGCTGAGGATGGTGTAGGAAACCATCCTACAGACAGAGAAACAGTAAAGAAAGGATGAGCTGAGAGAAGGCCAGGAGTCTCTGATTCAGGAGGTCTATAAGAGAGTGAGAACCAAGTACTGTTGAGAGGCCATGTGTGATGAAGTCTGAGGATGAACCACAGTTTGCAGTAAAATGGTGAACTTGCAAAGACCCACTGGGTGGAGTGCTGGGATAAAAAGCCTCCTAGTGTAGGATGAAGGGAAAGGAGAGTCTGGAGCTGGAGACTATGGTAATGGGCAGCACGGCAGTATGGGTGAGGCCTAAGAGTGGTGAAGAAGACACAGCATCAAGAGGAAAGTGCTAGTTTTAAAGTAATCTTGAATTACAAAGAAAGAGAACATGGTGAAGAAAAGAAGGCTATATGAAGGCCAGGTGGTCTTAGGAGAGCAGAAGGAGATGGGATCTGGAACAGTGGATTGAGTACTTCTTCCCTGTAGTGACTCAGCCCAGCAAGTGGGTAGGGGCTTGTCTGAGGGGAGACAAGGGCACTTACCCATGAGGAACCTGTTTTCTCTCTGATAGCTGAGACGAGCTGGGGGCACAAGAGACACAGAAAGGTGTAATTTATGAAAGTGTCATTCAGAGAACAGGAAGCGGTTTTCCCAAGGAAGTGTCAGATCATGTGGAGGCTCTGAGTCCTTCTTTGAAGTTCGATGTAAATTTAATACAAGTTGGTTCAGTTTGCATGGCCAGATGACTTGTCTCCAGAAATGTGTTGGACAGAGGATTAAGCTAAGCAGGATTCAGAAGGAAAATGAGGCAAGGGAATTAAGGATGACTTAACAGTACACGGGATCTAAGGCTAGAGAGACAGAAATGAGGGTATAAAAACTATTTGGGGATGAAAGCACTCTGGTTCATGGATGGTGGGAGTCTCCCTAGAGGTGAGGATAGTGTTGGAGACCAGGGCAGGAGTGGGCATCAGGGACTAGGGTCCTGAAAGGCAAGATTTCTCAGATCTGGTAAGGAAGTCATCGGTGTCCTGCTGGCTTAGCTAAGGGGGGGTGACTAGCTACCTCTGCAGACACATATGAAATAGAAAATGAGTGCCCAGGTCCTATGAACTTCAGGGAATAGAAAGATGCACTGGGGATGTGAAGGATGATTGAACATGGGTTTCTAGTAAAGCAGGGACTTTGAAGTCAAGTAAATGGTCTTACATTGAAATAGGAAGGAAAGAAGATAACTGCTTACTTCCAGAATTTGATTCATAAAATTTTGGAGGGCAAGTGGGATGGTAGTTAAAGACATCTGTTCCCAAGGTTTGTGATCTGAGTTAAATCCCTGGGACCCACATGGTAGAAGGAAAAAACTGAATCCTGCAAGTTGTCCTCTGGCCACAAGTATGCTGTACCACCTGTGCATATGCACACACAATAATAAATAATAAATATAAATGAAAAGCTTTCTTATTCTTTTAAAATAGGGTCTTCCTATAGCCCCAGCTGGCCTGGAACTCACTATGTAGACAAGGCTGACCTCATTCTTACAGAGATCTACCCGCCTCTGCCTCCTGAGTGCTGGGATTAAAGACATATTCCACACACCTGGCATGTAAAAAAAATTTTAGAAAAAAGTGGGAAAATTGTGCTTTTGACTTGAGAGCCTTGTTTAAGAGTTACCAAGTGTTATGAGGTAAGAAGCTGAACACTATTTATAGAGAAGCAGATTGATATATGCCCAGATACCACACCACTGGGAATACACAGGGGATACTGCATCTTTGGGCCAGGAAGCCAGAAGAGAACTAGATCTTGGAGTTTGAAAGGGGCCACACCAGACAACACCACGGAAAGTCTGCAGTGGATAGACAACCCTCTCTTCCCCTGCTATACCTGTGGGAGAAGCAGGAAGCATTCAATCAAAGGAAATGCTGGCAAGGCTGCAGGGAAAAGAACCCCTATACACTGCTGGTGAGAACATACACTGGTGAAGATTCTATGCAAATCAGAATGGAGGCTCCTCAGATGCAGCATATGATCTAGCTATACCACTTCTGGGAACACGCCCAGAGGAATCTGAGGCAGCATTCCAGAGACATGTGTTTATCCTTGTTAATTGAAGCACTACTCACAATAGCCAAGTTATGAAATCAAGCTAGGTGTCTATATTTTAAATCTTTTTTCTATCAACAATGAATGGCTAGGGGAAAAAATTGTATGTATACAAAATGGAGTTTCATTTGGCCATAAAGAAGAACAAAATGATGTCATTTGCCCAGAAATGGATGGAACTGGGGCTCATCGTGCTAAATGACATAAGCCAAACTCAGAAAGATAAACACATATTTTCTTGCATATACCAAACCTAGGTCACATACACACATACACACACATGTGCGCGCACACACACACACACACACACACACACATCAATACACTCTCTATGATAATGGAAGGGGACTATTTGGGAAGGAAGAGGAACAGGCGAAGGGAGTAGAGGAGAGAGGGTAAAGGGAATTAAATAGTTTAAAGTACATGATATACTTGAAAATCTCTTGATAAAACTCATCACTTTGTACAAAATATACACTAATACAATTAAAATTAAATTAGAAAGGCAGGAACCTCTGGGCTCCTGCACCAGTCCTATCATTGTGCAGCTTAAGTTTTGCCCTAGTACAGCAGGGCCATCCAGGGGTCTTGTGTTCCTCAGAAGGGGCCAGGAAGCCCAGCACTGGCTGCTAAAGGGACCCGAGGTGAGCCTCCTTCTGGGCAAAGCTTGGTTTCTCTGAAATAGGGGAGGACCCAGAGTTTGGGGCAGGAGACCCTGAGCGGTGGAATGAAGGAAGGCCCTGAGGAGTAGTAAGAGGAGTGCAGAGGGCAGAGTGCCCTGCAGTAGGCTAAGTTTAGTGGCCTATTGATGAAGGCAAATTTGAGAACACTACTAGTTCCCAATGAGTCTAACTTGAGATGTGGTTCAATTAGAAGAAGGATCATTTTGCAGCTATTGAAAACTAATCAAGGACTTCTGAATTACTTATTGCTTTAACCAAATGTCCCCAAGAAGGGATAATCTGCCAAAGTCACTGTCACAAAATAAAAAGGAAAGTTGTCAGCTGGAAGTAAAATAGCCTATCAGGTCTAGGGTTTACCTGACCTTCTTACCAAGAACAGGAAGGTAAGTTAGAGATCAGGGGACCACAGGCAGAGCTTCTTCTTAACCATCTTTGTCTCCTTCCCAACACAGTTCAGTAGTTAGCTTTGCATGTACTGAGCAAGTAATACATGTTTGGTGATTCACTCTGAGTAAAATGTAAGTCACTAAGGAGGGGTCATACACTACCAAGAAAATAAGTGCCAGAGACAATATTTTGGGCTTCATACAACTTTGTTTTCAAAGTTTCATTTAGCATTCATAATGTGCTAAAGATAATGTTGGTTCAGACTGTATGGTGGTACCAGGAAATGAGAATTTAAATTTTCTCTACTGAACTGCATACATAAGTTTCTGCCGTATGTTTGTTTCTTTCTAATTTTTTCTTTAACCCAGTAAGAGTTTGCAATCAAAGGCTCTGCTCTACATAGGTGGTGGATTCTAATTCTGCAGTGATTTACCCCCTACCTTCCCTGGGATAGTTGTCATATCTTACATGAAGGGTAATCTAAGGTGGTCGATGGAAAATTCCTCAAGTAAATCAAGCTCATTAATGCATTAGGCCTATGAACAAATAATGGGCAGCGGACTTTTCAGAGTATTATGGTCCCAGAAAAGAACATGAAATAGTGGAACCAATCTAAGAGTCATAGCACCCTGGATAATTCAGTCTTTCATCCAGATCCCTCCCCTGCTTTCTTCTTCCATGCCGGGGAGGCGGTGGTCAACGCTGACACCTCTAGGCTGAAACTGTTCGGGCTCACTCCCCTGCCAGTTTCCAACACAGCCAAGCAAGTGCTGGAAAAAGTCTGCTGAGTTTTGTTTGTTCTTGCCCTCTTTTTTTTTCCCCTTCTAGCAAGTGGCTACTTCAGGGCTCTGCTGTTCATTAGAGATCAAGCTGCCAATACAGGCTTGCCCAGATTAGTCCTTTCTATAACTGTACTGATACCAGTGTTTGCATTCCTCCGGGACTGAAAATTTGTCAGAGAAGAAAGGCATTAAAGCTGTCACTGTAGATAAAGATCAGACGTTTGATTTCAAACAGAAGAAGCAAACACCCCACCACGGGCTCCATTAACTCTCCAGCACACAGTTCTAAGTCATGTGGAGAACTAGACCAGACTAGGAAGGGGAAATAAATCCAAGTCTCGCCATCGTTTTCGTAGGTACAGAGGCTATTGGACACTGAACAGAAATATGGAGCAGAGCAGATCTAAACTGCAAGCCCGTCCCCTTCTTCTTCCTTTGTTTCCTCCTATCATAAACACAGGCTCACAAAATGAGAGAGCATCTAGCTTATTTTATCTGAAAAATAAGCAAAGTAGAAGCATTTTTAGAAAAGTAAGGGTTTGGGAGGACGAATTTAGAAAAATATTGGTACACTAGAAATTAACTATCTCATAATATCTACATATAATCAGAAGATAGTACCACGTTGGGGGCTCAGGGATGGCTCAGTCAGTAAAGTGATTGCCTTGCAGGCATGAGGTTCTGAGTTCGATCCCCAGAACCCATGATTTAAGAAAAGAGCATTGATATGGTAGCACATGTGTATCATACCATTATGGAGCTGGGAAGGTGGAGACAGGAGTATTCCTGGAGTTCATGGGCCAGGCAGCCTAGCCTATTTGGAGTTTCAGCCTAGTGAGAGAACCTGTCAAAACAGGCTGGGTAGTGCTTAAAGAATGACACCCAGAGTAGTCCTCTGGCATCCACATGCATGTACGTGTACACACACACACACATACACACGTACACACGCATAAATAACACCTTGTTGTTAAATAAAATCCATACCTTCAAAAATCTACCATTGCTACCGTTTCTGTGAGATGAAACCTTAATTTTCCTTAATTTTCCTTAATTCTTTGAATAATACACAAGTCGGTGATCTTAACCTGAACCTTGAATTTATATGGCAGCTGTTTCTAAAGGGTTTGATCACTGAAAAGATTAATATTCATAATATTTCTATGACAGGCTAGATGGCAGGTATTATTATTCCCATTTTATGGATTCAGACATTGGGGCAGGAAGAGGTTAAGTTACATGCTGAACATCACAGGGATTTAATTTGAAGGTCTCAAATTCAGTGCATTTTTATGATGCTATTTCTGAAGGAAAGGGGGGGAGATGGAAGAGCAGAAGTCAGGAAGTCAGGCTACAGTCTGAGCTCTGGTACTGACTCGTCCTACAGCCTTAAGCTAGCCATTTAACCTCAGGGCAGCTCTGTCTCCACATTAGGCAAAACTGACAATTCTTACCCACCATCCACACCTTGCTGTGAGGATTAATTAAACGAGACCTGTGCTGCAAGCCTGTTGGGTAGAAGGGCTCTCTATAAATACAAAATATGCACAGTGCCTTCTCCAAGGTTCTTCAGGGCTGCACAATCCTCAGGAGACACTGGAGCACCACTGTGCATTTGAATGGGCCATCCCTGTTTATCCCCGAGGAGTGTCCCTAAGGCCAGAGAGGCATAGACAAACCATGGCCTCTGCTGCACCTTCCATTGGGAGAAGTTCAAGCTGCAAAGAGTCCTTGTGAGTATGGGAATAGCATGGTCACTTCACTTGTGCAGACTGAGAAGGGCACATCTATGGGAACCACCCAGCATTGGGAAGGGCACATCCCTGGGAACCACCCAGCAGAGATGCTGCATTCTCAGGCTAGTCTGCATGAGTTTTGTTTTTGGAAATTCCACCAAGATTCTAGGAATCTAGAAGACCAAGTGGATATTGTAAAGATGGTTTTAGAGTTGCTTCTGCACACTGAGGAAATGCTTGGGTGACTTTTCCCAGTGGGCAATATCCCAGAGTCCATCAGAGAGGCCCAAAGTCTCAGAAGCTTGATAAGTACTAATCCATGGGAGTAGGGAGGAGCTGTCAGACAAAACCTTCACATTTGAAGTAGAAAAGGGCAAAAGAACAGGGCTTTACACACTGTAACGCAGGCCTTTTGACCTTGTACTTGAAAAATGATGGAGGCTATATGTCTTCTCTGCCCCTGTTATCCTGTGTGGTACTTTGCAGACTATGTGTGTGACAATTCTAGGTCATACCTCCATTCCATCCCAGAACCTCTCAGATATTATGCTCACATATGTAACCATGAATCAGCACCTCAGTGGGGGTATTGAATAGATATCTTGGAACCTGTCCCTAAAGCTTTCCACATCACCAGCAATGGCACCTCCATCTGGCAAGTGGTTCATGTTGAGAACAATGGAGTCACCTAGACTTTTTCCCCCTCCCATGCGCTACATGACCTTTCTTACCACATCCAGAGTGATTGCACGGTCAGACCTATCCTGCTCGCCTGTGGTCTTCATACTACCAACTAGTACTGGTCTCTCTCTCTCTCTCTCTCTCTCTCTCTCTCTCTCTCTCTCTCTCTCTCTCTCTCTCTCTCTCTCTCTCTCTCTCTCTCTCTCTCTCTCTCTCTCTCTCTCTCTCTCTCTCTCTCTCTCTCTCTCTCTCTCTCTCTCTCTCTCTCTCTCTCTCTCTCTCTCTCTCTCTCTCTCTCTCTCTCTCTCTCTCTCTCTCTCTCTCTCTCTCTCTCTCTCTCTCTCTCTCTCTCTCTCTCTCTCTCTCTCTCTCTCTCTCTCTCTCTCTCTCTCTCTCTCTCTCTCTCTCTCTCTCTCTGTCTCTGTCTCTGTCTATCTATAGCACAGTACACAATCATTCTTCAAAAGAAGGCAATTTCATGTTTGATGTCTCCAAGTTCAGCACTTCTACCCTCTTCACTCAGAGTAGAAACTAACATATAACCAAGTCAGGTCACTTTCTGAGGGGCTACGGTTCAGTTCTCTAGTCTTTGAACTTCGGTAGACTCAATTCAACTCACAACACGTCCCATGATATGTCTCTTTCCTAGGTCTGTACCAAGACACAGAGTGTCTTAAATATCAGAAATGCACGTGTATCTATCTTTAGTCTATATGTCTGTCCAAATTTGACTTATTTTAAGCACCACATATTATTAACACTAGGGTCTGCAGTAATGATTTCATATAACTTTTTCTTCTATGAAACACCCATCAAGAAGACATTGGGGGTTAGGACATCAACATAACACTTTTGAAGAGACACAATTCAACATGTAACATTCATGATGTGCTCATTCAATGTTGTTTTTACTCTCTGTTTTCCATATATAGGAAGTGAGCTCTACCATGGGCTTCGTGTTGCTGGCAAGGCTGCTATTTTGATGATACAAACTCAGCTTTGGAATAGTGACCAGAAGGTATTAGGGGCTGATACATATCTTTTAACTGAAAAAGGAATGACTTTTCTTATCATGTATAAACAAGTTCTGTGTGTTGTCCGAGGCCTCGGCTCAGAATGGAGGCCACAGTTCAACCCAGAGTTTCAGGATAAGTCTCCACATCAAACAGTAGTGATAAGACATGATGAGATTATTTTCAGATGGAATCTAGGTTACCTGAGGCAAAACTTTTCTGGGATCTGTCCTGAGGGAGGTTCCTGAGCTGCGGGCAGTGTGAGAGCCTCCGCTGGTGTCCCTGTGCTGATCACACTGCACAATTGTTGCCCCAGTGCTCCTCCAGATCATCAGCTGGGTGGCCTGATACCAATTTTCAGAGAATGAAAGGCAGCCCCTGAGGGCTGCAATTGGGGAGTGCAGTAATTTAGAAATGTTTGGAAGGGTCTGGAAGGCTGTGCAGTGCATAGTGCATTCAGGCTGTCCTCAGCAGAATGGCGGGAGGCCTGTGCTTGGCCCTCTTATCAGACTCAAAGCCAGAGACCTTTTGTTTGTTTACTAGCTCAGATAAACTCCCCAAATCCTTGGGAGTGCTCCAATAAATCTGTTTTCCTAAATACTTTATTCTTGTTTACAGAATGCCTTCAGCTGATATGACAGCTTGTTACAGATAGAAAACACCACCACACTCTTACCAAACCCCATCCCCATCCCTTGCCCTAAAATGATTCTTGAGAATGCCCATATAATGACCCAAGCTTCAGTCTAAGTGAGAAGCCCTTCTGCGTCCCTTTTCCATGAAATCTGCATGTTCTGAGCTAACTCAATGCAGCGGTGAAGCCAAGCTCATTCATTCCTTAATTACACCGGATTGCTTAACAAATTTCAGTACAGGGCTGTCTATAATAACAACTCCACTTGAAAGCCAGGAACTTATGTTTATTTTTCATTGTTATAAAATGATCCAATAGAAAATTCTGATGGTTTTGCTTTCAAGGAAGCAGTTTTAGCAAATTTCATTGATGGGCTTTTCCCAGGCACAATTAGTTCACTGTCAAGCCCAGTTCCCGCACGTGGTTTTTATGGTTCCCAGGCAGTAGGGTGTAATTCCAACAGCTTTTCCTTCATTATCTATCGAATGGATTATTATGCCTGGTAATGCACCAGATGGCATTACCATCTTACACTGGCTGCACCACACAGCCGTACTAAAGGTCAAGAGGTCACCATATGGCCTGGGCCACCCTGCCCTTTTGCCCCCAGGAAAGGCCACCATCTAGGCTTCATGTCCCCATTGCCCTGAGAGTGGCCAGTGGCGTGTATTTGATTCTACTTTGGCTTCATTATTCCACTTTTACTGAAATATCATAACCACTATCTCTTTCATCTTCAATAGTTTGATCGTTCCTTGTATAATCTCCGTAACTTACTTTATAGAGAGCTAAGCAATGAAACAAGGTTTTTCCTAGCTTTATTTTTTTAATGTTACTGTATACTTACCTATACATTTGGTATTTTTCAAACAATTCCAAGATCATTGTCAAGTGTCTGTAATTATAGCTGTAAGTCTATTATCCTATTGCTTTGTAAATGTTCTTTGAAACCTGGCTGTCTCTCAGTCAGGGATATCTGGTTCTGTGACTGTTCAGGTAAGGTTTTAACCCCTACTGCACAGCTAAGTTGTTGCTCAAGGATCTCTCACTCAGTATCTCCCATTCACACTCAAAAGTCTTCATATTTCTGACCAACACCAGTTCTGATGAGTTGTACACGATAAGACCTTTGATGTTTGGGAAGAGCTTGTGAATGAGAGACACTCTAGCTTGGTCCCAACATAGCACCAGTCCCAGAAGAACTATCTCAAGTCTTGAGGCAATAAAGTCACTCTGTATGGACCCTGTGCATCTTTACATTAGTTGATAGTTCTTAAAACATTTAATTTGCAATCCTCTAAGTCTCTCTCTCTCCCTCCCCTCTCTCTTATTCTCTTACTCTCCCTTTATAGATATGTGTGTACACATATTTATGTATATATCTATATCTTCTTTTATATCAATAAAGTTGGTTGAGATGGCTGATACTTCTTTTTAAAATCCATCTCTTTAGGTAAAACTCACCCTTGGGCTTCCTATATTGATGAAAGGCATATTCTCCTTAGGTCCCCTTTGTTGCTGGTTTACTAGTACCATCTTAAAGTTGTAGAAAGTGTTGGTCCTCTTGAGAAAATTGTCCTTCTCTCTCTTTTGTCTTTAGCCTTAAAGTCCAGACCCTTATTGAATTTTTAACAGCACACAACTATTATTCTAAAGAAGTAATCTCAGTTTTAATACCCCTCAATATACATCTTCCTCTTAAGAAGCTTAGAAATTCTGTCTCTAATTTCCAGTCTTTTCTTTTATAGTTGAAATCAAATGGTGACATAAATTTTCATTTTATAAAACTACCCTGATTCTGTTGCTGGTGTGTCATAGGAAACAAGGATCACAGTGCATGTTGTAGACCTGAATTTAATTCCTTTAGAGCGAGGTTCCTCTCTTCAACATTACACTACCACCCAAATGCTATAGTTAGGATTTGCCATTTGTTATTGAGGCAAAGATACTTTTCTTTTTGTAAGATGCAACAATGAAACTCAGAGACTACAGAAATCAAAAGGGGATCCTCAAAGAGCAGTGGACTTACAAAAGATTTGAACAGAAAATTTGGATCTAAATAGAAAATTTGAATAGAAAAGAATCCAATCCAGTTTAGCGAGGTTCCATATTACCTATGGTGTCATGTGACTTGACTGAGAGTGCCTAGAGAGGCATAAGGGTTCAATAAGAATTACTATCTGAACTCTCACAGAGATTTTGACACAAGAGTTAGTATTCCTATTTTCCAGACAGATAAACTGAGGCACAGATCTGGGGAAAAGACTAAATCTCATGCAGATGTGCATCTCTGAAAAAGACAAAAGCCCAGATGTTCTAAATTTCATCTGATTTGCTTACAGTCCAACCCTGTAATATAATAAAATATCCATTATAGGCAGCAATGAGTCTCCTGGTTGCCATTTCCCCAAACAAATAGAAATAGAAGTCACTCAACCCTGAAGCCTACATAACTGCAGGTGCATAAAAGCCTTGGCCCATGGAGCTAGGGAGGCAATCACAGATCCAGGCTTGGAGACCATTCAGATGGCTGCAGGCTAGGCAAAGTTAATTGATGGAAGGGTGTTAGAATCCCCACAGAGGCAGTTAGGATGGAGACCATAACGTTTGGGATTATTGGAATAAGCATCTCATGTTCTAAACACGTACCTAGATAAAGTCCAGTCCTGAGCCCTGAGTTCATCCTCAGCTCTAATAGCATGTCAGTGGCAGTAGCCAGTGAATTAACCCTGGAAAGCACTTATTGATCCCCACTTCATATTGCTGACTTCAAAAAATGTCATTGCTTCATCACATACCCAGTTCTGCCTCATTAGCTACTGTCACTTTGTTCCTAGACACCAAGGGACTCATTATTCCTGACACAGTCTTTCGTGTGAATCAGGGGCTATACGGAGATCACCACAACAAGTGGTTCTCCCATCCTAGCATGCCCCATGCACAGTGGACAGAAATCTGGTCTTGATGGTCAGCTCAATGGACACAGAATAGAAGCCATCCCAGGGCACCCTAAGCCTTTACTCTCTTCTTACAGCCTAGTTAAGCCTAGGAGCTTTAGTTTTTGTGATTCCTCAAATGATTCTTTCTGGGCCTAATGAAGATTCTCATGTTGTAATTGCATCTCATAGGCTCCTGCTCATGACCCCTCTCACCCTAGAACAGTTGTATAGTAGAAGTTGCTAAGATCCCTTAGAAAATTCTTAATCAGGGAAGAACTAGCCAGAGATCTGAAATGCAAATTAGAAGGCCATAACAAAGTAGAAATCAGACTGGATCATTAAGGCTGGGAAAGAGCATAAGTTTGTAGAAATTAAAAAGAATGTAAAGGCAACAACATAGAAATTTGACATTCATAGGCAATGGAAGCACTGGGAATCTTTTTCAATTTCTAATTTATAGAATTTATTTTTATTTGTATATACACCGAAAAGATAAATAATGGAAGTTGTACTTCCTTTTTCTTCTTGCACATTGAACTGAATGCGTATGTGATAGATCAAAAATCAAGTAGATATAGGAGAGAGAGAATGTGAGAGAGAGAGAGAGAGAGAGCGAGAGAGAGAGAGAGAAAGAGAGAGAGAGTTGACCCCACCCCCGAAGTGCTAGAAACGGGTGCAGGGCCAGGCATGAGGATGGATCTGTCAACATCTTTAGACTCAGCTTAAGGGAAGATATTGACAGGGGACCTATAGGGGAGGAGGGATGGAAGCAGGGAGCCAGTGGAGACTAAGGGGAGAGCCCAGAGCACTAGCACCACAGACTCAAG
>NW_008353490.1:6100359-6145959 GCF_000622305.1 Nannospalax galili
AACTTAAATAATATTTTATATATCAGCTCAGTACATATCATTTCAAAACGAGAGAGAGGGAGAAAGAGAGAATGTGAGAGAGAGAGAGAGAGAGAGCATCTCAATTATGAACCTTGACTTTTAAAATGTTTTGAGAGGAGCATCTACCTTGGAGAACTGTATTAAGTAACAAATACTAACACCCTTCCCCAGGGGAATGTTGGTACAGGCAAAGAAAAATCAATTTGACTATTAGCTCATAGTATTGAATGCCATCTCTCAGATGTTTCTGGAACTTCACTTTCAAATTTTTAAATTAATTTATTTTTATTTTATGTGTATGAGTGTTTTGCCTGCCTGGATGTAAGTGCACCTGTGTCATTCAATGCCCACAGAGGCCAGAAGAAGGCTTCAGATTCCCTGGAACTGGAGTTAAGGATAGTTGTTAGCCACCGTGTGGGTGCTGGGAACTGAACCTGGATACTCTGCAAGAATAACCAGTGCTCTTAACTTCTGAGCCATCTCTCCAGCCCCTGGAGCTTCATTTTTAGACTAAGCATCTGCCACACCTTAGTAGTAACTAGTGACAGTAGGTATTTATTCACTGAGCCTTGATCCAGTTCTTAAGCAGACAGTGGTCTTTCTGACCCAGTATTTGTAAGCAGTACAGGATTGGCAGTTAATCTTCTTGTCAAGTTTATTGACTTTAAAATCACCTAGGAGACACAGCTCTGGGTGTTTGATGAGGGCATTTCCAAAAAGAATTAACTGAAGAGGGAAGATCCACTCTGAATGGTGACCCAGACTGAATGTGACCAGCTGCCTCCTACTCCTGCCATCATATCCTCCCAGTGGTGTTGGAAATCACTCTCAAACTATGAACTAAAATAAACCCTTCCTTCCCTAAGTTGCTTCTGTCAGGTATTTAGTCACAATAATAAGAAAAATAACTAAAACACCTTAACTAAATAATTAAGATGGTGGTACTATAGAGTTTTGTTAGGCTAGAGGGAATCTTCCATGAACGACTCATGTAAGCAAGCAATATTTAGAAAGGCAACCTCTCATTCTATTTTTACTGTTTAAATTCTACAAAAATTAGAGAAGACCCCCAGCAACCATGCCAGAGCTTTTGAAAATTGGACTCATGAGAAATGGCTAAAGGAAAGGGGTTCAGTTTAAAGGGAACAACCCTGAGAGTGTGCCAACTGGTACCAAAAGTACAAGACTTCGGTGGGCACATGGGGAGGCCTCAGAGGGAATGGAGCTATAATTCTCTTTTGCTGAGCACAGTATAATAGCGTTATGTATAAACAGTAATAACAGCTGTGAGAAATCGCTGCCTTCTGAAGAGGCAGATTCCATTTTAGGAAACACCTGGGTGAGCCGAAGTTGTGCCAAGGCAACCCCAGTGTAGTTTGAGGTGAAGAGATGTAAGATTGCTCAACCTGAGCACAGGAAGGTGTCGAGGACCAGAGACAAGAGAGGCATGAGGCCAGGTGACATGAGGTGGGGCTCTAAGTTAAAACAGCTGAGAACCCAGCATGATTGTGGTTGTGCATGCCTGTAATCCCAGCACTTGGGAGGCAGAGGAAGGAGGATCACTGCAAGTTCAAGGGTTGCCATTATAATCTATGTTTCTTTCAATAGTGTGTGGTATGAATTGAATTTCCTTTCATCCAAGTTTGCAGTATTCTTTTACACAAGTAGTGTTGAGGTGGTCAAGAGTTTTCCTTTCATTTGGCACAGTTTTCATAGTTCTTCAATCATTCTTTTAAGAGAAGTTTGAAGGCCAAGGTTAAGGAACACTTGGGAAGTTTGGCTCCATCCACCCCATCCTTTCCCTGTGGTACCCAGGTCTCTAAATTTCTAATTATGCTAATAGTCCCTGCCTCCTAGTCATACTTCTTTTTTTTTTTTTTTTTTTTTTTTTTTTTTTTTTTTTTTGTTTTTGTTTTTTTGTTTTGGTGTTTTTGATCCATGGATCCCTGTAGCCCCAGCTGGCCTGGAACTCACTATGTAGACCAGGCTGGTCTTGAGCTCACAGAGATCCACCTACCTCTGCTTCCCAAGCGCTGGGATTAAAGGTATGTGCCACCATGCCTGGACTTTCTTTTAATTCTTAATTCTACAAATATCTTTGACTGCTTTAACTGATCAAATCCAGCCCTTCAATAAAATGTTTTCATGTTACTTTTTAACTTTTCAAATATACTTGTCAGGCTGCCTGTATCAAACTCAGCCCCCAGTTAACATGAAATTGCTATGTTCCAAACCCAAAAGTACAACACCCTGTGACAGAATCTGTGTCTTTCAAAGTCTACAGCTGTTCAAACCTGGTCTCACTACTTGTGCATAATTGATAAGACTAACTTAACGAGATTTCATTTTCTTCACGCCATTGCCGATGGCCAGTTAATTTTATCAAAACAGTGAAAAGTCATCATGAATACACTTGTTAAGTGCCACAGGTGAGGTTTTACCATGTTCTGTTAGGTTTCAATATTGCCCAAGTCTCCTCCTTATTTTACTTTCCAGGAGGAAAATTTTCTCCTGGGAAAATATATAAATTTTATACAGTATTTGTACAGTATTACAATAAGAACTTTTTTCACATGCAGATTGAGTGTAACATTTTTGCATTTAAAAAGACTAGCAGTCTGCACAGCCTTCCCTCCCTAGTGCTCACATAAATATGTATATTGAAGAGCATGTCAAGTATTCTTCCCAGGTGTTGATCGACACCTGCTGTTTATGAAGTCCTGAGAAAATCCATTACCCACTTGGAATGCACATGTAGAGGACTTCGATGACCTCTGGGAGCCCTGGGTTCTGAAGAGAACTTTCTTCAACTCAACTAAAGAGTAAGCAAACTCATGACTGTACAGGATGAATGCTGGAGACAAATGCCACATTGTGCAGAATGTCTGTACAATAAGCCACCTGGGCAGGCACCAGAGACTCTGGGCCCCAGCATCTCATCTTGGAAATCTTGGAGATATGGTAGTAGAATTTTAGGGGAAAGGCCCAGAGTCTGGGAAACCTGACTCTCAGGATGCAGCCTTCCAGTTTCCCATCCTGTGCCCAATTAGATGCAGAGATAGTTCAAAACCTGAAGCAACTCAGCCTTAATAAGAACTTTAATGTGTCATAATGCTCTAGGGATCAAAACAGTTCATCGAATCCCCCGTTTAGATCTAACTATCTGTGTTACCAATGGGGTATTTTATTTATCTCTTCTTAGAGAATTGTTTGAATAAGCTAATTTAGTAACATTGGCCTTTATCATTGGCCTTTCCATTAATGTGAAAATTCTTCCCTAAAGTAAGAAACCTGAATGCTTGTTGGGAGATCGTATTCATTGCTTCATGTACCCTGTAGTAGGCAGAGTGACTCTGCAAAGACATACACACTCTAGTCCCTGAGATTGGAATTGAAATATATTGTTTGGCGTGTGAAAAGGAGCTTAGAAGATGATATTTAAGCTACAGATCCAAAAACACTGGTAATATGTTGGATTATCCAAGGTATCCAAGATGATCACCACATGGCCTGGATAGCTTTAGCTGTTAACTTGACACACCTGAGTAAAAGGAAGCTCAACTGACGAATTTCCTCCATTGGACTGGCCCGTGGCCACGTCTGTGGGGCATTTTCTTGATTGCTGAGTGATGTGGGAGGGTCTAGCCCCCTGCAGGTGGTCTTGTGTTCTATAAGAAAGCAGGCTGAGCACAGGCCAGAGGAGTAAGCTAGTAAGTAGCACCTCTCCATGGTCTGTGCTCCAAGTTCCTGCCCTGAGTCCCTGCCTTGGCTTCCCTTGATGATGGACTGTACTTCCTCCCAAAGTTGGCTTTAGTCAAGTGCTTTATCATAGCAATAGAAAGCAACTAATACAGAAGTTGGTACCAGGATCCTGGGGTATTGCTGTGACAGACCTGACCTGGTTGTTTGGGGGAGGAATATGGAAATATTTGGAACCCTGGGCTGGAAAAGCCATTAGTGCTCAGAGGTTAGTAAGCTGTTGCTGTGGAGCTTGAAACAATTATGCTGAAGAGAAATGTGGATGATGGAGGCCTGGCTTATGACGTATCAAGGGAGGCAAAGACTATAAGGGCTGTTTGTATGCTATTTTGAATTAAGAATCTAGTTTCTGCTTGACTGGAACTGAAGAATCAGCTGTGATTAAGAAGAGACCAATAACCCTGAAATAAAACCTTTGTTTTACCGGGGCAATTGATGCTGGTTAGCTGGCGCTGAAAGATAAGCTGTGAGTAACAAGAGACCAGCAAGATTTCAAGGTGAAATCTTCTGGGAAGTATTTCCTCAGGGTTAGCATACAGAAGCTGTGGTCCAGAGGGTGCCCAAGTATCTATCTCAAGCTGGAAGCAGGACTTGGTAAGAGTCTCTTATGTGGCACTGGTTTTGAAGGCATGAAGGGGTCATGGAGAGGATATGAAGCTTGGAATCCTATGAGGCCCTAAGAGGCCCTTGGTGAAGGTGCAGCCTCGGTTTCAATAGAGACCCCAGCATACTAATGATGCCAGGACCATGGGGTGACTACCAAGAGCAATGGCAGATGTGGAGTGAAGCCAGCCTGAGCCTACGAGAAAAGTTGTGTGTTCTGTGGGTAACAGGGCCAGAGAAGTGAAGCTGCCCAAGCCCTTTGGAGCCCAAAAGATCATGAATGAATCCCAGATGTCCAGCCTTGAGCTCCTTTGCTGGACTTAGGTTTTCCTTAAATGTGCCCAGTTCTTCCCTTAAAAAAATTTTTTTTAATTTTATGTATATGAGTATCTTGCCTTCATGTATATAGGTGCACCACTGTCATGCAATGCCCACAAAGGTCAAAAGAGGACATCAGATCCCCTGGAACTCAAGTTATGGATGGCTGTCAACCACCATGTGGGTGCTGGGAATCAAACCCAGGTCCTCCGCAAGAGTAGCCAGTGCTCTTAACCACTGTGTCTCTCCAGCCCCCGATTTTTCCCTTTTGAAATGAGACAATGCTTGTTTTTAATTTTACAGAAGTCAACAGTTAAGAGACTTTTAAGAGACTCTGAATGTTTAAAGTTTGGAAATTTTTTAAGACTGTGGGACTTTTAAAGCTGTACTGTTTTCTATTATAATATTACTATTAACATGAGATCTTGAGGATAAGAAACAGATGGGTCATGGTTTAAAGTGATGTTTGTGTGTCAAGTTGTCCAAGGATCAGTTGTGCTAGATAGCTTTAGTTGTCAACTTGACACACATGGGTAGAGGAAATCTCAACTGAGGAACTGCTTCCATTGGACTGGCCTATGGCCATGTCTGTGGGATATTTTCTCAATTTTTGAGTGATGTGGGAGGGTTCAGCTCACTGTGGAAAGTGCCACCCTGGACAAGTGGTCTCGTGTTATATAAGAAAGCAGGCTGAGGACAAGAGAGATGACTCAGCAGTTAAGACAACTGGCTGACCCGGACCCAGGTTTGATTCCCAGCACGCACATGGTAGCTAACAAATGTCCATAACTCCAGTTCCAGGAAATCCAACACCCTCTTCTGACCTCTGCAGGCGGTGCAGGGAACAACATGGGTGCATCTATCTACATGCAAGCAACACATATACACAAAATAAAAATAATAAAATAATTTGTTTAAAAAGAAAGCAGGCTGAGCACAGGCCAGAGAAAAGCAAGCCAGTAAGCAGGACTCCTCCATGGTCTGTGTTCCAGGTTCCTGTCCTGAGTTCCTGCATTGGCATCCCTTCATGATGGACTGTGCTTATAAGCCAAATAAACCCTTTCCTCCCCGAGTTGGTTTTGGTTAGTGTTTTTATTACAGCAATAGAAAATAACTGAGTTTTTTTTTTACTTTTTAAATTTTAGTGTGTGTGAAAGAGAGAGGGAGAGAGAGAGGGAGAGAGAGAGAGAGAGAGAGAGAGTGGAGAGAGATAGAGGGTGGAAGTTTACCTTAATGCCTGGAGTTAGGGAAGGACAAATCGGTCTGGCAGATTAAGAGGACTGTGGTGCTATTGAAGAAGCAGACAGGTGACAAAAGGAGGTGGTTCTAGGCATCCCAGCAGCTAATCATCAAGGAAATGGATATCCCAGACCCAGGGCAGCCTGAAGGAGCGTGAAGTGCACTCTACACAAAGCATTCAGTTGGAAACCCAGGCTGACCAGTACATGGTGGGACCCTGAGTAGAGCAACAGCTGACCCTCAGAACTGTGAGATACTGAACTAAGTTTATATAGTAGGTTTCACTGTAGCATTTTGATATTTTTTTATGAATAGTCTCTCCGTGTGTGCATTAGGATCAGAGCTTACTGATAGGGAAAGTGAGTTCACCTGATTGTACAAATGACCAAGAAGTCAGTGTACAAATGACCAAGAAGACAGTTTCTAGGGGAAAGAATACTCATGGACCGCCTGGTATGATATTATGGCCACCATGGCTTAGGATGGTGCCCTAGCAATGGGTCTCCAAGTAGTGGCATGGGACCAGTTAGTGAAAAATCATTAAGAAAAGTCCAGAACAAATACTGTTCTGTTACTTTTCCTAGGGATATGTGAAAGAACACCTATTCACCCACGAGAGCACTAATGACCAAAGCAAAAGTTCCACTCAAGTCTAGCTTAGCAACCAGTGAGTTTATTGGAGTTACTATAAAATTCCATTTAAGTTCAGCTTTTATATTGCTTCTGTGGTCCCTTGTTTGTGTGAACAGTAAGCAGGAGCCCTTTCCGTTCTCATCTTTGAGGACTACTCCCCTCATCAATTCATGAGGTTCTAATAAGGCCCCAGTGACCATCCAATCACCTGGGACATGAGTGAATGAGAAATGATTATAGTTCATGACCTAATTATCTTTAACTGTCAACTTGATTCAGCCTAGAGTTATCTGAGAGGGGGATCTCAATTGAGGAATTTCCCAAATCAGATTGGCCTGTCTTGCTCAGCCCACTGTGGGTGGCACTATTCCCTGGGCAGGTGGCCCTGGGCTAAGTATGAATGCTAACTGACCATGAATCTTTGAGCAAGCCTCCATGGCTTCTACTTCAAGTTCCTACTCCGGTTTCCCTCAGTGATGGACTGACACTTGGAAATGGAAGCTTAAATGAACCCTCTCCTCCTCTAAGTTGATTTTTGCCCAGAGTGTTTTCTCACAGAGGCAGAAAGGAAAGTAGACTAGTGTGTTTAAACTATTACCATTTTGGCCATTTTGTGTGGCAAGTAGTTTCCTGACTAGTATACCAGGTTTCTTTCACTTGAAACCAGGTAAATCCCAACTGAGGGATTACTAAGAAGACTTTGTATATTGAGGGTGTTCATGCATTAAGAAAAATAACCCGGGGAACTTTCCAGAACACCCAGTGAGAGGTGGAGGAGCAGCGGTGGCCAAGCTCACAGTGCTACACATCTCTCCACTCCCCTCAGTGCCAGCCAGCTCACTTGCTATGGAAAATGGTAAAAGAAACCACTTACTATGATGTTTGGCGGGGGTGGGGGGGTCAAGCCCAATGCCACCCAGGAGGAATTGAAAAAGGCGTACAGGAAACTGGCCTTGAAGTACCACCCTGATAAGAATCCAAATGAAGGAGAAAAGTTTAAACGGATTTCTCAAGCTTATGACGTTCTCTTTGATTCTAAGAAAGCAGAATTATATGACAAAGGAGGAGAACAGGCCATTAAAGAGCACTGAGCAGATGGTGGTTTTGACTCCCCCATGGACATCTTCGATATGTTCTTTGGAGGAGGAGGAAGGATGCAGAGAGAGAGGAGAGGTAAAAATGTTGTGCATCAGCTCTCAGTAACCTTAGAAGACTAATGGTGCAACAAGTAAATTGGCTCTGCAGAAGAGTGTGATGTGTGACAAATGTGAAGGGTGAGGTGGTAAGAAAGGAGCAGTGGAATGCTGTCCCAACTGCCAGGGTACTGGCATGCAAATAAGGAATCATCAGATCAGACCGGGAATGGTGCAGCAAATTCAGTCTGTGTGCATAGAGTGCCAGGGTCATGGAGAACGGATTAGTCCTAAAAGCTTCAATGGAAGAAAGATTGTTCGAGAGAAGATTTTAGAAGTTCATTTGACAAAGGTATGAAAGATGGCCAGAAGATAATATTCCATGGGGAAGGAGACCAAGAACCAGGACTGGAGCCAGGAGATATTAACATTGTGTTAGATCAGAAGGACCATGCTGTTTTTACTTGACAAGGAGAGGACCTTTTCATGTGTATGGACATACAGCTGGTTGAAGTGTTGTGTGGCTTCCAAAAGCCAATATCCACTCTGGACAACCAAACCACAGTCATCACCCCCGCCCCCAGGTCAGATTGTCAAGCATGGAGATACCAAATGTGTGCTGAATGAAGGGATGCTGATAAACATCAACCATATGAAAAAGGACGTCTAATCATTAAGTTTAAGGTAAACTTTCTTGAAAATGGCTCTCTCTTTGCTGGAAAAACTCCTTCCTGAGAGGAAGGAAGTAGAAGAGACTGATGAAATGGATCAGGTAGAACTAGTGGACTTTGATCAAAATCAGGAAAGATGACATCATTGTAATGGAGAAGCCTATGAGGATGATGAAAATCACCCTAGATGTGGTGTTTAGTGTCAAACCCCTTAATGGAGCCAGTGAGTCAACATCTACTGGTGGTGTTCATACAGCAGTGAATGAGTGAAGGACTGCAATAATATGCTCACTACTTGACTATTGTTTCTGTTTTAATATTCAAATATAGCAGTATTTTAAAAGTTAAATGAAGAAGAAACGTAAACAAACATGCTCAAAAAAAGAAAAAGAACTCCTAACTTGTTCAGCATACTAAACTTGTTGCTTGGGTGGGGCAATGACAGGCAGAGAAGCCGATGTGTCTTGCATATGCAATCCTGTCTGAGACCCATCTGCACAACCACACAGGAAAGTGCACCATTTCAAATCACCCCCCTTTGCTTCTTAAGATACTACATTCACCAAAAGGTCCAATTTTGTTTAAAAATTTCAGAAGTGGGATGGACAGATGGCTCAGCAGTTATCAGTGCTTGCTGTTCTTCCAGCAAGCTCAGAGCTCTATTTCCCAAATTCCTGTTGGGCTGTTTACAATTGCCTATACCTCCAGCTCCAAGGGGCTCATCGCCCTCTTCCGGCATTCCTGGGCACTGCACTCACCTGCACATAATCCACACGAAGACACACAATGTATGCATGATTGTTTTAAAATAATTAAAACTAAGCCAGGTGTGATGGTGCACACCTTTAATTCCAGCACTCAGGAGTTAGAGGCAGATAGATCTCTGTGATTTTAAGGCTAGCCTGGTCTGCATAGCAAGTTCTAGACCAGCTGAGGCTACAAGGACACCTTGTCTCAAAAAATAAAAATTGAAATAAAATAAAATAGAATCTTTAAAACTGGGAAGGACTGACCCTCAATAAAAGTCACATGATTGTGGCTCTCCCCATCCTTCCTGAATGGGACCACAGAGAATTAAGAAAGCAAAGAAAACACAGTCTAAGAAAATAGCATGTAAACTTCTGAATGATGTCAAACTAACAGAGAAATCATCATTTTCTGCTTTCTTAAGTTAGCTTTGACCCAAGAAGAAGTAAAAATACCAAGTTCAAAATGAAAGCTACTAAAAATAATGTCAAAAAGTACTTTAATAAAGACAACAAAAAAAAAAACTGTTGACATGTACATTTTTTTCTTTTTACCTTTGAAATAACAGATAATATTGTGATACTATAAAACCCCAGAGCACAGGAGCAGTGGGAACAGCTTCTGCTTATCCATTCTATAGTGAGGTCGTTCGTCAGGATTCCTTTCCAATGGAATTCTGTTGTTTCTGCTCTGAGAGACAATCTCTTGATTTACTGAGCTTATGTTCACTTAAACGTATTCTGTATGAAGATGACAATTTCTCATTGAAGAAATTTCTTCTGTCCTTCAGTGACGCTATTTTTCTAGACTAGATTCATGTTTTAATATGATATAATGGTCATGCAAGTCTTTTACAATACAGATGAATATTACAGACCAGATTAGATAGCTTAAGGTAAGTTTAATGACAGGAAATTTACTGTATATGGTGGGAAAATATCTTTAAAATACACAATAGTTGAAATTACTTTTGATGGTATAAGAATAGATGTCTAATTAGATGGAATATTCTTGGAAAGATTTGTTGTGAATCCCCTTCCCTCCGTCGATCTACAATCTGTCTTTTATTTTTACCTTCGTCTAGTTGCCACACTACCACCTCATTTCCTCCTATGTAACATTAGTTTCTTTTTTAATATTTTATTTATTTTTATTTTATGTGTATGAGTGTATTGCCTGCATGTATGTGAGTGCACCCATGTTGTACAATGCTGCAGAGGTCAGAAGAGGGCTTCGGATTCCCCTGGAACTGGAGTTAACAACAGTTTGTAGCCACCATGTGGGTGATGGGAATCAAACCCGGGTCCTCTGCACAAGCAGTCAGTGCTCTTAACCACTGAGCCGACTCTCCAGCCCCCGGAACATTACTTTCTAAACTCTTATTCCTGCAAAATTTCTTCCAAGTAGCTTTAGAAAGCAGCTTTGTCTTTTCCTTATTGATGTGAAGCAGAAGGAAGGGTATTTACTTACACGTGTGTATGTGTCCTTGCCTGTGCTTATGGGGATGCATTCCTGCATGTGTGTGTGAGTGGATCTGGAGGCTAGGGGTCCAGATTGGGTGCTGTTTTTCAGGAGCTGTGCATCTTATTTTTGAGACTAGGTCTTTCACTGAGGCTCACTGATTAGGCTTGACTGGCCGGTGAGTCCCTAGGGATCTGCCTTTCCCTACCTTACCAATGCTAGGATTACAAGCATGTACCAATATACCCAGCTTTTTGCATGGGTGCTGGGTATCAAATTCAGGTTCCCATGTTCCAAGTCAAGCACTTTACCAACTGTAATATCTCCCCGGCTGCCAGAGAGAGGTTATTTAAAGGAAGGGCTCACAAACTTAGTGTCCCCAGAGGCCTCCACACAGAGCCCTGTGAAGAAGGATAAACCTTTGAGGCAGACTGAGGCAGTACAGGTAGTGTCTAACCCATGGTCCAGGTGTGCCTGGAGTTAACCCTACCTCTTAGCCTTTTAATCAATTTGACCTCCAAGAATCTGCTTTCACTGGAGCCAGCTTGAGTTACATTGGTACTAACTGCTTCAGATTTATTTTCAAACTTGCTTGAAACAACAAAACAAGGCACCCCCCCAAAAAAAACTCACACAAAAACTAACTTTATTAAGATGTAATTCATAAACTACCTAATTACTTTCAAATGAACAATTCAACGGCTTTTACTGTATTTACATACTATGCATCCATTCCCACAATTTTAAGACATACTTACCACCTTCTACCCCTAAGCCTTGGTCCTCTGGGCCTCAACCATGGGAAGTCATTTCTCTACTCTCTCTTTCTGTAGAGCTGCTCTGGGCATTTCATGTGCTTGGAATTAAGAGATGCACAGTCCTCTATGACTGGCCTCTTTTACTTAGCACAGCATCTCCAAAGCCCAACTGTGATGCAGCATGTTGCAGTTACATTCCGTGTGTGCTTGTTCAGGTGTGTGCATCCATGTATGCACACTCGTGCAGAGGCCAAAAGAAGGCATCCAGTGTCTTCTGCAATTCCTCCCTAACATTCCCTTGAGGCAGGGTTTCTTGCTGAGCCTGGAGTTTGATATTTTTCAGCTAGGCTGGTTAACATTTGAAACCAGCAAGTCCCAGAGATCTTCCTGTTGCCACCCAACACTGGCATTACAGGCATTCACAACCATGCTGGGCTTTTCATATGCGTGCTGAGGATTGAACTCCGGTCTTCCTGCTCACATGCTGAACAAGAACTCTATGTACTGAGCCATCTCCCTAGCTTCAACTATACTCCTTTCATTGCAAATAGCATTCCATTATGTGTTATGTTTCAATTATCCATTCATTTACTGACATTCTAGTGAAGGATAGAAAAAGATCCACGGGGGCTGGCTAGATGGCTCATTGGGTAGAGGTACCTGCTACTAAGCCTGACAACCTGAGTTTGATCTCTGGAACCCACATAGTGGAAGAAGAGAACCAACTCTGACAAGTTGTCCTCTGATCTCCACACACGTTTCGGCATGTACAAATACATACACATAAGCACACACATACACAGCACGCACACACGCACACAAATAAGTGAATAAATGTAATTTTAAAAATTACAACAAGAAAGATCCATAGCCAAGGCAGATGTGATGACAGGGGCCTGTAATTCCTGAACTTGGAAAATTGAGGTAAGAGGATTCCCCAAGAGTTCCAGACATCTCTCCAGCCCCTAAAGTTCTATGTCTTAGCATTTCTTTTGATGTTAAGCTGCCCCTCTTGTCCTAAAACACCCCCTTCCCCATCTCCAGTCAATCTCCAGTACTAAAACGTAGACTTTCTATCTGGACATTGTCTTTGCTGCCAGGTGAGATGGTCTTGTTCCTCCTGTGGAGAGACAGCAATGGGGTAAACCTCTACCTCCTCAACTAAAAGGCCTGTCGTCAACAGTCCTGAATCAACGGAGAAGAGTGTGCAGCTGCTGGCTCTTCTAGACATGCCATGTCCTCTGGCCTTGCTAGTAAAGGCTTATGTATATTAGATGGAAGGACCAACCTAAGCAAAGGCAGGTTGCCAGTTAGGCACCCCAAAGGATATTAATTCATCCAGCATACTTAGGTTTGCCTCTAAACATTCCCTCTCTATCCTCACACATGGGACCATTGAGAGTTGCGTGGGGAAAGGAACAATGGATGACTATGAAATGTTCACATCTCTCTTGGGATTAGACCACAATTTGAGTCTGACGGAGGAACACTGTAGAACATGGTTGGGGAGAAATAGATAAGCCATCACCAGCAACTCTCCTCTGCAGACAAAGCAGTCAGCAGAGAACTTAATCTATTGCTCACATGATAACTCTCTTTCTCTCCCAGAATGTTCCAGCTAGTTCCAGTCCATCCAGGGAAAATACTCACTATGACCTTTCTCTGTTTTAAACATTAGCTTCTTGAAAGAGCTTGGGCTATTAACTATTTGTCAATATATGTATTATTTCTCTCCTAGGGTTTTTTTTTTAATTCTTTTTAATGTATGCAGAATTTGTCTGGCTTTGGAGCAAGGATCTGTAGTCTGTCTGGCACAAATCATCTCCTGCGTATGGTGTACACATTTTATGGCACTTTATCTAGACCAGCCTGAGTGGAATAAATACAAGATGCTCAAACAACGTGACATGTTCCAGATCAGACATCCATACCATAGCTTTGAGTCCAGGCACTGACAAACACTCGGCACGTACCCACACTCCCAGAGGAGGAAGTGTAATGCTGTTTACGTTATGCAATATGTAAAATATTTAGACCTTGGCTTCAACACAAACTGACTATCATTTACATCAGGAAGTACTGTTCATCATAAAGACAAGTGACGTTATCTGGGCTGCTCTCTGCTGGCAAAGAGGAACTCAGTACAATAAACGATAGGTTTATGTATGGACTAAGATTCCACCAATGTCAGGGTTTTAAAAAATAGCAGTTATGGGAAAGGTTTTTTAATGTGCTGGCATCTTTTAGAATTGTTAAATTACCAAGAAGGGCAAAATGTATGCCTTTCTGACTATTGCCCTTATCTTTCGAGTGAAAAAAAATCTTTTCTTTTGACAAACCATTCTTTCATGGATAACCTCTTCAATAGCATTTAGTTATCATTATTAATAAATTGTTACAGTAATAAATTATATTTTAAACATTTTATTAAATGCAGTTCTCATGTACTTAAAATAAATTGCAAAGCCGGCTTTTTTCATGGTATTTAATATATATAGCATGACACAATGTGCTTTTAATATATTTAATGTTATATACTTTAAAATCTAAGTGTGTTGTAGTTTTATGGAACTTACTTTATATTCCTTTCTATATGGAAAATGTATTACTTTTTAATATGGGTTCATTGTAGAGTGCCATTAGGAAATAGCACAGTTCTTAAAAGTGGAAACTTTTCAGAATTTAAGTACATTAAGTGTGGGGGAGGGGAAGACACTGCATTATGGTAACATCAAGCATCTAATTGAAACTGACAAGACCAAGGGGAGACGTCTCACGTCGACTGTAATGGCACTCACATTTGCATTGACATCATAGCAGTTCTAATGCCGGCACCCGAGATGCTTCTCCTGACAAAGAGACTTCTCCCTGACATCCGCGGCTTTCGAGCTTTCTTTGGACATGCCATCACTGTCATTCACCATAAAGATAAAAATATTATGAAAAACATCTCCAGTCCATGCTTATTAGGTACTTTCCATGACTGAAATAAGGTGGCCATTTTCAAGGGCTTCTTAGTTTTAGAAACCTCAAAAATTCTCCATTTGCCTCTCCACAAAGGCACTGCTGTATAGTCTCCAACCTTAAAATCGCTGTATTTTAAAAAAAGAAATTGAAAATTGATTTTTCAGAAAAACAAATATTTTTGCATAGATCCTTAAGGCCACAGGAATTACATACGGTTCTTTAGAAGCTGAGGTAAATCTTTCTAGTTGGCGAGTATGTTAACTGTGAAATAAAGGATAGGTAAAATGTATGTGAGAGTAGGCAAAATAATTCATGCATGATAGGGGCCACTGGGTGCTATGCTTATAATTATTTACAGAAACCACATACCAAGGAGTCCCCAAGCAAATGGGTTTGGGAATCACCTTTCGAAGCTGCATTTCTGGACCTCAGCTTTTGCTCTTTAGCCTGGGATGGATACCAGGCTTCAGGTTCAGCAGCAGACTGTCAAAACCTTTCTTCCAATACTGCCTAGCAACCATGACTCCTGTCAGTGGGGCATCCCCTGCTGGCCAGGTATGATCTTTGCCCAGACTGCCCTTTGCCTCTAGGCCTTGCCTGGGCCCTGGTGGCAACCAGCTGGTTCCCTTGATGACAAATGAAGAACCAGACTTTCCCTCAACACCACAAAATGGGCCTGCACTAACTTCTGTTCCTCGCCAGGATCTACATCTCATCTCAGACCCTCAGTGCCCTCCTCTGTCAGCTTACCCATCACAAATGAAGCGAAAAGGATCATTTAAGCTTTTCTGACGTCAGTGAAAGTTACGTCCTTGAAGGTAAGGTGAATTCTTTCCTCATTCATTACTCAGCATTCATTCGCTATTGATTTATCAAGCACATGCTCCATGTCCTGCTCTGCTGTAGGTAGGATTAATCAGACAAGGAAAAGGATGAGCCCTATGAAGTGAAGAAGTCAGGCCATGAACAAGTAACCAAGCAGAAAATACGTGGTCTCACATGGTCCTGATGCCTTCAAATATGGTAGGAAGAAGTGGTGTTTAACTCAAGAAGCAGGACCTTCCTGTCATTCTCTAGAAAGGATGGGGACACAGCTGGGGCTTCTGTTCATTCACAATGGCTTCACACCTACAGGAGAAATGCAGAATGGCTGGACATCCCTACAGCTCAGAGAGAGAGAGAGAGAGAGAGAGAGAGAGAGAGAGAGAGAGAGAGAGATTCCGTTTTTCCTCATTTGAGGTCATCTCCAAACAACTAATCCAGAAACCAATGTTCAGCAGGAAAGCACCAGCTTGTGCAGATGTAAAACTTCATCCAGAATGGACATGCTTAATAGTCTACCTTCAACCTTAAAAAATAGCCACTTTACGTATCTTAAAAGTTGTTTCTTAGTCCTCACACACATCGTTTATAAATACTTAGTCAAATAAATGAGAATGGAAGTTAAGTGAATTTGTTAAATTTTTTTAATTGTCTCAGTAAACATGTGTTAGGTACAAGATACGTTTAAAATATCTAGTTAGGTACTAGGAAGAGAAAGAAGAATCCAGAGCACTTTCTTCATTTAAAGAATTACTTAGAAAGAATGCTGCGTGAAGTCAAAATAGTCACTCAAGTTTTTGAAGTACATGTGTTTCAGTTTCGTGAGCAATAACAAAAATCTTACTGAATGAAATATAGAATGCATAGAGTCATGGCTTTTCACCAATCTACATATAGACAAGTAAATTGGTGTAGTACAAAATGAGTCTGAGAAAATGTATTGTAGCTGTTAGGGATTCCTGGGGACATTTTAAATTTCCAAGGAATGCTGCTGTCACATCATTCATGTTATGAAGAACAAAGTCTCAATGGTGAGCAGGTAAAGCGTGAAGAGTGGACAAGGAATCAGTTAGCCATGAGTGTGAGCACCAGACAAGAGGTCAGGGCACCAGAGAAAGGAGACCTCACAGAAGAAGGCTGTGCCTTCAGATCACTGCCCAAGGGAGCTTTATAAACAGAGTCCTAGTGTTCCCTTTCACTGGGCCCAACACAAGTTCAGCAAGGCCATCATGACTGTCATCATCATCACCATCATCACCACCTCCATCCTCATGCTTGCTGCCATCATTACTTGGTATTTACTTATCACAAGCCAGTTCTCTTAGCCTGTGGCTTTTGAAAAGACAGGTGAACCAGTGAGTGTCTACAGAGGCTTGCCTGGGATGCTGTGCTCTGAGGCAGCTGCACCACCACACAATGCTCTGGCCCCTCGTGGCATCTGCCAGCATTGCTAGGAGCACAATTGCATCTTAAATGAGATGCGGTGGTTAGACGAAGCAGGAAAGTTGATGGTACATGTGTGGGAAAGTCAGTAATAACACTGAAGGAACATGACAAACGGATGATTTTCCCAAGGGAAGGGGAGTTGTCTTTCAGTAAGCGAACACAAAGCATTTTTCAATCCACCCAAACTGGCAGAAAAGACGACAAAGCAAGGGTGGATTAGGTTGAAGGATATGAAAAAAAATCTTCAATATCTCCATGTGATCATGAGCTTTTCATAATCATTTTTAAATTAAAGATACTGAAACTGACTTTCGGCGTACCCATCAACTGAGGAAACTGTGATCTGTGCAGTTTATTTAGTAATTGGGTATAAAAATAAACTTCATATCATAAAATGCAATATTAACCATCTAATACTCCTAAGTGTTACTTTTTTTTTCTTTTTTCTTTTTTCTGTCTTTTTGAAGCAGGGTCTCCATGTAGCCTCAGTTGTCCTGAAACTCACTATGTAGACCAGGCTGGCCTTGAACTCACAGAGCTCCACCTGCCTCTGCCTCCCAAGGTCTGGGACTACAGGCGCCACCACGCCCGGCACCTAAGTGTTACTTTTATCACCTCAATAACTGTTCAACCACCTGTCCACTGGCTCATCTCTCAAAAGTTCCCTGCCCTCATTCAGTAAATACTTTGTCTCCTATCAGATAATGTGGTACAAGATAAATAAGCCATGGTTCTTAAGACACTCAGATCCAATGAACAGTGAGATGTAAATAAGAAAGAAAGCCAGAGAAAGTTATCATATAAGCGAGTAACAGTGTGCAAGCTGCCCAACTGCCCCAAGCTGCCCAAATGCCCCACTTCCACAGGCACCCTGCACACACTAAAGGTCATTTCTGGGACATAGCTGAGCCTGGGCAGTGGATATACTGCTGTGGATACATAGAAAGTGGATGTTGCATGAATGAATAGGCAGCTGATCTGGGGACAAAAGGATTGGACAAACCAGGAAGAGCCTGCACGCAAGGCTGTGCATCTGGAGCATCCTGAGAATACTAAGAGCCTCAGACACAAAGCAACATAACTGATCTCTGTTAAGAAAACACTGTAACGCCATGTGGAGGAGGGACAGAAGGACAAAAGATAGGCAAGAGAAGCCTAGAAGACCAATACTATGTTCAAGTGGGAAGCTCAATAGATTGAGCAAAGGCTACTGTGTGTCAGGTGGGTCAGGTGGCCTCCCACTCCTGGTGACCCTGAGTAATGCCAGCAAGCAAAAGGGAGTCAGGCTGGCAGGCCAGGACCCAGTGTGTGGCCTTGGGAAACCACTTACACTCTCTCTGCCCTTGTTCCTTGTTGATTAAAATAGGGAAAACTCCAATATTTACACCTGAAGGTCCTAGAACACTTCATCTTGTAGGGGACCCCTACAAGACGTCTGGCAAATGCTCTTATCCAAAACTTTTTTGTCCCTCCTTAGCAGAGTCCTGTTCTGAGTCTTTTGCTTCCCTGACTTTCTTTGCTTTTCCATCCCCATAAGGCATGAGCACTCAATAGTTTGCTCTTTCACCCCAGGCTAGATCAGTTAGCAGAGAACAAATTTGTTGGTGGAGAGGGGAAGCCAAAGTGAGAAGGACCATATTGGTGGTGGAAAGATCTGACAGTATGACACCACCACACTGCCATTGTTGAGACCCTATAAGGTTCTAAAATGACTTCTGGATGGCAGACAGATCAATTTTAACTTTAACACATTTTCATTTTTTCTCACTAATAATGGATGTTTACCATCTGTTGAGATTTAATGAATCCTTATTCCCTGGGCATTTCATAGGACTCAAGTCACTAGAATGGCTAAGTAACAAAAAGCAAATTTTGGAAATAGACATTATTAAAAATATGGAAGCCTCTTCCCTGAAGACTAGCTCTCATAGTATTAGAGGAGACTAGGCAGGCTACTAATCAAGGAAATCAATCAATGGTCCAACCCAGCTGTAAAGCCTAATAACCACAAAAATGACCAGAGCAGCAAACTATCCCTATTGGTACAATAGAGGCACTTTTATCTTGGAGGTAATCAGCAGCTAGCTAACTGAATTTAAAGTCCACTCAATGGTAGGGAACTCATGTGTGGTACTGTACACATAGCCAGGTATACATTGCTGGAGAGGTCATAGAGAAAAACCTATGTCACATCCTAAGAAAAACATAATTTTTTACTGTGTACTGAATATGTATTCTGATATATAAAGATAAGTATACCTCTTACCACTCATCAAAGAAGCTTTTCACAACAGCTGGAGACTTACAGAGTTCTACAACAGGTCAAATTCATAGAATAAGCGGCTGTGAGATGCTCATCCCTAAGTGACACATCTACACTGGAACCTCTACACCTAAGGCTTAGGGAACATAGCATAACAGGTGGTAGAGAGAATATTATTGCATCTCTTAACTCTCACCAGCGAAACGTCCTCTGGCAATAGATGATGATTGACACAGAAGGTCACAACTGGTGAAAATGTGGAGAATAAAAGCCTGCAGAGTGTGTGTCCCTGGATAGGACTCCTGTGTTAAACCTCTGCCACCTAGAGTTCAGGGACCATTGTGGAAGAGGGGGCAGAAAAATTGTAAGAACCAGAGATGGTGGATGACCAGAAGCAGATTGTTCCAGACAGCTGGAACAATTAACTCACAGCCGTGGGAATATATGAACTTATAGCAATGGTAACAGCATGCACAAGACCCACACAAACTCAAACCAGACTTAACAAACAGCATAAAATTGGGGAAATGGGTAAAAGCCCCAACCTTAGCTGAGGAATTATTAGCAACTGATCACTGCTGGGTGAGGGGGAGTTGGTCTTTTTTAAGGGAGTGACACTAGATAGACTGACCAGGTTCCAGTGAGTGAACACATACTGAGGGACATCTGGGGGACACAAACAACGCTATAGGCCTTAATATATGTGATAAAATGCATGAAATGAATGGGGGGGCTCTATGAGGATGCAGGTAGGAGAGGGGGTCTAAATATAATTAATATGTATTGCATGAAATACACAAAAATTCAATTAATATTTTAAAAATACATATGAAATAAAACAAATATAGAATTATTACTAGGAATTTCGCATAGCTGCATGCAGTAGCTATGAAACATTTGGGTGGTTTGAAAGCTGCATGGCTTTCCGTCACTAAAATGATCTTATATGACTGATTGTCCAGATGTAGGTGCTATGGGTGGGCCAATACAGAAGCACTGTGAGCTATGTGAGTATTTTCTTTCCATCCTAATATTGTGGTTAACAAGGGGTTGTACCAGCAATCAGAGGCGCTGGCGTCAGGCACAGTCACAATGGGATATGGCACGAGCCACTCAAACCTCGTGGAATTTGTTTAGAGTACTTCCTCACAAGTTTACTTTGCAATCGAATGGGTTCTAACTCTGTACAGCAACGCCAAGGACACAGAAACAGTGTGTACCCTTGCCCTCAGGCAGCCACAGGGAGCAGAGCCACTCTATAAAAGTTTCTGTGCCTTATCTTAGCTCTGCATCTTCAAGGCTCCTTTGAGTAATGGCTGGTCCTCCCTAGACCTCAACTTTCCTTTGGAAAAATGGACTTGAGAGTTGTGCTCTTCCCAGGACTGCTGTGGCCCCACCTCCCAGTCCCACCTCCCAGCCCTCCCTCCCAGCATGTGTAATAACTGCTAGCTAGTTGTGTTACTTCCCTCCCATGAGGAGTGGATTTGCTTCAACAGCATCGCTCACCGGATGCCATGTTATGCTGGCTGTGGTCACAGTAAAAAAAGGCTTTGACAGGACAGCCCTGGGATGGCATGGAGTTTTTGAAGAAGTTTTACATCACAGATGCTGACTCCATCATGATTAGTGAATTCTTTTCCATATCTTACTATCTGATATTTAGCTGAACATTCCAAGATACTTGGTAACATCCAAGCAGAGTTGGAGAGGAAATGGTGCCAGCCTTCCTTTAGTGAGGGGATTGCTCTTCCTTTTCCCACTGCATCTCGACTTTTGCTCACCCTTGCCCTTGTTACAGGCATATCCCGGGCTCTGGACAGTTTTGTCACCTTTATGTTTGGAAAGATGATCCATAGGTTTAAAGGGCTGCAGAGGCTTTTAAACTACAAGCAAGTCCTCTGACAGCGCCAGCCAAGGAAGACTCTACTCCCAAGAGTACAGTGCCCTGCATGAGCTCATGGTAAGACAGATGGTCTCATATGCCACTGTCTCAGCTGAGGTCCTGAACCAGCTTGTGGGTCCCTTGACTCTCTGGTCCTCAAGAATAAGTATTTCCAGAAATAGTGTAGGAAGGAGTGCTCTGAAAACTGATCATCTGGACAAGCCAGGAGGACAGTGGTGGGAAGCTGAAGGATATGAGAGAGAAGTGGTCTATGCAGAGAGAGGCGATGTTTGACAGGCAAGTCAAACGTTTAACAGACAAGCCCTGGGCTGAACAGTGTGTCCTCAAAAATTCACTCCCATCTACTACCTGGGAAGATGGATTTATTTGAAAATCTGGGCTCTGAAGATATAATCAAACTAAAAAGAAGTCAGGCTAAACTAGATGGACCCTGGGATGATCTGAATGTGGTCCCTATAAGAGGAAATGCAGACAGAAACAGCATAGAAAGAGAAGGAAAGACCTCAGACTCCCATTTTGAACATTGGCTCTCATAGCTGGAGTTGATCAGTTCCAAAAATCAAGGGTTTTCACAGGGTCAGCATTACTACTGTTTCTAGACATTTCAAATTTGTAGAATATACTTTTGCTTTATTGATGAAGTATCTTTTAAGATAATAATGTGCTATAGTTTTCTCTTACACTATTTATTTGGAGAAAATATTATGGAACAGATGAAGAACTTTATATGAAAAGTAAAGCACTCTTATAAATTACCCAGTTCTTAGAAAATAGATTCTCACTCTTAACTTTTTTCTATGTTCCAGCCAGATCCCACGGCTACTTTCTCTAAAGCAATCTTGATAGGCAGGTAAGGAATGAAAGAAAAAAGTTATTTTGATTCTTCTGTCTCCCTGATGATTCATGTTTCTTTGTAAACTGAAATGTTGAGAGTCAAATAGATTGTATCAGAAAGAACAAAGTGGTTAAGGAAACAGAAGAGATAGAAAGATCTTGAAAAAGCATGTCTGAGACACTGTTTGTAATGGATGCTGTAAAGAGGATACTTCTTCAGAAATGTTTCTTTCCTAACACAAAAGAAAAAAGAAAAACTCTTTTCAGTGACCTGCATGACAAGCTATAATGTCCCATCACCACTATGAAGATTTCAGTGTGATGTGGGAATATTGGCATTTAACAGAAACAGATTCTAAGTCAGGTGTTTTGTTTTTTAAAAATAGTTCTTGCTTTGCTTAGAAAGGCAGTTAGAGAGTAATCCATCAATCTTTCAGAGAGCTTTTATATGTGGACCATTATAGAAATTTGCCCCATACTGACCAGAAGCAAGACAAAGACACATCAGATGGCACCAAGCTCCAGCCGGTTCTATTCGGAAGTGCTTTTCAGAGTCTGACCTAACCTCTCTCAGTTCTTTAAGACAAGTCATTTATTGGCCTCCCTTCTTCCAAACCCTCTCTCAATTTGTATGTCCCTGACACCGTGCAACTTTACTACAGTTCTCACAGATCTTTTTCTCTCTGACTCACAGCATGAGATGCCTCTTGGAACAGTATGCTCGTTCTCCAAGTTTCTGATATCTGATGAGGCCACGGCTGGTGGGAGTGTAATAATCTTGGGTTTGGAAGATCACACCTGGCTGCAGCTCAGTTTATCTCTCACAGGGACAGACCAGAAAAACGTGAATCAATGAACCCCTAAGTACAGCCACTTCATCCTGCCTTTGTTTTCCCTTCTTCTCTACTCACCTCTCATAAAGCCAAAGAAACGCCACAGCCCTCCTGCTTTTCTACCCGCTTTAGTGCCGGTGCTGCTTGCATCTCTATCTGTATTAGCTAGTCTTGTTGGTGGCTGGACCACCACAATGGCTTAGAGGAGATCACAGCTAGGCCCCTGGCATGGAAGGGATCTCACACAGGAATGCCTTTCAAGACAGGATGTGATATGTTGACAGCCTTAGGGCTGGGGGATTCAGAGAAGCTAGAATAACCAGCAATGAACAAATTTTCACATAGTATGTGAGAAAAGGACACCAAGTGAAAGCAAGGACTATGTGAGGCTGGAATTCATAAGCCTGCCAGCACCACGTGGTTGTTTAGGCACCAAACACTGATATGTTAAACATGCACACACATTAGTAATGGAGCACATCTGAAAGAGCACGCCAGGCTAGGAAACCAGCTCACTGTGAGATTTTTTCATTTGTGTATGTGTGCATGTACATGTTCATGTGTGTGTGCATGTGTGCCTGTGGGTATGCATGCATGAGTGTGCACAAATATGTGGAGGCTAAAGGTCAATGCCTGGGGTCTTACTCAATCATTCTCTATTTTGAGATAGGATTTCTCACTAAATGTGGAGCCTACTGATTTCACTAGACTGGCTTGCCATGAGCCCCAGAGATCCTCCTGTCCCTGTCTCCCCAGCCCCAGGATTAAAGACCCATACCAGTGTGTCCAGCTTCTTACATGGCTGCTGGAGATCTGAACTCAAGTCCTCAGCCTTGTGAGACAAGCACTTTGCCAAATGAGCCATATCCCTAACTCCTCACTGCATGATTTTGAACAAGTACATTGGCATCTTTATCCATGAGAAACTGATGATAAAAATAAAATAACACGATGATATTGAATTGGACAGTTGCTGAGATGATTGAAAAGCCAATGAACTTCTGTAGGCACTGAATGGCTCATTTGAAGTGGGTTCTCAGGCAGGCATGGTGGCTCACCACAAGTTTGAGGCAAGCCTGGGTTACAAGGTGAGGGACTATCTTAAAAAATGATATTCTCTTTTTTAAAGTAAGAAGTCAAAGACTAGAGATGTAGCCTAGTGATAAAGAGCTTGCCTAGTATGCACCAGGCCATTGGTTTGATTCCCAATACTGCAAGATAGAGAAAGAGAAATTTGCCAGGCGTGATGGAAAATGTCTGTGCCCCCCGCACTTGAGAGGCAAAAGCAGGAAGATCATTGCAGGTTTGAAGTCAGCCTGGTCTACATAGAGAACTGAGTTCCAGGACAGCCAAGGCTACGCAGTGAGATCTTATTTTAAAAGAAAACCTCAGAAACAGGGGATATGGCTCCCTTGATAACAAAGTGAGCAGCATGGCATGTCTGTGTCTCAAAGGATGGTTGCTTAGAGATTCAGGGAGGGATGGGCAATGTCTGTTGCTATTTTTTCTAATTTAATGTCATTATACACAGAAAAGCATAAAGTATGTTGCTGCTTTCCTAAAACAAAGTTTAAGAAATAATTCATGATTCTCATTAACAAGTTCAAACACATCTTATTGCAGTGAACTTATCTTACTCCTCTACATCAGTGAAGGAATAGGAAAATATCGCCAATTTACTGCAATAAGGTAATTACTGTAATAAGATAAATGTTAACTTTTTAATGAAAACCACTGCACTTGAGTAATTACCCTTCCAAGGACTGTTCCATATATGATTTCTTTGCAATTATTAAGATTAATTCACTTTTTTTAGTAGGAACAGACCAAAATACCAAGCCAAATGATCATTTTTAGAAGCATATTTTCAAGTGTCCTTAGAACTTCAAAAGGGAGAGAAAGAAATTGATTGAATCTTGTTTCTATAACCAGTACAGTAAGTCTCAAGCTGTCAGGGTCGTGGGTTCAGCTGAATGCAAATAAAAATAATAAAATCCCAGGGAAAAAATAGATGCGATTAAAAATAGGGTTGTCCACTGACCATTAGCTACCGCACAGCAAAAGTGAAGATTTAATTAGAACTTTCTTTGTTCACAGATGTACTAGCTGTCTATAAATAGCTTGCCACACGCACATCCTAAATGCAGCAGTAGATGTGTGAAAGCATCATACCTTAGGCATTCCTGTGGATCTTAAACGCCTCCAGGACGCTACTTCCAGAGGATTACAGCTACATCAGCTACTGTTCAAAGGCTGGACTAATGAAACAGCTTAGTGTAAGGTGGAGAGCGAAAATTCTGTTTCTGACACTTCATGTTCACATTTGATTTTATTGTGCCTGACATCATGTCTTTAAAGCAGCTAAGAAGACTTTCTAGCTCAGGCCTCTGTTCCTTCCTGACCTCCAGGTGTTGTTCTTATTTCTAACCAGCAGAGGAACCCAAAAGAATTTCCCAGTGGATTCCTCAGCTCAAGCATGACTTTCTAAAATGCAGCATGATGCCCGGTAGGAGTGAACTCCCTTGGGATTTGCTATGGTTCTGAGGGGTTCTAGGACACAGCCAAGGAGAATACTCATTTAAGAGGCTCTTGATCCAGCAATCACATGGCGTTGGCTGTCTTCATTGTTCAGAGAGACCCAGGAAGATAGAAGAGAACAGGATTTGTGGACCTCCTCAGTGTATCTGTCCCTCATCTTTCATCATCTATTGGTTGTGCCTTTCAAAGTGTCCTTGTGTTTACAAAGAGCAGGAAGACAAGCGTTATCACTATCTCTTATCTGTGGGTAAGAAGGACAGTTCTTTCAGCCTGTTTCAGTTCTCTCCACTTTCTGCTTTGGAATGGAGCAAACTAAGCAGCATACTCATCCTTTGCCTCCATCCAGATAGAAACTGAGCTTAGAGAAATTACTGTTTAGACAGGAAGATGTGTCCAACCTTTTGATATTGTGATACTGTCATCTACAAAGTACATACTCAAGAACTGTACAATTGAATTACAAAAAAAGGTCAGAAACTACATGTTTTTGAGTAAGTTAAGGATCTTGTGTTGGGCCACAGTCATAGCTATCCTGGGGTACCTCTGGAGTGCAGGGGGTTGGGGGGGAGTTGGGTACTCATGGTAGAAGAAGAGTCTGGGATACCTGGGGTTGGTTCTTAGGATCACTCCTAGTATGCCAAGCGGGGAACCAGATAGAGTGGGGTGGAAGATGCTGGAGCCAGCCTGCTCCACTGCATGCTGAACCAGAGTAGACTTCACGGTGCCTCAGTTTCCCCATCAGTCCACTGAGGAAAATTATACTCACTTTTGAGGGTTACCATGAACAGTGCCCAACACACTATTATTATTTATTATTATTGTGTGAAATTTAAGTCCAGAATTGATAGCATATATGGCAATTAGAATGTTTAAAATGTCCCCAAAGAGTCTCAAAATCTTTTTTTTTTCTTTTGAGACAAAAGCTCCCTGTAACCCCAGCTGACCTGGAACTCCCTATGTAGACCAGGCTGGCCTCAATCTCACAGAAATCTGCCTGCCTCTGCCTCATGAGTGTTGGGATTAAAGGCATGCACCACCACACCTGACTTCAGACCCTTTATTAATCAAACAGGGAAGATTGATGGCACAAGTGATCTGGAGGCTGTCCCTGACCCACCCAGTGAGCAAAAATGCTAGTGGCAGGAGAAGGGTTTTGAAGGACAAGAAGGAATTGACACATACTTCTCTCTTTGATGATGTAGGGTATCTACAACCATACCACCCTGAATGCACCAGATCTCATCTGAAGATGGAGGGGATCAGACGAAAAGAAATGTCACTGGTCCCCAGTGGCAATGGATAGCTAATAGAATGCAATAGTAATGACACGGAGTGACATTTGAGGCACACCCAACAAGACACAGCAGCATCCTCTCAGAGATAGCTTCTGCCAGGCTTCCCGGAGTCCATACAGACCCAAACTGGGGAAGCAGAGGAGGTATAATGCTGCCCACCCATCCTGCCAGGACTCTGGGCACTGCCAATCCCCAGGGGTCCAAAACCAAGCACCCAAGGATATGTGAGGAATGATCAATCACCATGCTGGCCTGTTATTAGGGTGGCTCATCAGGTAGTAATACTGACACACAAAGTAGAAGTATCAAAACAAAACCCTAGAAAATTCTGACCATGGAACTCTTCTAGATTAACTATAGCAAGCTGCCTTGGTGACCTTAAAAGGCTTTTTCTTTTTTCATTAAAAAAAATCCCATTTGCTAAATCTAATTATTTCAGCATTGATTTTAGAAATAATAAGTGGTAATTTTTTCCATCAACTGGTCAAAACTCAATTTCATTTATCACTGGAAGACAAGAAGGAGTCTATTCTCTCGCTCAACTCTATTTTGCTCATTTTCCGAGGAGTTGAACAGCATTACATGCAAAGTACCTATTGGGAAATAATTCCAGGCGTGATGTCGGAGTCTGTTAGACCTCACATGCTCAGGCGGGTCACAAGGGTCAATTATTGGTCATTTCTGAGAACTCTCTCCTTATGTGCTGCTGGAAGTGCCACCCGAGATTTACTGTTGTCATATTGAGCCAATAACCTGGCGTGGAGGAGCTCTGTCTTTTAGAGAGGACATTAGAGTCAAGCTGTGGGCACTTGGGGGGACATGAACCAGCTTGTGGCATTCTGAGAGATTCTAATGTCCTGGATAAATTCCAATCACACTAATGGCTTTCCTTCATGCCTTTGTTATATGCAATTAAGGAAGCTACCATTTTCTCCTGTTTCTTTTTCTTCTAAGTAACCTCCTCATAGCCTGGACAGCTCATGTCTGTGTTGCCCAGTGACCAGCAGCTGCCTAAATCCAAGGTCCCCAAACTTTGCTATACAGAGGGACACCAAGCAAGTATTTTAGACATTGAAGACTAAGGCAACACTGAATACATAATCTTAGTGTTTAGATAACTTAAGAAAAACAAAACTGCCACAAATTTTTGATGACATTTAAATCATAGCAAAAATAATTGAGTACAATGTTTTAACAACTATTAATGAAAAAAATGCTGCTTTTTTAAAAACTATTCTTTGACAGTTTCATACGTGTATTTAATACGTTTTGATCATGTTTAACCTAAATTATCCTCGCTTATCCACCTCCAAGTGTCTCTGAACCCCCTTTTTCTTTCCAACAAGTCTCCCTCCTACATGTCTTTTTTATGAATTGAGTTTAATTAAGGTTGCTTACATGAGCACCGGTATTGGGTTGTTTCCTGGGGCATAGGCAACTTACAAAATGTAATTCTTTTAAAGCAGCATGGTAGTCATGCAATTTTGGTTCCCAGTCCCTGTTCCCCATCAGTCACCAACACTCATCTATAAAGCCACTCTTAGCTTGCAGACCATCCAGCAGTATGGGGACTAACAGGCTGTGCTCACAAGGTTGCACTTTTCCATGCCTGCATAGACAATGGTTCTTCCCATGGCAGGTTGGATCAAAGGGTCATGGATACTTCATGTGTGTTGTTCAGGGCCATTGTGGGCAGAGAAGGCTCTTGAACAGGCTACATGCTGATTAGGTGGAGGGATACCTAGAAAGTCAGTAAGACACTGTTTCCAGAGGAGATTGGCATACGAGTTCATAGACTGTCAGGGGGCAGAGGTCCATCCTTAGTGTGGGGCCTCCATTGTAATACCCAACAAGAAGACAGAGAAAAGGCAAACTTGCTCTCTCTGCTTCTGCACATAGGACATCATATTATCACTTCTCTCATTGCTATGACAAAATACCTGTCACAAACAATTAAAGAGAGAAAGTTTCAGAGCATCCAGTTCATTGATTCTGGGCCCATAAGGAGGCAGAGCACCATGGTGACAGAGCCATATGAATGAGGAAGCTATTCACCTCATGATGGATGAGAGAGAGAGAGAGAAAGAGAGAGAGGAAAGGGAGAGAGAGAGACCCAGAACAAGAACAAGATACAGCCTCTCAAACATGCCCCCCAGGGATACTCACTTCATGACAATATATTCAAAGTTTGGATCCCTCAGTGGGTTAAAGCACTGATTAAGTCAGAGCCCTTGTGATTTACCCATCTCTGAAAAGGTGACCACAACACACCCAGAAGTGTACTTTACTGATCGCCTAGGTTTTTCACAATTCAGTTAAGTACACAGTCATCTCACATGTGCCTCTGTCCTATCCTTGATCATTACAAGTTCATGTTCTCTGGGGTTTCAGTAGTAAAACTCACACTGCTGTCTCCCAACCTGACCCCTAAACTCCTGGGTTTTAGGGCTTTCAGACTCAAACTGAGATGTACACTGTTGGCTGGATACCTGGATTTCTAACTTGTGGGAAATGTATCACAGGACCTCTCAGCATCCATAACTGTGTAGGCTAAGTATCTGATGATCCCTCTGTGATCTATCATCTACCTAGCATTCATTGGTCCATCTACCCATCTTTCCTCACCTACTGATCTGTCTATCATCTATCTATCTATCTATCTATCTATCTATCTATCTATCTATCTATCTATCTATCTATCTATCTATCTATCTTTGTATCTATCTACGTCTATTTATCATCTATATATGTATCTATCATCTATCATCTATCTACTTATCATCTATCTACCTATCTACCTACCTATATATCTAATCTATCCATTCATCATCCATCTATTTATCTGTCATCTATCACCTGCCCATCCACCCTATCCATCCATCCATCCATCCATCCTATCCATCCATCCATCCATCCACCCTATCCATCCATCCATCCACCTATCCATCCATCCATTCATCTACCTATCCATCCATCCATTCCTCTTTCCATCCATCTACCCATCCATCCATCCACCTATCCATCCATCTATCCATCCATTCCTCTTTCCATCCATCTACCCATCCATCCATCCATCTACCCATCCATCCATCTTTCCATATGTCCATCATCTACGTCTCTTTCTATCTTACCACCTTTCTTGCTATCTACCTATAAATTATCTGTTATCTTTTCAATCTATCCATCTATTCATTTTTCTGCCTGTCTAATCTATTATCTATCTATTACCTGTATATCAATCACCTATCTATTTATCATATCTATCACCCATCTTATTGATTCTATCTTTCAGGAGAGCCTTGATAAGTACACACCCGGATCAATACCTGGCTTTTCATGCCTGTGTACTGCTTCTTTCCTGGAAGCCCTTTTAGTAGGAGAGGCAACTGCACTCTCCCAGGGATGAGTGGTAACCACGCTCTGCCCTGCTGATAAAGGCAGCTGACCACCCATGCAGAGTGAGGCTTGGGTGGTGAGGACTGACCTGCCTTCCTTTTCTTCCAGCACTCTGTCTTGTTGTTCTCTTTCATGCTAATGGCTTTGGCAGATTCCGCCTTAATTTTTACAGTTTGGTGGCCCTTTACAGTTAGGGAAAATTAAAAAGCAAGCAACTCTTCAAAAATACATTTCACTGTATTAGTTGACTGGAAATTTCTGTTTTATGAATTGGTATTTTAGTCTACTTGAAATTAATATAATTGATAGTTATGTATAGGTGGAGTCTACATTGCATTTTTTATTAACCCACTGCTCCAGGTTAACTTAATGGTTTGAAGATGAGGTTTTGAACACTGGATCAGGACAAAATTCACATTGGCCAGCTTGTGCATAGAAGGGAGGTTATGTCACCAACTCATTCCCACTGAAGGATGTATCCAGGAGAGTTTTGATTCCAGCCAGCCAGTCACATGCATTTTCCTCAGAGTCTCTGAACTCTGTCCTTTCATTATCTCAGCTCCATGAGCCAGGAAGTCTGAGTAAGTGGACAATAACAAATGCACAGGTATTGCATCATCACAGAGTGTATCTCTCTTCTGATCCAGTTCCTTAAATATAAGTGTTTTCATAGAAGACTGAGAAGTTGTACAAACTTAACTCTATAACTGGAAAGCATGATGCCACACAATCTCCACATAGTCTTTGTTTTAATTAGGATTAATCTGAAATCTATGATACATGGTATATGTGTGAATAATTATTATGTGCATTTAGTAACTCATACCATGAAGTTCCTGAATGTAAAGCATGTTTCATCAGTTTGACAGCTTTCTTTTAAAGGTAGTTCCCATTTTTAAATTTTTATTTATTATTTTTATTTTTATGTGTATGAGTGTATTGCTTGCATGTGTATAAGTGCACCCATGTCATGCTGTGAGAGTAGCAAATAGCCTCATAAGTTTCACTTGTCAAGACTATAAAATCTCTAGTCAAAAGACCCACCTTTTCAGTTTCACTGGTCAATCACCTAGTCATAGCACCACCCCTAAGAAGGCAGGGCCACCTTAAATTATGCTAAATAGATGGGTGGAATATCTAGTGCGTTAATGAGATGGTGAGTTTTTCCTGCCTGGAATCCGACCACCCAGTGCAGTGCTTCTGGACCTGGGCACAGACATGTAGGTCTCTGTAAGTCTGACCACTTTTCTGAATTCTTCAGAAAAGCATAATGTCTCCTTTTGTTCCATCATATCCCTTTTCTAAACTTGTTTTCTCTAAGGCTTTGTGCTACCCTAGCATCTTGTACTTCTTTACTTTTTCCCTAAAGCTTCCTTCTCCCTGTCATGTGGCTGCCAGTCAGCCATGTGTCTGACCTCCATGCAGGCTCTAAACCTGCACGGCTTCATGGCTTTCTTTCCTTCCCCCTACCATTCTCCTCCTCAAGGAAGCTGCCAAGATTACCAGCTTGCCTGCCCTGAGGATTTTCCTTAAAATTTTAATAAAATTGTCCTAAAAGCTTCAATTTGGGTTCATTTTAGATTCTTTTATGAATGAGACTAAGAACTCTTGAGAGGATGCTTTTCTCACCTTTTTAATGCAATGCCTGCGGAGGTCAGAAGAGGGTGTTGGATCCCCTGGAACTGGAGTTACAGACGTTGTTAGCTGCCATGTGGGTGCTGGGAATGGAACCTGGGTCCTCTGCAAGAGTAGTCGGTGCTCTTAACCACTGAGCCACCTCTCAAGCCCCCAAATTGATAGGTTTTAAAATGTTATCACACTGTGGTGTGCTAACCAGCCGAACTCTAAGGTCCACCTGCAGAAGAAGTTGCCAGTGTTTTCAATCAAGCTTGCAAACTAGAATAAAATTCAGAGCATCCCACAAGAAATCCTGGTTTTCACAGTGATTACCTATGTGGCCACATCCAGGCTGGTGACAACAGGAACTCTCCAGCTGTACTGCCCGCCTGAAAGCTAGAGATCTTGAAATGGGGTTCTGTAGGTCCTCATGCCCTGCAGCACAGAGGAATACACAGGGAGCTGGCCCAGCAGTACCAGAGCCTGCAGGCAGATGACTGCAGTGGCTGCCTCCTGGGGCTTGCCTGAAGGAAATTGTTGGAAGCCAATGCAAATAGGAGCTGCTTCCTCTGGGACAGAAAGATTTCAGGGGGCAGGAAGACAGAGCTATGGTGAGGACAGCGTTCATGCAGGTCAGAATGGTGTCACTCCCTGAAGTCTCTCACTGACTGTAAAATTTGGTTTCTGTGCTCAACCAATGCACCCCAATGTTAAGGGAACAAGAAAAACAAATGTCATGCGTGTTGGTTTAAGAGTACTTTTAAGCATTTCTTGATGACTGGTGTTTCAGCATACTCAATAGCACTAATAACCTTTTGTGTTTTTTTTTTAAATTTGTTTTTATTGAATTTTGTGTATTTTATATAGAATATCATATCTCAAAGAATCTTAATTGCCTTTATACCTCCGTCCCCACCCGCACGCTCCCACTGGCCCCCCCATTGGAACCCATATACTCTGTCATCCATATTGAGGCCCAATGTGTCAAGTAGGTGTCCCCAGATGTTCTCTGTGCAAGTCCACCCACTGAGATCTAGTCAACCTATCTAGAGTCTCTTTTTTAGGAAGATCAGTTCTTCCTCACCCAGTAGTAATCAGCTGCCGATTTTCCTCTGCTGTTCATTTCCCTAGTTCTGTGATGGGCTTTTGTCTGCCTGAGTTTGCATGGGACTTTTGTATGGTGGCACCATTGCTGTAGGTTCATATAAGCAGGGTCCCAAGAGCTTGCAGGACTCTGTTTCCATACGGTCGTGCACCTCCTTCCTGGCTCTTACACTCTTTCCACCCCTTCTTCCAAAGTGGTCCCTGAGCCCTGGGTGGGTGAAATTTAATATGGGAGTCCTGTCCATGGACCAGAAATCTGCAGACTCTTAATCTCTCCATCTTGACCATTTGTGACCTTTTGTGTTCCTGTTTTCTGTTGCATGAGGGATCTTCATTAACGGGAATTGAGAGATTCATTTGTGTTGTCCTCATTACCCTATGTTCCGTGTGCCTTAGGTATGGAGGTTGCATTATAGATGTGTCAGTTAGGCCTGGGCAATTCATTGACAATGTCTGCATGTGACCAGTTATAGTACTTGTTAATAATCTCTGACTGGTGCAAAATAAGCTTCTTTGATGAGTAGTGACTGGGAAATTTGTCTGTAAATATAAGGATACATATTTTGCACATAGCAAGAAATTATATTGTCTAGGGATGCATTTGTTTTGAGATTTGAATACCCTAAGGAAAAGGAAAGTCTGGGAACAGATCTTAGACTACTGATTGTTTTTCTTAGCTGAAGTTTAATTTTAAGAATCAAATTCACTTTCCACATGAGTAGATCTGTGACCCTTAACAAATGTTGAGTAGCATAACCATTATCAGTTCAAGACTATGGCAAGCTGAGTGTGGTGACACATGCTTACAATACTTGCACTGAGGAGGCTGAGGCAGGAGGATTTGCTGTAAGTTTGGAGCCACCGTGGTGAGGGTGAGGTTGGCCTGTGCTCTATGGTTACACCCTATTTCAAAAGCAAAAACAAAACAAACAAACAAAAAGAGGTATCATAGGACATTCCTGTGCCCCATACCTGGATAGTGATGGCTCGTCCCACTTTGGCTTCCACACCACCACGTGGTTTTTCATCTCTCTAGAATGTTCCATGTATAGAATCATACAATATGTATGACTGAGCTTTTGAGGCTGGCATCTTTCACTTAGCATATGATTAGTTGCAATCCCTCCGTGTTTTCTTTCATTCATTATTGCTTCCTTCTTATCGCTCAGTTTCCTTCCTTTGTTTTTTTTTTATATTTTATTTATTGCTTTTATTTTATGTTGCCTTCACGTATGTACATGCACCAATGTATGCAATGTGTGCAATGCCTGTAGAGGTCAGAAGAGAACATCAGATTTTCCTGGAACTGGAGTCTCAGACAGTTGCCAGCCATCATGTGCGTGTTGGGAATCAAACCCAAGTCCTCTGCAAGAGCAGCCAGTGCTCTTAACTGTGGAATCATCTCTCCAGCCCAAGTCTCTTTTCTTTGTATGGCTATACCATTTGTTCATCTGTGCACCAGTTCAAAGACATCCAAGGGTGTTTTGACTTGGTTCAATGATAAGTAAAACAGCTAAGAACATTTGAGTGCAGTTGTTTTGTGAGAACATAAATTTTCATTTCTCTTGGGTAAGCACTCGGGAAGTAACTGTTATACCCTATGGGAAATGTATGCTTAATACTTTGAAAAAATGGGGCTTATTGTCCCATTGATGAGAACTAAGGACTTATCACTTTCCATTTCAATGCAAAGAATAGAGCTTCTTTCTGTAAGGAAATTCCTCTTCATGGAAATAGAACATGAAACTCTAGCTCAGAAGAGCTGAGCAATTCATTTGGTCCAAACCCTGAATTTTTCAGAATAAGGAGCCTGGGCTGAGCGACTACGTACATGGAAGCACATGAAAGAGCAATTGTTGGGCCTGGCGGGGGACCTCTGGCTTTACCGCTCTGGACCTCCTACCTGCAGCCGCTCCACTTGGAGCCTCCTGTGAGGAAAATCTATTTAAAGAAAGCATGCCCTATATTTTAAAGAATAAATAGGGGTATAAGAATGGCAGTATCCAGATAAATTATTTACATTAATCAAATTCATTGAGAAATGACTCAGTTCTCCATTTTCTTTGGCCCAATTACATATATATATCTACACATCTGTAGTATAGCCCATCACTCTTTCTAGAGAGCAGCTAGAATGATCTTTTACTGCAACCATCACTAAATTCCCACAGATAAAATACAAAACACAAGAGTAACCAAGCTCTCTGCATGAGACCCTATGCTGAGCAGTCACATCTTTTGAATACGTGTCCTTAACGTTGTTCTGGGTTCATTTGCTTGATTTGAGTTCTCATTAGTTAAATTCACAGTTAGTACACAGAAATTTTCTAATACACATCTGAGATTGAAATGTTCTTGCTGACAGCAAAATTATAATTTGTAGTTCCGGGATGCATTCATTGATGAGCTCTTGGAGAGAGGGAAAACTAAGGGGTGTGGGGGAAACAAAACACAAAAAGCAACATTCACCAAAGAAAAGTGAAGTCTTCCAAAGTAATTCAGATCTTAATCCAATAATCTATTTCTAATTACCCACATTATGACGATTTACGGGCTGATCATTCCAGTCTCAGATATCCAATCTTTTGGCCCAAAGCCGTGGGGGTAATTGCTTTATAACTGGATAAGAATATATCATCTATGTCTGGTCTAGACTCAGCAAGAATATTTGTAACTTGTGTTTAAAGCTGCAGTTCTGGACGGGGTTCAGTCAGCATGAGAACTTGCTATAAACACTGCTTATTTTGTCTCCTAAATCACAAAGTGTTTCAGATATGCCTGTGGCTTAGAACAAGGCCTCTGTCTTCTGGCTGTCCTCTGGCTGTGTAGTTTTGTGGCAGTGTCCTGGCTGCTGTGGTCTGCCTCCCTGTGTGGTCCAAATGCTACAAGCTACCAAGGGGGCATCTTCTCAGCTGCCCAGAACAGCCCCTGGCACCAGAGATGGTGTCACAAGGTTCAAGAGAGAAATGGCGGCAGAATGACCTTGGAGCAACCTCTTCTACCCTGTCCAAAGATTTCTGAAATGAAATAAATCTAGATGTCTTGTCCCCACTCTTGTTCGTATTTTCCTGACATCCTTTTCCTGCTGCTGTCACTCTGCTTTCCCATCATTCTGGAATATTCTGTCCTAGCAGTCAGAATGCACAAGGGTCAGAGTCCTCGCTTATCCCAGGCCTATATGAGATGGGCTGGGCCCTCTACAGAAGCCCCGTGATGCAATAAAGGAGGAAAGTGAAGAAGCCAGCTCCATGTATAGAAGCAAAGATGACTGACAGCTCTTCCATGAAAGGCTTACTTCCGGGGTCAACCAGATTTATTTCATTTCAGAAATCTTTGGACAGGGTAGAAGAGGTTGCTCTAAGGCCATTCTGCTGCCATTTCTCTCTTGATTTCCCTCAGTTTGCATTTGTGATCTGTGAAACACAGTCTTTATCCAGACCCAAGGAATCAGACACAAGCTCTGCTTCCAGGCAAGGCCCATTCGCCTCCATGTCGCAGGCCTTGTCCTTCAATGGGTTCTGTTTTGTAACTGTGATGGAGCTTTGGGACAACTGTGAGATACCCTGAAAAACTCCATAGCAGCAGAAGCAGGAGGGACGACAGCCACAGGAGCACAACACAGTGGGCAGCAGCCACGGAGTGATGCCCTGTCCCTTCCCCAGGGCCAGAGTGTATGGGGGACCAGACACAGTCAGATGGTGCCCTTTCTTCTGACCTTTGCAGCTCCAAGCTCTCTCCCCTGCAGCACTGGAACGAAGCGGAGATGAACAAGCACAAGGCACTCTGCCAGCAGACATTCCCCCCTTCATCACTGAAGGCTTTGGAAGTTGCTCCTGCACATGGCAGGCAACTTTGTCAGCTTTTGTTTGTTGTGTAGCCTGTGCCAGCTGGTGCGCCACTACTGCCTTGCATCCTGTCCTTCTGGGCTCTGGATTCTTGGCTCACGTGTTTACACAAACAAAACGCACCACCTCCAAAGAGCACCCTTTCCAGTCTCACTCGTTACCCTTCCCAGGATATACATTGGGATTTGGGGCAGACATTTGGAGTGTGTAGTTTGCCAGGGCACTTGGGCATGGGGCCTGCACCTACTGGACAGGGATCATGGGAACTGAAGTTCCCCAGGGTTGGGTAGCCCCACTGCAGGCATCAAGAGCCTTGTCTCTCTGCCTCCCATTTTCTGTCATTGATTTCATTCATTCCTTGTTTATAAAGACATTCAAAATCACATAGAGGGCTTCAGGCTGATTCTCTTAAATGTGCACGCTGGCAGTCATGGTGTCATGGACAGAAACCAGTGCTGGCAAGACAAGGACACTGTTCCCCATCCTCCAGGCTCATGTTCTGTTGCAAAGCCAGAACCAGTAGGGCACAGAACTAGAAGCCAAGACACATCCTGGTGCTTTCAGGATAACTGTGATTTCTAGAACACTGCTGCCAGGCACTGGTTCTCTTTGTAGTCACACACTGGTGCCCTTCGTGGTGCTGCACAGGAACCTGATGACATGACTCAGAATATGCCACGGTCGTAGCACACATGTTCTTTGTGCTCACTAGTCTGAGAATGAGTGGTTCTCAACTCTGGCAAATATAACGTGTTGGTATCCATTGCCTCACATCTGATAATTCAAGCTTGATCTCAACATGCAACTTCCACAGCGAAATAATGGAGCGGAACTCTCAGCCGGGGAACTTTCCCCTCCATATGGTTCACAAGTTCCCTGGGATGTGCAATCCTACTGGGAGCACCATCTGTGTAGACTCTGTGCAGGCTCCTCAATGCTCACTCCGCCTCACATTGCATTCTCCAGCAAACACTGAGAGAGAAAACCACACACCCATCTACCTTCCTCCTCCCTCCACCACCTGCTCTTGCAAGGTGTGGCTTTGACCTTTGCAGGGCATCTCTACAGGGCAAATTCCTTAAATCGGAAAATCCCCTATCCCCTACCTCATCTGGGACCCACTGTAAGCTTTCTCTGTTGGCCTGAGTACTGTTTCACAGATAACCAGATTTGTGCTGGCGATGAGTTCACTACTGGAGTAGGAACACTTTTGCAACCAAGGCAGGTCTTCTAATCTCTGGCCTCCTGAGAGTCTTGCACAGGGGATCAGTTACAATTCTTCACTATAAGCAGAGGATTGGCAAAATCAGGAGGAAAATATATGGAAAGGAGATCCAGCCTTGAGGGAAACTTTACGAAGGCTGAGAAGGAAACTGAAGGTAATGTTTCAAGTAGCATCTCCTGAGCAAGCGGCCTGGTTGCATTGAAACCTGGTGTCTAAGGCTTGGGGCCCTGACAGCACTGTCTGCCATGCCATGCCAGACAGCAGCTGCCGTCTTCCTGGAGGGACTTTGCACAAAGAGCTCCATCTTGAACCTCTCTCCTATGTCCTACCTCTGGTCTCTCCATGGATGATGTGTGTGATCTTACAGATAACAATAAGTTGTATACCTGCACCTAGGTACAAAGGAAACTGGGACGGCAAACATCTAGAAGTTTCTGCTCATACCTAGAAGATAATTTTCTCTAAGTACCAAACTTAGGAAATTCATATGCTGGGCTGATCAAAGGAATCACACATCTCTACTGCACACAGTTTGTCTTAGGTATTGTTAGTTATATGTTCAAAGTTAACAGGAAAATTTGTTTGAGGATAATTAGAATGTGCCTATATGAATAAAAATAGAGCATGTTGTATACCATTGTCCCACACCATTCCCATCAATGCCATCTGAGTAATTTCAGAAACAAAGTGGCAGGTAATATTACAAGCCACCCAAGAAATGCCCTTCCTATGTATTTGTGGATTTTAAAATACAAAAATGTAGGTCGGGCGTGGTGGCACACGCCTTTAATCCCAGCACTTGGGAGGCTGAGGCAGGCAGATCTTTGTGAGTTCAAGGCCAGCCTGGTCTACATAGTGAGTTCCAGGACAGCTGGGGCTACAAGGAGACCCTGTCTCAAAAAGACAAAAAATAAGATAAAATAAAATACAAAAATGCTTTAACAAACACATTGAAATGAAGAAACAGACTATAACTTGTAAATGAAATACCAAACAGCAGGACTCTGGGAAACAAAACTGAAGGGCCTGTGGGTGGGAAACTTCCTGCATAGCTCTCTCATTTTCCAGCCGAGGGACCAGCAGGGATTTCATCCAATATGAGATGCTCAGTAAAGTGTGATACCAACTTCAACTCTCACTGCATCTTCCAAATTTGAAGTAATACATCCATCAGTCCTTCACTCCATCGTTCACTGATGTTAAAGAGTGCAAGAACTCAGAGCTGGAGAGATGGCTCAGCAGTTAAGAGCACTGACTGTTCTTGCAGAGGACCGGGATTCGATTCCTAGCACCCACATGGCAGCCTTGAACCATCCTTAACTCCAGTTCCAGGGGAATCCGGAGCCCTCTTCTGACCTCCATGGCACTTCACGACAGACACAAATGCACTCACATACATGCAGGCAATACACTCATACACATAAAATAAAAATAATAAAATTTTTAAAAAATTAAAAAGAGTGCAAAAACTCATGTCTCGGCTTTCAACCAAAAATCAACCAAAGATCTCAGAGCCCTGTGATCAACATTGCCTCCAGATCACACATGCCAAAGCAATAAGAAACCTGAAGCCACTCCTACTTCCACTCTGATGTTTTGGCTACTTGGCGACAACATCAGTGTTTGAGAAGGGGTAAGGAGGAGAACAAGGAAAAAAATAGAAGGCAAGCAACAAAGTTTAAGTGGGCAGATCTGTAGGCCTTAAACATCTCTAGGAAAAACAGTGCATTGCTGTCTCCAGTTATTGGTCTCCCTGTTCATCACAGGTCAGTTTCTAGGCTCTCCCCTGAGCAACCATGCACTTCTGAGGAGGAAATCAGAAAACAGAGGACTCATAGTAGTCTGTGGAAGGAGCCACTGTTAACACATGTAGTGGATGCCCACCTTCTTGGTGAAGGACGTGTTCCCACTTCTTCTGTAGTGTCATTTTCTGCCACTTTCCTCCATTCTTGTGCAGGACATGTGTCTAGTCTTCAAAACCCTGCACAGAGAGTTTGCTCAGAGTGCATGACATAGAAATGCTGCTATTCTCCTAGTACTTGCTCAGGGTCCCTGGTGTCCTGCAAAACAGTTTCTTGGTGCCTGTTTAACGTAATTAAAAAAACAAAACAACAACAACAACAAAAAAACTAACCAGCAGTGGTGAATATGGCAGAGCCAAAGTGCTGCCCCTCTGCCAAGAACGGATACACAGAGTAAAAGTGACATATAGTTCAGCCACAGAAAACAGAAAAGGGAGGAAAGCAATGCCAGGCAGAGCTCTGGATTGCAAGGGAACACTGCGATCAAAAGTATGAAATGGAAAATTCCTGAACCAGTCATAAGTTTCAGATAGCCTTTATTGCAGTATATTATTTAAACTGTTCTATTTTAGTAAGCCCTATTGTTAAGCTTTTGCTGAGCCTCACTTATAAACTAAACTGTATGATAGGCAGGCTTATGTAGTAATTTTTCTCTTTGCTGTGAACAAATACCTGAGAAGAAGCAACTTAAGGAAGGGTTTATTTTGGTTCACAGTTTGAGAGGACACAGTCTGTGTATTGGGGAAGGCAGGAGTGGGAGACTGCAGGTCACAGGGTCAGAAAGCAGAGAGAACAGGAAGGGACCAAGCTATAAACTGCCCCTAATGACCCATTTCCTCCAGCAAAGCTCCACTTCCTTCCACAACCTTCCCAAACAGCTCCACCAGCTGGGGACCAAGTGTTCAAACACAAGAGCCTGTGGGAGCTATTTCCCCTTCAAACTACAGCAGCATGCAATAAGGAAAATCAGAGCTGGGGCAATACCTTGGAGGTTAAAGTCTTGATTTCTTTCAGTTCTTGGCAAGTACCTATTACCATGAAGCTCTCAGACTGACCCGTGTTTATTCTGAAAGGAAACTAAACCCTTAAGTCTATGCCTCTTAATTACAAATATATTAAAATCACCTGGGGAGTGTTCGGCAAGGACTCAGCGTGGTCCTTCCACACATCCTGTCTGTTTCTGAGGCTGAATCACTCCTGGGTCACTGAGGCCACCTCTGCCTTAAAGGCAAATCTTTCTGCTCACGTTGGACGACCTAACAATTCAAACCTAATTGTTTAGCATACATCCAATTCTAAGAGATCTCTGGTCCCAATGCTGGGCTAATCCAACATGAAGCCTTTCAACAGGTGGTGGAACATAAAACCCATAGGATATCTTACTTAATTTCACCACAATAGAAATGTTTGAACTTCTCCTGGTCTTTGAATATTGACAATTTTGACTTCTGCTAAACTTTACAATCGTTATAATCACCACAACTTTCTCAACATGTCAGAACATTTACAATTTGTGTGAAGGATTTAAACTCATAGAAACATTTTACATGAAGATTGCTGAACAAAATTGACGTTTTTAGATTTAACGTGTTGGCAGTCTCACAGTCTCCCCTTCTTCTCCCCTCTTCCCACAGTGCTTCCTGTTCTTCCTCCTAGTCCCATACATTATTCAAAGGACAGAGTCCAGCATGCATACAGAATGCATATATTACTATCGATGTATTTTTGGCTTTTGCAAAAGCTGCTTGAGGGAAAGGAAGTGTGCATTTGGAAAGGCTGGGGGAGGTCCCTTGTCATCCTTTGTAATTCTTGGTCTTTTCCCACTTCACTGTGGTCCAGAGAGTGTGCTCAGCGGCAGTTTGAGACATTTTGTGCCACCTGGTGGAATTTTCTTGGAAGAGAATTATCTGGGGGTCTGAATTACCACACAACTCAATAATCACCTGAGGCATTTTCTCAGCGCTTAATATTACCAGCCTAAATGCAGGATTCCCTACTGTGCCAGGCAATTTAACTGCACTAGGCCCATAATAAAGATTTTTTTTTAATGTGAAAATTAGTCTTTAGTGAAAGAGACCTATTTTGTTAGCTGCTGGGTAAATTCAGGTAAAGCAATGACTTCCACAGGTTGGGTCATTCCCTCTACTCTGGTTAATACCCAGAGATTACAGCCTAAACCTTCTTGAAGGCAGCACACAGGGATGTTAACACCCTTTTCCATTAGTTAGAGACAAAAGTAGTTGTAATTAACTTCTTTTCCTTCCCCTTACCCCCAGGAAGTCCAAACGATCTGATAATGTCATATTTAGCAATTAGTGATGTAACTGTTTACTCAAGCAGAGATTTCAGCAAACATAAAAGGAGTTTTAACAGCACATGGACCAATGCGCTGACTGATCTGAGTGGCTGATCAAACCTAGTGAGAGCCAGCTGTACTGAGGTGCCATGTCAATGCCTCCCGAAGGACGCTGTAGTGGAGCCCTGTCCAGGTGTGCACGTGGCTTGTCTGATATGTTAGCTGTGTTCTTTCTGACTGCAATTATTAAATACCCATTGTGTTCCAGGACACAAGCAGAGAAACACAGTACCCCAAGTCTCACAAGTTTCTAATCTTCTACCTGGCATGAGAACACCAATAAATTCATGAAAGTTTCTCTTCAGAGTCAGATTGGATCCAGTAGAGGTCTATGTTCATTTAGCTTGGAGCAAAGCAGACAAGTCCGCAAAACAATGTCAGAGTCCAGAAAAATCTCCCATCTCCCACTCAGACACTTTAAAACCCTCTTCACTGATCCCCAAAGGGGTACATAATAAGTTGAGTGCAAGGAGAGGATTGGCTTTTTGAAATGATTTCTGGAGAGTTCTGAGATGCTGGGGTGTGTGTTGTGACTCAGCTAGACAGTAAGTTCTGGAAGAAACCAGGCATGGAGTCTAAACAATAACTCCCCTGGGTAAATAACCTCATCTTTAGAGGCACTGTGGTGCCTCTCGAGGTGCTTCTTGTTGTTGTTTAAAGTTGGATTCCTTTGTAGCTTTTATTCCCTGTGTGTGTGTGCATGAGAGAGAGAGAGAGAGAGAGAGAGAGAGAGAGATCAGGAATTTCTTCCACATAAACATGAGACTCTACTGCCATCCCACAGCTAGCGCAACCGTTCCCAATGCATATAACTTTTGACACTTAGTCTCTTAGATTAGCATCCTAGTACTGAAGGGCCCCCCAGTTCTGAATGCTCTGTGCCTGCCTGGTCCCAGCCATGCCCATTCATGCACTGCATGTGAGAGAAGTTTCTCTCAGCAGTCCCAGGGAATACTTCTGCTCCACTATGTCTTTGAATGTCCCAGCAAGTCTCATCATACAGAGCTTCTTAGGTGTCCTATTGTCAGCTATATCTATTTTCTGTAAATATCCATGGCAACCATATCACTTCTGTATTTGTGGATGGGCTGGGTTCCATGGCTCAGTTTTATACATGTGAAAAATAAGGAAAAAGAACAAAGGAGCTGAGATCAACATCACTGCTCTGTCTTCTGAGAAGAAAAATACATTGATAACCCTGATATACCTGGAAAGTTAGACTTATATGAGGAAGGGGAGCATGTGGGAGTCTCCCCCTTAAAAATTTTATGACGAGGTTAGGAATGAAGTTCTCTAAAGAAAAAAGAAGAGGAAAAGAAGAAGGAACTAACCGAAGGGAGGGAGGGAAGGAGGAAGAAAGGGAGGGACGGGAGAGAGAAGAAAAGGGGGAGAGAGAAAAGACAAAGAGAAAAAGTAAAGAAGAAAAAGTAAAGAAGAGAAAGAGAGAGAGAGAGAGAGAGAGAGAGAGAGAGAGATATTTTGGAACATCAATACTCAATATTCCTATTTGGAAAATAAAACAAATAATTAATTGTATCTATTTTGTGGAATAATTGCAATAATTAAAGAAAAGTTGTGCAGATGAAGTGGCCCAAGGTCAGGTACAGCACAGAAGTTCAAAGTAAATACAACAGATTCTACTATTGTCAAATAATTACTGTGTATTATTTTAAAAGAGAAGAAAATCATAAATATCTTCTAAACTTTGAAATTGGAAAGAAGCTGCTGGACAAGAGTGAAAATGGAGGGAGGAGAGAAGGGTTGAAGGAGACAATCAATGCTATAATGAAGCAGGTGGTGCTCAGCTCTTCCTAAGACCATTCCAGAAGGGAGACCCAGAAGACTGAGCTCATGGAGTGCTCTGCCTGGGTCCCAGCAGTGTCCCTTGCCATTTGTCACCATGGGCAAAGATGAGCCGTCCTTGTGCTCAGGTAGATCACTCAAATGATGGAACTTGATTGTTCATAGGCTTTCCACTTCTGTAAAGACCAGGAAAATGTCAACACCTAGTGGTTTGAACAGAGGTCAGCAAAAAATGAATGCAAGCCAAGTCTTGTCCTGTTTTATAATTTTATTGGAACACAGACACCCTCATTCATTTACATATTGTCTCTTGCTTTCTATTTCAGTAGCAGACTTGAATATCTGTGATAGAAGCTATAAAACCCACAACCTAATATTCTTCCTATCTCATCTTTATAGGAAAAGTGCTGGCCCCTGTGCTAAAGTGAAAATAAAATGAACTAGACCACAGCTCCCTGCTCCTCAAGCTCTTCAAGCTTGGGTACAGCCACTTTTTATTGTAAAAGATGTAGAACTCTCCAGACATCATCTCTTCTTTGTCTCTCTGCAGAGGGTTACTTGCCAATATGCAAATGGTGTGAAGAATAATCATGTGAAAATTACACTCAAAATTTAAAAAAGAGATTAGTAAAGAATGAGAAAGTATGTTGCAAGGAAATAAATTTCAACAAGTTTAAGAAATGACCAAGAAGTATTTAATTGAAACGATACATGGGATAGCATGGTGCTAGTTTGGTGGTACCATTCTTTAGATAGGAAAACTAACTTGAACAGACAAGATGATTCAGCAAGTAAAAGCACTTGCCATGGAAGCCAGGAAACCTGAGTTCCTTCCTTGGAAACCATGTTAAGGTGGAAAGAGAGAATGGATTCCATAAAGCTGTCCTCTGACCTCTACGGGTCATGTACTGTAGCACATGTGCCCACACACATAGTGTATACACAGAAAAAATAATAAATAAAAAACATTTTTAAACTTCGATCTGTAACTGACTGTGAACAATCGAGATCACTCACTACCTTCAGACCAGGCCAAGTACTCAGTGACATCATTGAGCTATTGAAGGAGCCTCTTGACAGAGACCTGTGCTATGCTTTTCAGCTAAGTGCTAAAAACTCTCAGCAGGAATTGGGTCTTCTCTTACATACATGCAAAAATATATCACCTAGTATATCCTGCAAGAGTTAAGAAAAGGATCATAGGAAAAGACAATTTATCTACTAAGACCATGAGAAAAATGTTGATCAATGGTATTTGGATTAGTAATTATTTAAATTTTATTATTTCTACTTATGTGTATGAGTGTACTGTCTGCGTGTGTGTAAGTGCACCTGTGTCATGCAGAGGTCAGAAGAAGGCATCAGACTCCCCAGACCTGGAGTTACTGACAGTTATTAGCTGCCATGTGGGTGCTGGGAATCAAACTTGGGTCCTCTACAAGAGCAGCCAGTACTCTTGGATACTAGGTCACCTCTCCAGCCTAGGCAATGTTTAAGCACGGTATGCAGGGCAGAAAATGGGAAAGAAAGCTCTTCATCTGTCATGCTTCACCTTGCACCAGACAGAGATATCAACTACTGGAGACAAAACTATCCTTATCACTAGAGAGCTGGTACAGTAACTTAACTAGGAGCCGATGCTCCAGAGCCAGACAAATGCAGATTCATGACCCAAATCTTCAGCTTGCGAACTACATGAGCTTAGGTGAGTGTGCACAAATGCAAAGGAATTCTAGACTTAAGACTTCTAGATTTAAAAAATCAGACTTAATTCTCTGCCCCACTGCATGGAAGGGAGAGATCCACTAGGGGCTTTAGATTATGGAAATACATCCCATAATGCAACACATCACAAGATTCTGAGCAGAAGACATTCAATTTTCTCACTTAAAAGAACTAGTCCTCTAAATGAGTGGTATGGCTTTTGATTTCATATATCAGGGGTGTATATGTATATGTAGCCACATTTGTATTTTTGGATATATCAGCATATCCTATGCTGATGTTTTTCAAGCCCCTGCAGCAAACCTGTTGGGGTCAAGTCCATTCAGGCAGTGCCATTCATGAAACCACTGATAATCAGCCTCTCAGCCTCCTCCTGGTACCACCACCTACTACCTTGCCCTCTCCCACCTTGAGATTGAGCAACATGAGCTTACACCCTAACCAGAGGCAGAAGAAGAAGAGGAGGGGGGGAGGGGGGAGAGG